>NW_022196905.1:179555441-179594506 GCF_008632895.1 Mastomys coucha | reverse complement strand
GTGTGTGTGTGTATGTGTGTGTGTGTGTATGTGTATGTGTGTGTATGTGTGTATGTGTATGTGTGTGTGTATGTGTGTGTGTGTGTGTATGTGTGTATGTGTGTGTGTGTATGTGTGTGTATGTGTGTGTGTGTGTGTACACAGCACATGCACATGTGTATACTAGTGGTTGCATTGTATTTGCTAGATCTTGAGGTTTCTTGGTACAGCAAGTTTACCCCTCCCTTTTCTAGTTTCTTGGGTATATAGGTACCTACACTGTGGTTCGTCTTCTCCCACTCACTTCCCCCCATTTTTTCTTTTATTTTAAACTAAACCTGCTTAAATCCAGGTCTTGAATGTCTATTTCTGGCTGACAGGAGTAAAGCAAGGCAGACATATGTGCCTGTTAGCAACTCTCCCAGCAGGCCAGGGCATAACTACCTTCCCCTTTTTTCCTAGAGTAAACATTTTGAGAGGCTCATTTCTCTAGGTAATTCCAATGTGCTCCTTTAACTTTGGATATTTAACATGACAAAGTCCTGGCTATCCCTGCAGGCCCTTGCTGGGGTCTACTTTGGGAACTCAGCCTGAGAAAAGCTGATGTTTAGAGTAGAGTAGAATAATAGTGGTTCTACTTTGTCCTTTTTTCCACTGATAATTTAATTGGAAGAGAAGCCATATATACCTATGCATATTATATGTATGCATCTCTATCTCTATCTATCTATCTATCTATCTATCTATCTATCTATCTATCTATCTATCTATCTGTACATACATGTATACATATATATAGGCAGCATGCCAGACACATTGATAGGAGATATGTAATCTGGAAGGATATCAGAAATCTTTCAGTGTTTTTTTTTATTTACTTGTCTAGTGTCATGAAAACACCATGACAAAGGCAAATTATTATGTTATGATCACTTGTCATATTTTGGAGATGTGTCTAGTTTTTGTTTCTTTTGCTTGAAGTACTTTATTGTTGTGCAAGACTTCCCATAGGTCTTCATTTTACCATCATATTACATATGATGTTCAAATATTATCTTCTATTCCATTGACTATCTTTTGATCCTGTTGATGGTCTCTAGACTCATCAACCACAAGTAAAACACCATGTAATTGTTTTTTTATAACACACTGGCATTGGGATAAGGTTCATAATATACTTTTCAAAAAAAATCTTCTAATAATGTTCTTTGATTAAAGATGGATTATTAATTGATGACTCTACTTGTACTTTACCAATCTTGAGGATTCTATTCTGCTGGGAATTCTTGTGGGTTGCTTCAATAGTCAAATTCTATCTTCATAGGGTGCTGCCCAGACTCTCCATTTTAAAGAACAGGTCATGCCCTATCTCAAATTTTAGCATACCATAAAATAAAACTTCCTAGCTACGATGACAGTAAAAAGTTAGCAATTATCCTCTAATTCTGGAGACCCAGAATCAATCCAGCAGGTGATCCTTATTGCACAAGAGCGTATTGTGGCTTATAATAACAGAGGCTAAGTTCATTACCATCATTCTTAGGATCATGGCAGTAGGTAGGCAGGAATAGTGCTGGATCAGTAGTTGAAAGCTTATATCCTGAGACAATAACCAGAGGGAAGAGAGAAAGAAAGAGAACCAACTGGGATGCTGTGTGCTTGTGGAATATCAAAACCTTTCCAGTGACACACCTCCTCCAACAGGATGTCATCTTTTGTTTTCCAAACAGTCTCCCAATGGAGGGACATATATTCCAACGTATGATCTATCTATCTATCTATCTATCTATCTATCTATCTATCTATCTATCTATCTATCATCTATATATCTATCTATCTATCTGTCTAAATGTATCTATGTATCTATCTTTGTACGTATGTATCTATGTACCTATTTACCTATCTATATATCTATGTATCTTTCTATGTATGTATGTATGTATGTATTTGTCTGTGATTTGTATTGTGTCACTAATCTACACACAGGATTCATGATACCTAGCATGGTCCCAAATAAACAGTAATAGCAACATCAAAGTCCCCAGAAAGAAAAGGCCACCAATAATGTAGAACAAGTCTTTGTTAGAGACCATGGGGCTTTTTCCGAACCTTAGATAACTTACAGTGTGTGAGAAGAAACCAATTCTCCTTCTGTAAAGTACTATTCTAGTATATAGTGACAGAGTCTAGGAGAGTTCACCTGCCCCAACAGCAGCCCCTGTACCCTCAGCTTTCCAGGATGGTATGTAAATGTTGCCTTCTATGGGACCCTATTACAGGAAAACTCTACTGCTTTTGAGTCCTTCCTCAAGCTGTGAATACTCAGACCTTCGTGAGAAATAGAGGATAACATGTTCAATTGACTCTGGGTCTCCAGAATCAGAGGATTATTACTGGCTTCTTTCTGGCATCATAGCTAGGGAGTTTTATTTTATGGTATGCTAATAGACTTGAGATTGAGCATGACCTGCAATTTAGGATGAAGAGCCTGGGCAGCACCCTAGGAAGATAGCACTTGTCTATTCAAGCAATCCGCAAGAATTTCCAGTAGAATAGGATCCTCAAGATTGATAAAGTACAAATAGAGTCATCAATTAATAATCCATCAGTAATCAAAGAACATTATTGCAATTTTTTTCTGCAAAAGTATGGAATGAACCTATCCCATTGCCAGTTGTGTTTTAAGAAATAATTACATGGTGTTTTACTTATTGTTGATGAGTCTTGAGACTATCAACAGAATCAAAAGATAATCAATGGAATAGAAGATAATATTTGAGCATTATATGTGATATGAAGGTATAATAAAGAGCTATGAGAAGTATTGAAACACAATAAAGCACTTCAAACAAAAAGAGCAAAAACTAGACACATCTCCAAAATAGAAGGACAAGTGACCAAAAAGCAGAGAAACAGGTGGTCAATAAAGAAATAAAAGTTGCTCAATGGCACCAATCATCAGGGAAATGCAGATCAGCTGTGCAACACAATACAATCTCTACTTGTTCAGATGTCTATTATCAACACACACACTCACACACACACACATGCATGTGTTTGCATATACACATGCACATGCACGAACACACACACACAGTTACAAATGATAGTGAGGAAATGGAATCAGCATCAATGAGAAAGTCATTAATAGAAATAGCATGAACTTTCCTCAAAATATTCAAACAATTACCATAAAATACAGTAACTTCTGTTCTTGTAGATTCAAAGGAACTAAGGGAGGAGTCTGGAAGAGAGATTTGTCCACAGATGTTATATTTATAGTATTCCCATTGTAACTGAACTGTGGGAACAATACAGGTGCCTACTAATGAATAGATATTTAAAATATGGAATATACAATTACATGACATCTTTAATAGTCAGGCCTCAAAAGAAAAGGCATTATGACACATTTTCCCCATGGATGAAACATGGGGACATTGTATGAAGTTAAACAAGCTAGTCACACAAACCAAACAACAGTAATGCCATAAATGAAGCACACATTGTATGATTTTTACGTAGGTTATTAAATCTCTCCAGAGTTCATGGAGACAGAGATTTGGCTGGAGTATGGAGTGGATGGTTGTTGGGAGTGACGAGTGGCCAGAGCACAGAGCATTGTTGTGTGGTTGTAACCCTTTAGTTCTACAAGTCAAAATGAGTTCCGAAAGCTATTGTGCCTGTGTTTGCATGATATAAGTATGCTTCCTATCTCTGAATTGTTGCTCTGGATATGCTATGATGCTAATGGATATTTTATCAGATTCTAAATTATAAGACAATGATAGTTAAACTTCTACATAAATTGGATTTTTTTAAAAGAAAACATGAGTTTTACTTTAGTTTTAATTCGGTGAAGACTATGTTTGCTTGCTCCTGATTGCTGGCTGTGGGATTACCTCCTGAAATACAATCAGTGTAGCCCATGCTATTACAAGGTGGAGTGGAACTATCAAGTAGCCCATGACAAGAGCTCTTGGAAGTTTGGGGAAGTGTCTTAATAGAAGTATTAGTACTTTGTGGTATCATTTGTTGTTTCAGAGTAAAAAGTGTCACCTCATTACAAACACATATAAATAAAGATCATTCACATAATTTTCTGTTAAATCTAACAGAATTTTCAGTGAGTATTTGCTAAAAGTCAACGTTTTTCAGGGTAGCTCACTGGCGGTACCAAGTGAGTGGGAATTACTCAAGCTGAGATCTTCAAGAAGAGGTTTATTTATTTCCGTTAGCCAGATGCAGAATGGAATTGGTCCTTCAATGAGGGCTAAAGTGAATGCAGAAAAACCAACTAAGATGGGGCATTGTGCTGTGCACATGGTAACAGTCTTGGAAGGAAAATACTTATTGTCTTTAGACTACTGAAAAGAAACGTATATGGAATCCTGCTCAGTGTATGGCAGGATGACTTGGAAAACATTTATCCTTAAAAATGTTCCAGTACTGAGTGAAATCCTGGAAACAAACTGCAGCATTAGATCCAATCTGCCAGTGTAAGAGCAGAGTGACCCAAAACGTCTTTTCACATTTTGTATTTGTTGTTATTTCTTTTAGGATTCTTTTGTTTGCATCAGTGACAATAGTTTCTCCCCCTGCCCCATCTAGATGGGGAAGTAAATCTAAAGCAATTTTGTAGGAGGAATTCAGAAAGGATTCTAAATTGTCTTAAAGTCTCCAAACTCACAGTTTTCATTGTTTTAGAAAAGAATGTGTCTAGAGAGCATGAGTATTCACTAGGAGATGAGATTTCATGTTTATTCGACCAAGCTGCCCTACTGAGGTCTTCAGCTTTTCAGGAAATCAGTTATGTAACTTCATTAACTTTTGTACAACTCCCTGTCAGCTGCAAAAGTGATATCCCTTTAAAAGTGAAGGCATCCAGACAAAGCTATACAGTGTTGGATGCTGAAGAACAGAGGAGATCCTCTTACACAGCCTCAGACAACAGGCACAGGCCCTCACAGTGAACAAAACTCATCTTGCCCTTTGTTTCCCAAAAGCCCATGATGCTGTCACTCAGCCTGTTTAGAATGATGCTGGGAGTTGGAAATCACAACCAATAGCAAGAGATGTAGGTCAACCCAGCAAAGAAAATGTTACTCACGCTATTCTTCCCCCGCCTCAGCTAGACACCGTCCTTTTGCTGTTTTATGGGATCTCAGAATTTATAGATGAGAATCTTAGATAACTTTGTATTTAGTGATGGGTAACCAGAGTGTTGCCTATTTTCAGGGGAAAATAAAAGTCTTTTTGTTCTACTTTAGAGACTACCATGGAAGCACAGAAGTGTCGAGCTTTCTCACTGTGTCTGTAATCCTATTGGATGGTATGGCATGCAGGTTAGGTGATGAGCTGAAGGATTGTGGGAATCTCCCTTTATTATTGAAAACAGGAAAAATGGTAATGGGGTCATTTGATCTAACAGAACAGAATGAGTAAAACCCTGTTTAAAAAGTTCCTGCTATTTTTATTGGAATTCATTTTAGCTAATAATAGCTGTCATTCATTAAACATTGTCAGCGTTTATTTTAGGAGCTTTACACGTATTAACTGAAGCATCCTCAGAAACCCCAGGGAATGGGAGTTATTATTTCCCCCAATTTTATAGTCAGAAATGAGTCGAGGGACATTCTGTGTCTTGCCTGGGGCTCCCTGATTAGCTACTCAGGGAGTTTTGCCCCTGGGCTTGTGCTCCTACAACTATGACAGATTTTTCTCTTGCTCTGAAGATGAATTTCCTTATATTGCTCTTAATTCTGAACACCAGCATAGTGATGGGTATTTCTGCTGAAAGTTCACAGGATTTAAGCATTGTCTGAAAAAAAAAAATCAGAGAGCACCTCCAGGTAATATTCACAGCATGGGAACACATGACTTAAGACAGGCGGAAGGGAAGGTAACCAAGGGCATCTTTTCAATTGCAAATCAGAAAGTATACCTCCGGAGTGCCGCAGGTCTCTGATGGTTGAGCATTGCAAGGTTACGGCTGGGAAGACTTCTGGGATCCCAGTGCCGGCAGTCAACTGTCCATGCACACGCGTACAGATACATAGGTGGGTCTATAGGTTGATTGTATGATAGACAAAAACCAACAAGGTAAGGCTGCCAAATAAATTTGACTACAGTAGACATGAGTGACAGTGTTCAAACATCGTAGGTTTTAAACACAGAACAGTTTATTCCTTCATTTAATATGCCAACTGCAACACTATCCTTGGATCTCAAGAAACAACAGTTGAACAGTTCGATTGGGGACCATTGAGATCCCGCTGACAAGGCAAGGCTGTGGTGGTTGAAGCAGCTTAGCTAGCTTGCTGATGTTCTCAGGTTTACTCAGGCTTCTTGCTCTCTGCCCCAGCCAGGCCTGTGTGGAATTGCTTTGACCTTTGTTGGAGACACTTTCTGACCCTTTTCTTATATACCAGGTTATTTTCCCCTCTCCAATGCATTCCTCTTCATTTTTATGTGTTTTAGGTTTTCCCTCATAATTCTGGTCTTTGGCAACTTATCAATGTAATCATCCTTAAAAAAAAAAAAGAAAATCTCCTAAACTATATATATAGAATTTATAAAGAGGAAGGAGATATCAGTGTGTTTTCATTTGCCATCTCCAAGTGTGAAAATGGATTTTGCCTGTGTTGAAAAATATTTTTTGAAAATTCTGCTTTGAAACTGTTCCTATCCTGAAATAGATCCTTTGGAATTCATCCGTGTGTACGTTTTCACCCCTTGAATTGGCCACTAAACTTTTGGAAATTAAATATAGATAAAACTGGTGTTAAAATAGTGTAAAAAACACTTTTGGAAAAAAAGTAAGATTTGTCAGTTATATGGCCCTAAATCCTGGGATTGCTTGCTTCTCTGAAGACAGTATGTTGCAATCCCATCAGCACATGTGTGGGATTGTATGCTCACTTATTTGCTAACTTATTCTGTTTGCTCAATAAATATTTATTCTGTGCCAAATATTTGCTATGAGTTCTTTAGGCACTCCCACCATGTTTTCTGATTATTTTTGGAAAACATTATAAGTGAGCATACAATCCCACACAAGAAAGACTCGACACGTTCAATGTACTGTCTTAACTGCTCTGTCTCTCTGAATTTACAGAAAAAGACGATTGTTTGTTGCACCCTATATTTTAAAGGAAAATCATGTAATGTCTAAATTAAGACTAAATTACTCTCGAAAAGGTAATAAAATAAAATATTCTACATTTATAGATAGGTATGTGCGTTAGATGCACCAGAAACTTAAAGTGCATTTGGCACACATCATTTTGCAAAGATCATGTTCTTCAATGTCTCTAATTTAAGTTTCTTAGAATTTCATTTTTAAGATTATAATATGATTACATCATTTCTCCCATCCCCTTCTCTTTATTCTCTCCAGATTCTCCCATGCATGCATTACACTCTCAAATTCAAGGTCTCTCTTAAGTGTCTCTAATTTTAATTTGACATCATGGTTATAATAATTTCTGAATTAGTAACTTGTTTCTCTCACACATTTTACTAGTGTAACTGAAAAATACAGAAATAAGACCTTAAGAGATTCTACTCTTATTTCCCACAGGTATCAAAACTGTATATGTGACTTTGTCAGCTTCAGTATTCTGGCATCTGAGTTTTTGCCTATCTCAAGAAAAGAACTTCCTCAATTGAAATGTTTTCTACCCTACATCCCAGATAAAGAATCTTTATATAGAAATATACATAAAAGAAATATTAGCACTTTAATAAGTATATGCTAACAAAAATCATTTATGGAAGACATTACTATTTTAAAATAATACACACTGTCATTCATATTGCCAGTTATACAATATCAGCACCATGTATATATTTGTTTAGAATTTTATAAAATATATTTTATTGGTTATCTATGTATTAGAGTTTAGTATACTATTTTTGGTTCTATTTAACAATAATGTTTTAAGTACATTTTTACAAAAAACATTTCATGATTTTTTAATAAAATAATTTGAGATTAGCTTTCTATTTCTTTGTTAATGGGATTGAAATGTGAACTTTATAAATGTTCTGATTTAATAAAAACTCATCTTAATACATACATATAATAGCCAATTATCTTTTCTGAGAAGTAGAAAGGAAAAGGACCTAATATGTGTCACAAATTAGCTCATAAAGGAATGCACAAATGCAAAATTTCTGAAGATAAGCTGTATCTTATGTGTTAATTCACAGTATAAAGAGGAAATTAATAATTCATAGGAATGCCTAGGCAATGACATTATTTCTCTGCTTTGTAGGGATCGTTTTAAAATTACACAAATTTCATTTTCTGCTAATTCTATTTTTTAAAAAAAATTTTATTAGATATTTTCTTTATTTACATTTCAAATTATATCTCCTTTCCCGGTTTCTCCTCTGGGAAAAAAAAAAGCCTGTTTTCTCCCCCCTCCCCCTGCTCACCAACCCACCCCCTCCTGCTTACTGGCCCTGGCATTTCCCTACACTGGGGCATAGAACCTTCACAGGACCTAGGGCCTCTCCTCCCATTGATGACTGACTTGGCCATCCTCTGCTACATATGCAGCTGGAGCCATGAATCCCACCATGTGTACTCATTGGTTGGTGGTTTAGTCCCTGGGAGCTCTGAGGGTACTAGTTAGTTCTTATTGCTGCTCTTCCTAAGGGGCTGTAAACCCTTCAGCTTCTTGAGTCCTTTCTCTAGCTCCTTCATTGGGGACCCTGTGCTCTTTGACAAAGGAGGTAAAACCATCCAATGAAAAAAAGACAGCATTTTCAATAAATGGTGCTGGCTCAACTGGCAGTTAGCATGTAGAAGAATGCAAATCAATCCATTCTTATTTCTTTGTACAAAGCTCAAGTCCAAGTGGATCAAATACCTCCACATAAAACCAGATACACTAAAACTAGTAGAAAAGAAAGTGGGGAAAAGTCTTGAGCATGTGGGCACAGGGGAAAATGTCCTGAACAGAATACCAATAGCTTATGTTCTAAGATCAAGAATTGACATATGGGACCTCATAAAATTACAAAGCTTCTATAAGGCAAAGAACACTGTTAATAGGACAAAACGGCAACCAACAGATTGGGAAAAGATCTTTACCAATCCTATATCTGCTAATATCCAATATATACACAGAACTCAAGAAGTTAGACTCCAGAGAAACAAATGACCCTATTAAAAATGGGGTACATTGCTAAATAAAGAATTCTCAGTTGAGGAATACCGAATGGCAGAGAAGCACCTAAAGAAATGTTCAACATCCTTAGTCATCAGGGAAATGCAAATCAAAACCCCGAGATTCAACCTCACACCAGTCAGAATGTCTAAGATCAAAAACTCAGGTGACAGCAGATGCTAGAGAGGTTGTGGAGAAAGAAGAACACTCTTTCATTGCTGGTGGGATTGCAAGCTGGGGCAACCACTCTGGAAATCAGTTTGGCGCTTCGTCAGGAAATTGGACATTAGTACTACCAGAGGATCCAGCTATACTACTCCTGGGCATATATCCAGAAGATGCTCCAATATGTAATAAGGACACATGCTCCGCTATGTTCTTAGCAGCTTTATTTATAATAGCCAGAAACTGGAAACAACCCAGATGTCCCTCAACAGAGGAATGGATACAGAAAATGTGGTACCTTTACACAATGGAGTACTACTCAGCTATTAAAAACAATGACTTCATGAAATTCACAGGCAAAAGGATGGAACTAGAAAATATCTTCCTGAGTGAGGTAACCCAGTCCAAAAGAACACACATGATATGCACTCACTGGTAAGTGGATATTAGCCCAGAAGCTCGGAATACCTAAAATACAATTCACAGACCACAAGAAACTCAAGAAGGAAGACCAAAGTGTGGATATACTTCATTCCTTCTTAGAAGGGGGAACAAAATACCCATGGAAGGAGTTGCAGAGACAAACTATGGAGCAGAGAGTAAAAGAAGGACAATCCAGAGGCTGCTCAGCCGGGGATCCTTCCCATATTCAATCACCAAACCCAGACCCTATTGTGGATGCCAGAAAGTGCTGGCTGACAGGAGTCTGATAGAGCTGTTTCCTGAGAGGCTTAGACAGTGCCTGACTAATACAGAAGTAGAGACTCACAGCCATCCATTGGACTAAGTACAGGGTCCCCAATAAAGGAGCTAGAGAAAGGACATAAGGAGCTGAAGGGTTTACAACCCCTTAGGAAGAGCAGCAATATGAACTAACTAGTACCCTCAGAGCTCCCAGGGACTAAACCACCAATCAAAGAGTACACATGGAGGGACTCATGTCTCCAGCTGCATATGTAGCAGAGGATGCCCTAGTCAGTCATCAATGGGAGGAGAAGCCCTTGGTCTTCTGAAGTTCTATGCCCCAGTGTAGGGGAATGCCAGGGGCAGGAAGCTGGAGAGGGTGGGTTGGTGAGCAGGGGGAGGGGAAAAGGAGGGAGGAAACAGTTTTTTTTTTTTTGGAAGAGAAACCAGAAAAGGACATATAATTTGAAATATAAAGAAAATATCTAAGAAATTACACAAATTCCATTTTGTGCTAATTCTTAAAAAATGTACTTTGTGATTTTAAAAGATACTAAAATGTATTAAATTTGTTCACTTTAACTTATGGTTTCCATCTGAATGTGGTCCTAAATATATGTATTTCAGAATATTTATATTTGTTTAAAGGTCATTGTTATCTTGTTTCTTAGTGCATATTACTAAGATACTTATATTACTTAGTGTATATTACTCTTGATAATACTAATGCTAACAAAATGCTTGGGTTTTGAGAAAAATTTTCAATGTTTTCTTGTGTTTAAACACAGTTTCTTTCTTGCCACTTGGGGAAGAAAGGGATTATTTTGGATTACAATTCCAGGTAAAAATCCCATCACTACAACCACTCTGGAAATAAGTTTGGCGGTTCCTCCGGAAATTGGACATAGTTCTACCGGAGGACCCAGCTATACCACTCCTGGGTATATACCCAAAAGATGCTCCAATATGTAATAAGGACACATGCTCCAACATGTTCATAGCAGCCTTACTTATAATAGCCAGAAACTGGAAACAACCCAGATGTCCCTCAACAGAGGAGTGGATACAGAAATTGTGGTACATCTACACAATGGAGTACTACTCAGCTATTAAAAACAATGAATTTATGAAATTCTTAGGGAAATGGATGGATCTGGAGAATATCATCCTGAGTGAGGTAACCCAATCACAAAAGAACACACATGGTATACACTCTCTGGTAAGTGGTTATTAGCCCAGAAATTTGGAATACAGGAAGAACAACCCACAAACCACAAGAAACTCAAGAAGAAGGAAGACCAAAAGGTGGACATTTCATTCCTTCTTAAAAAGGGGAACCAAATACCCACAGAAGGAGTTGCAGAGATTAACTATGGAGTAGAACCTGAAGGAAGGGCAAGCCAGCCTAAATATAGCTATCTCCTGAGAGGCTCTGACAGCACCTGACTAATACAGATGTAGAGGCTCACAGCCATCCATTGAACTGAGTACACAGTCCCCAATGAAGGAGTTAGAGAAAGGACCTATGGAGCTGAGGGGTTTGCAGCCCCTTAGGACTAACAACAATATGAACTAACTAGTATCCTCAGAGCTCCCAGGGTCTCAACCACCAACCAAGGACTGCACATGGTGGGTCTGATTGTTCTGGCAACATGTGTATAGTAGAGGATTGCAAATTCGATCATCAGTAGGAGGAGAAGACCTCGGCCCTGTGAAGGTTCTGTGCCCCAGTGTAGGGGAATGCCAGGGCCAATAAATGGGAAAGGGTGGGGTGGTAGCCATGGGGAGGGGGGAGGCAACAGGGGTTTGTTCTTGTTGTTTTTGTTTGTTTTTTGAGGGGAAACTGGGAAAGGAGAAATTTACATGTAAATAAAGAATATCTAAAATAAAAATATAACCTATAGGGAAAAAAAAATCCCATCACTGAGGAAAGTCAGGACAGAAACTCAAACAGGGCAGGAACCTGAATGCAGGAGCTGATATGGAGGCCACAGAAGAGTTCTGTTTTCTGACTTGCTCCTAATGGTTTCATATAGAAGCCAGGACCACCAGTGCAGGGATAGCAAAACCCCCAATAAGCTGGACATTCTCCTGTCAATCACTTATCAAGAAAATGCCTTACAGGTGGAGCTTATGGAGGTATCTGCTCAACAGAGGTTCCAATCTGTCAGATAACTATAGTAAGTGTCAAGTTGACATACAACTAGCCAGCAACATGCTACCATTTGGTTAGGCTGCTAGTTAGCAGTTTGCTACCTGATATCATAGAAGTGGTAGAGAGAGGCAGCATCGTGAGATGCTAAGTCAGAGCGGAGGAACCAGAAAGCTCTCTAGAGTTCCCCTTCTCTGAAGTAGAGGGAGGGTGGATCCTGCATAGCATTACAGGCCACATGTAATTGACTAGAGTTTGGGATCTTTCAGAGGATCAGTGTGGGAGATAATAATATGAGCCCTTTAGGAAAAAAAATAGTATAACCTCCTTAGTGAGAGTGAGTAAGCATGCATGTTTGAGTTTTTAGGGGTATAGCAGCATCTGGGAAACTGATTAAAATTTGTCTCTGGATGAATAATAACTTTTAGTGTCTCTGCTTGTTCTCAATGAGACTATGAACTTAGCCTCAGTAAACTAAGTGAGAGCAGCTGGCTTAACTATAGAAATCATCTGAAGGAGAAAGTTTGTTTCCAACCCAGATAGGTCTTTGCAGAGAAGGGTTTGTATAGGAAAGGAGGGCAAGGAATAATACAAAAAGAGGTGATAACATTTCAGCTTTTTAAATGAAAGAATGGAAGTCTTGCAAACCAAACTAAATTGAAAAACTTAAAAACCAAACTGTGTTGTTCTTAAGGAAGTCTAGTACCCAGTGGAAAGGAGAAGACTTCTAAGTCACAATATACCTAGGAAAGTAAAGTTGCTTCATATTCAGGTTTTGCAGTTATTCAGAATTGCAGAATATGGTTAATTTATAGAAAATTTTTCTTGTTTTTGCAGTATTACCCTATCATATATGTTCAATATAAGTATAAATCTGTATAAATACATGTGTAAATAAGTATACATACACACACATATAATAAATGTTCATATTTGGGGGAGGGGAAATTTTCCTTTCTTTCCTTATTTCTTTTTATTTACTTATTTTCCGTTCTAATCATAGCTCTTCTCTCTTCTCTTCCTAGTCACATCCTCATATATACCTCCCTGCATTATCCCTTCCTTTTCTTGAAAAGAGGGAAGCCCCATGGGTACAAACCCACCCTAGCACATCAAATAGCAGCAGGATGAAATATATCCTCTCCCCCTGAGAACAGACAATGCAGGCCATCTAGGGGAAGGGCTTCCAAAGGCAGGCAATAGCTTTAGAGATAGCCCCAATTGTAGGGGACCCACATGAAGATGAAGCTGTATGTCTCCTACAAATATGTAGGTGGCCTAGGTCCAGCACATATATGCTCTTTGGTTGGTGGTTTCATGTCTGTTAACCCCCATGGGCCCAGGTTAGTTGACTTTGTGGGTCTACTTGTGTAGTTCTTTTCCCTACTCTTCCACAAGTCTCCCTGCGCTTTGCCTAGTGGTTAGCTGTGTGTCTCTGCATCTGTTTCCATCAGCAGCTGAATAGTGCCTCTCAGAAAACAGTTAGGCTAGGCTCCTATCTTCAAACATAGCAGAATATCATTAATAGTGTCAGGGTTGGCTCCCGCCCATTGGGTGGGTCTCTATTGGGCCAGTCATTGGTTGTCTATTCCCTCAATATGTTTCATCTTTATCCCTGTACATTTTGTAGGCAGGATAAATTTTTGGCTGAAGGCTTTGTGCATGAGTTGGTCCCCTTGACTCCCCACTGGAAATCTTTCTTGGCTACGGGAGGTGGCCACTTTAGCCTCCATATCCTCAGCCACTAAGATTCTCAGCTAAGGTTACCCCCATAGACTCCAGGAGCAGCCCCTGTCCCAAGTCTCTTGTTTGTCTCAGAGATGTTTGCCTACAGATTTCTCCCAGCCCTCTCCCCAAACCCCAGCCCTCCCCATGCCTGATACTCACCCAAGTTCTCTTCTGCACCTCGCCTTACACTCACTTCTCTTTCTCCATCAACCTCTGATGTCGATTTTACATCTGCTTCTGAGTAAGATTCCAGCATCCTCGCATGGGACCTCCCTGTTATTTAGATTCTATGGTTCTGTGAATTGTAGTATGATTATCCTGTACTTTTTGATTAATGTCTACTTGAAAGTGAGTACATACCATGTGTATCTTTCCCATAGGAATATATTTTCTAGTTCTATCCATTTGCCTGTTGATCATCAGCTACCATGCACCCAGCATGGGCACCTGCACCACAGGTGGAGAATAGGGCGGTGTGCTTGCCCCTGCTGCTGGGGCACTGGTGACTGGGGAATAAAGCAGGAGGGAAGAATGACCCACATCCTGTCAGAGGTCCAGTATGCCCCACTCCACCAGGTGGATGTCTGGATCCCAGTCCTCTGGGAGTAGAGGGGGGCAGCTGCAGGGGTTCCTGGGCTTCACAGAGGCCAAGGATCAGATTCTAGCTCTCCAGACATTGCAGGCGACACTGGGTGCTGTGGAGGGGCTAAGAACAAAAGGAGAAAAGGGGGTGGGGAAGAAAATCTCAGTTGTTCCTGTGCTAGCAAAGGGTAGGCGAGTCATTGGCGCTGGGTTTCACTGCAAATGCTGGGCCAACACAGTGCATCTAGTTGAAAGGAGGCAATGCATGGTCCTAAGATGTTTTACTTCTTAAGAAGGAGAGAGAGAAGATAGGAAAGTAGAGGCCTGCCATGGCCATGTGGAGAGTGGGAGAAGGGAGAGTTAAGACAAGAGTAAGAGGTTAAGAGAGAAGGGAGAGAGAAAAAAGAGAGAGGGGAGTGGGCAAACCTCTCCTTATATGGTGGGCTGGGTTACCTGTCTGTGGGGCGGGTCATACCTGGCTGTGGTCAGTTACTGGGAGTGGAGTCCAGCTAGAATGCTGGGAGCTTGGGGCATTATCTACATGATAGATAGCGCAGGATAATGGAGTTGGATGATTCATGGAGTCAGCCATGTCTGGGAAGCATTTCTTAACTGTTGCACCCCTTGTAGAATTTTCTACTGAGTCACACGAAGTAAGCCTTGATCAACCTAGAACACAGACTACTTTTCACAGCCCAACATTTGCCTGCACATTTCATGATGTATTTCTTTTTAATATCCAGGTAGTTTTCCATTGTGTCAATGTACCACATTTTCTTTATTCATTCAATTGAAATACTTCTAGGTTACTTCCAGTTTCTAGCTATTACAAATAAAACTGTTATGAACTTAACTGAACAAGTGTCCTTATGGTATGGGGGAATCATCTTTTGGGTATATGTCCAGGAATGATATAACTGAGTCTTGAGGTTGAAGTAGTCCCAATTTTCTAAGAAACTTCCAAATTGATTTCCAAAGTGATTATACAAGTTTGCCATCCTACCAGCAATGGAGGAGTGTTCTTCTTGCTCCACAATCTCAGCATCAAGTGATATCACTTGAGGTTTTAATATTTGCCATTCTGATGGGTATAAAATGGAATCTCTGAGTCATTTCGATTTGCATTTCCCTGATGACTAAGGATGTTGAACATTTCTTTAAGTGTTTCTTGAGTGTTAGAGATTTTTCTGTTGAGAATTCATATTCAAAACTCAAGTCCACATGGATCAAAGAACTCAACATAAAACCAGACACACTAAATCTAATAGGGGAACTGCCTTGAACACATTTACACAGTGAACAACTTCCTGAATAGAACACCAATAGCTGAGGCACAAAAATCAAAATTAATAAATGGAACCCTATAAGACTGAAAAGCTTTTGTAAGGAAAAGGATAACTCAATAGGTCAAAACTGCAGCCTCTAGAATGGGAAAAGGTTTTCACTAACCCTACGTCTGATAGAGGAGTACTATCCAGAGATATAGAGAACTCAAGAAATTAGTCATCAACAAACCAAATAACCCAAATAAGTGGGGTACAGAACTAAATTTTCAATTTTTAATGTTTTTTGTTTATAACAAAATCCACTTTTTATTTATTTCATTATTTTATTTATTTCAGTCATCCAATTTGGGTTACATATATACTCATGGTTATGGAGCCATCAGTGGGAGCTTGATTAGCCTACCAGAGAAGATACTCATTTTGTTCTTTAATTTTATTTGTTTTACATCTTGACCACAATTTATCTTCCTTCTTCTCCTCCCAGTCCCTCTTCTCTCCTCCCCCAACATATACTCATTTTCCAGTTTTTTTCAGAAAATGTCCAGTCATCTAAACAGTTGTTGATTAGCCATGTCAAGTTGCAGTAAGAATATATACCCCCTCTTCTATTAAAGCTAGACAAGGCAACCCACTATGGAGAAATGGGCCCAAAGGCAGGCAACAGAGTCAGAGACAGCTCTTGCTTCCACTGTTGGGAGTACCACAAGACAATCAAGTGACACAACTGTAACATATATGCAGAAGTCCTAGGTCTGTCCCAAGCAGGTCTTTGGTTGATGATTCAGTTTTTGAGACCCTCTATTGGCAAAACTTGGTTGATTCTGTGGATTTTCATGTGAGAACACACTCACAAGTTTTTTTTTTTTTTTTTTTTTTTTTTTTTTTTTTTTTTTTTTTTTTTTTTAGGAGAAAACTCATGTTTAGTACAGCAAACATGATCAAGAGCCCACTACTATTATTGAAGATATGGGATATGGGCATAGTATCAAACTAGCCTGATTCATATCTTCATATCTCTATGTCCATAAATCAATACAGCCCTCAGATCTCTTCAGAATTTTTGTATAGTGGCCAGTAGTTAACACAGAAACTCAAAGCTGAAAAAGTTACAGACTATAATTGTTAGTGGAGTGTTCAGCTCTGACTGAAACAACTTTATCATTCCCAACCTCTTGCCAATGCTTAGAGACCATCAAAGAAAGATAATAACAACCAGAAATTGGAAGAAACTGAGCAAAATAGTATCTTCATGATGTGACAGAACTTCAGTACTGATGAATCATAGTAGCTGTGGTTTTCTGCACAAAATCAAGTGAGGAAACATTCTTGCATGAAGGAGGAAGGGCTAATGAGCTACCACTCTTAACTAAGTTGGCAGTCATAGTTGATTTCTGAGGAAGACATTGTCAGTTTAAAAAAAAAGATTTATTTTATTCTTCCTCTGTCAGAGTATTCCTGTCTCTCTGTCTCTATGTTTGTCTTTGTCTCTGTCTTCTGTCTATTTCCATCTCGTGTCCCTCTCCCTCTCCTCCATCCTCCCTCTCCCTCACTCTCCCCCTTTATCTCCCTCTCCTTCTCCCCCTCTCCTTCCCTCTCTCTCTCTCTCCCTGCGTGTGTAGGTACTTGCAATGTTAGTATCATAGGTTTTTGATTCAACTTATGTTGCCAGGTGTGAGTTCTGTCTGATAGAGCATTCCTTAAATCCAATTAGAAAACAATTGGTTACTTTCACAATAGTCATGCCACTATTGCTCTCATGGGCATATTTTGCCAGGTGTATTGTTATTCTAGCCCACAAGGTAAATAGCTCCATAAGATGTTAAACTCATAGTGACTGTTTTTCTTGACATGAGACACAGAAAAGATCAAGCCAATCAAAGTTCCTAAATATCTACCTCAACAAAGGAGCAATTGCAGTGGTTGCTTTCTAGAGGAGTGGGAATCAATAGTATCCAACTAATGGGTCCTCTGGTAGCTTGCTCATGCACCAGTGAATGGATGTACATCCTTGAATGTCTTATAAACTGGACTCAATTTTAAAAAGTAAGGATATTAAGTTGGGAGGGAGTATGGTATATGAGTCTGAGAGGAGCTTTTGGGGGAAATGGAAGTTACATGTTATCAAAATACATTATACACATGCATAAACTTCTCAGAAAAGTAAATATTAAAATCTTGACTTTTATTCATGGCTTCTTGGACACTGGCTTATGTACAATGGACTCATCTTAACAAATACCATTACTATCCTTACATGAAAATTGAAACTATTTGGGAATCCAAAGGTTGTAAGAAGTCAGGATTAAGAATTGATAATTCATTTAAAATTTTTGAATTTAAAATGGTTTGTATTTATGGGACACTATGTGATGTCTTGATACATGTACATATTCTATAATATTCAAAACAAGGTAGATGTGTCTATTTCCTCACACAATTATTATATTCTTATGCAACCTTTCAGAGTCCTATATTTTTAGCTTTGAGAATTATACAGTACTTCATCATCATCATCATCTTTTTTTTTTTTAATTTTTTTTTAATTTTAGATATTTTCTTAATTTACATGCGAATTTCTCCTTTCCCAGTTTCCCCTCCAAAAAACAAAAAAACAAACAAAAACAAACCCCTGTTGCCTCCCCCCTCCCCATGCCTGACACCACGCCCTCTCCCATTTTCTGGCCCCGGCATTCCCCTACACTGGGGCATAGAACCTTCACAGGGCCAAGGTCCTCTCCTCCCACTGATGATCGATTTTGCAATCCTCTACCATACACATGCTGCTTGAACAATCAGACCCCTCTATGTGCAGTCCTTGGTTGGTGGTTGAGACCCTGGGAGCTCTGAGGGTACTAGTTAGTTCATGTTGTTGTTCATCCTAAGGGGCTACAAACCCCTAAGCTCCATTGGTCTCAACATCATCTTGTAAGAGTCTGTCATTCGTTGAAGAATGATACCTATACTCAAATACTATACAAAAGCAAAGAGCACTTATTCTGTAAAAATCCAGCATGCAGGGGTCTATCATTTACCAAGATGGAGACCAAGAAATGAACTTTGAAGGCTCATTTTAAAAGTAGATTAAGGAAATCCCAGGGAGGAGTAGGTGACCTTTATCCTGATTGGTTGGCTCTATCTCCAAGAGTATGAGTGTTTCTGGGATTGGCTAGGGCTCCAGGGACTTTCCAGGGGGAACCTAGAAACTGTTTCTGACTCATCCTCACTGTCTGTTTTTTTGCCTCAGGCCACATGGCAAAGCAGCTCCCGATTGCCCAGACTTCTCTAGTTCTGTGAAACAGAAACTTAGGTCCAAATCTTTGAACGGCTAGTTTGGAGCCTATCATGGAGTCTTTCTGGCTTAGTCCTCTCAATTTTTATCACCCTATGGTATAACAAAACAACAGAATTTACATGTCAGCTTTAAGGGTACTTTAGTACTTGTTCAAAATTTCTCCTATCCATCCTTTCCTCATTCTTTTTGACCTCGGACAATCACCTCCTATGAAATAAAATATTTTAGATTCTATGTATGAGTAAGATTATGTAGTATTTACCTTTTTATTGTTCATTTATTTCACTTAATTAAATATCCATTTAATAGTATTTCATACCTTTTGTGGCTGTAAAACATTCTACTGATTATGAAGGCCACTAGAGCCAAAACCAAACCAATTGTTCTGTTGATGGACACATATCTCAATTATATTTCTTCCTGCTGTGAATAGTGCTACAGTAACCATGAGAGTGCAGAAGTCTCTTTCATATAATTATTCTGTTTCCCTTATATATGTACTCAGTAGTGAGACTTCTGGATTCATATTGTTTGTTTGTTTATTTATTTATCATTTATTTATGTATTATTTTATAGAACAGGATGTTCCATAGGTTACTATGTAGCCCACCACTCTTGACAGTTCCCCTGCCCCTACCAATAAGTGCTTGCATTATTGGTGTTAGCCACCATGCTTTGCTCTATTTTTTATTTTTAAAATGAATCTTCATATTGTTTTTCATAATGGCTATGCTAATATAGATGCTGACTTACCCTGCAAATTCCTACTAACAGAATCTCTGATCAAATACAAAATTTATAGAATGTAAAATATTTTCTATTATATGGTAAAATAATAGTGGATTATCTTCTTAGATTCTCAACAAAATATTGATAAAATTTTTAACTAAGATTGATTTTTTTAAAAAAAAATTATTGTGTTGGTAAATAAAGACAGATAAGATTAGATAATGAAGCTAGAGGTTTTCATGACATTAGTGGAATGATTTGGTAAGATAAATTTGCAGGACCCTAGAGGCACAGGTGATAAATGATTAATGGATGCTTTCAAATGGATGCTTTTCTTCATTTTAACAGCAAACACATTCATGGACACTAAAAACTACTTGTATGAATATTGATAAGAATGCCCAGCAAAACAAATGGTGTGACATGTTATTTTCATTGATCTAAAAGGAGCCCATAGACTTGCAACTTTTACATCATTGCACTCTGTGTCATCTCTTTAGTTGTCCATCTGTTGGTAGTAACAGGTGCGGATGTCTGCTGACATTACTTTTTGGAGAGGTGGGTTGATTGATGTGGTAGCAAAGGTCATATGTGAGATAGGTGGCAGCAAAAGTGACACAGAAGCTAATTACAGATTAAATTATTCATATGAAGAATACAAATAGGAGTATAATAGCGGTAACTTTCAATAATTGATAACTCAGAGACTTTTTGACAATGTTTGGAAGCAAATTTAACTATCTCCCCAAGGGAAGATTCAGAGTGGTATTATGTAAGAGTATATGTGCATTTTTTCAACTCCCCAAACCATTCCCTTTGTCAATAGCAACCCCCAGAAGAAAAAAAAAGTTGATGTAAAAATAAATTTATAGAACATACAATCCTGCAGTTTGTTCCTTTGACTGATTTAAATATTCAGAGTCTCACTCCGCCACATCATTGATGAGCCTTCTGTTCTACAGAAACCCCAGACGGCAACAGATGTTTAGGAAAACACAAAACAATCTGCATAGAAAGATAAAGCTTTCTCTCACCTAGGAAAAGTCCTTCTTGTAAAAGTTTGATCTATTTTATTTTTCCACTTCTGTTTATTCCAAATTTGAATGTTCTGAGCCAGATATGGCTTACTATATACAAGTTCACTGTTTGACAATCTATCACCTGGTGGGATTTAAGTATACTTTAAAAAGCATTTATAAAAGTAATAAATGGTATTTGAAAGGCTTTCATTCTATAATAATTTTAGTTAGAAACTGTATATATTTTCATCATAAGGAACAGTGGAGAGGTAAGAGGTAGCCTGAGAATAAACATTCAAACTGATTGGTACTAAGTATTGTTATTATATTGATTATGTGCCCCTCACGAACAACTATGGTGCTAAGTAATGGATATGTTAGCCATTAGTAAAAGAGATTGAAGAGTTTCCAATGAAACATCAATAAGTAGATCAGAGATTAACATCAGATCACTGGAGAACAAAGTAGTACTATTATTTAAGTTGATTCTGAGAGAAGGTCGCTCTGTCCCTCCTGGTATACTAATTGAGAAACAAAATAAAGACTGTGTAACCTTGGAGTTCATGATGCTAGATAAGTTTGATCACTTGATTTCAGCATTCTTAGACAATATTGACACATATAAAAGAGTTTTGGTTTGTAACTGGGGACCTTTCCCATCTTAGGCAATTATGACTGCTACTCAGTGATTATTTCTCCTTTACATAACTGTGTTTTCACAAACAGTTTCGACTATCTTAATGCACTCTGTTTATTACCAGTCCACATATTCTTGAAGATGCTGCTCATGTTTCTGTTTGCTCAGGGTAACATTTTATTGAGAACCTCATACTTTGCTGTATCTTTCAAATTCCCCATTGTTTTTGTATTTTCTCCTGCATTTAGTAACCAGTATGTTTTTACATTTGTATTCTTTTACAAACTTTCAGCAAATGACATGGACATGACATTCTTAAATTTTTATAACCATTTTACAAGTGACTGGCCACCTTTAATTAAAATTGCTTACATTAATTTAATTTAAATTACTTACATCTTTTCTTGAAACAATAATTCTTCCAGTACCCATTTCTCTCTTGCTTTTTTCATCAGGTACATCTTGAGGAAAGCAGTTCAGAATCACTCCAAGTGTTGTATTGCCACCTTACAACCTTTATACTTTTAATTATTAGCCCAAGATATTAATGAGTCCTTGGTTGCCAATTCTGCTTTGACTTTGAAGTTTCCAAGATTTTGTCCTCATTCATCTAAACACAGAATGAATACCTCTACTTTCACCTTCCACCATTAGCTTCTCTTGCTTCTACAACCTACTTTTGTCACTTGTTTAAAACTTTTTCTTTGTTGTATGTACTCCACTTACTTTTGCCATTTTATGTTTTACCTTGCCATAAATTTATGTAATTTGTACTGTCAAGATTGTCCCAAGAATCAATGGGGGTGACCTTGGATGTAAGTCACTATATTGGTGATATGGAACTTGAAGAGGCTACCTCCTGTAACCAGTCAGGAACCCCAATGGAGCAATAAGGACATCAACCCACCCACAAAACTCTCAACCTAATATTTGTCCTGTCTATAAGTAATGCAAGCATGGGGGAGGAAGCAGAGACTGAGGGAATGGCCAACCAACAACAGGCCAACTTGAGACCTATTCCGTGGGCAAGCACCAATCCCTGACACTATTAATGACATTCTGTTATGCTTGCAGACAGGAACATGTTGTCTTTTGAGAGGCTCCATCCAGCAGCTGACTCAGACAGACACAGACATCCACAGCTAAACAGTGGATGGAGCTTGGGGACTCTTATAGGAATAGGAGGAAGGATTGTGGCCCTAAAGGGGATAGGAAATATACATAGGAAGAACAACAGACTCAACTAACCTGGATCCCTGGGGTTCTCAGAGACTGAACCAACAACCAAAGAACATACACAGGCAGGACTTCTGCCTCTTTGTACATAAGTGGCAAATGTGCAGCTTGGTCTTCATGTGGGTCCCAAACAACTGGAAAGGGGCTACCCCAGATGCTGCTGCCTGTCCGTGGGATATGTTATTTTAGTTAGGCTACCTTGTCTGGCCTTAGTGCGAGAGGAAGTGCCTAGCCTTGCAGAGACATGAAGTGCAGGGGTTGTAGGGATACCTTGGTGGGGACCACCCGCTCCACGGAGAATGGGGGAAGGATGGTGGCCAGAAGGGAGAGGGTGTCCAGGAGGGTGGCCATTCTACAGTGAGTAGAATGTAAAGTAAATAAGTTAAAAAGTAAAATTAAATAATTAAAAAAGGTTGTCATAGCCATTATCGTCTTCATTGTCCAGATAATGCCCCTCATCTCTGTTAGATCATAGACTCATTAGCTGTCTCCCAGAAACCAGGTAGTTCCCCCATTCTTTCTATAACCCATTGGTCCCTGTTGTGACCTCGAGACTCACAGTCTTCTCCAGTGCTCATAAAATCAAATTATATAAGCCGACCCCAAGCTATGACTACATTTTTTATTCCCTAAGCTTAGGGACACTCTTACTTTATTTTGTGTATACTCTACTCACATCATAGTACTCAATGAATCTCTAAAACTTTCTGCATTTACCAAATTTTTTTTGTTAGTATCCCTCATCATTTCCTGCCTACACTTAATTTTATTATTTCTTTGTATTGACATTTAAAAAATACCCTTTTATATGAAAAATTTGCTGGCTTCTGAAAATAAATGAAACTGTGTCTTATAGTAGAATCACCTCTTACTTAAAGGCTCCGAGGGAATTACAGATGTGAAAACAGTTAACAGAGCACTAATGTAATCTCAGAGGCCAATTACAGAGTCATGATCAATTACAGAGTCTCTTAATATGAGATATCGAGACCTGAATGGAGGTGGATAATTTCAATGTGCAGGGACAAACTAAAAAGACTAAATTAAATAGTACAACAGAAGGCAAGACTTCTCAATGGAGAAAAGCTTCCGAGGGATGTTTTATAGGCAGATCTGACAGGTAACATGACCTACTTTATCAAATATATTTGAAGGCATAGTATGCCTTGCTTTGAACTCTGGTTATCAATATTAGTCTTGTTTCTAAGAACTCTCCTACCTCTTTCATACCTTTAAAAAGTCAGTAATTTACCAGGCAGTGGTGGCACATGCCTTTAATTACAGCACTTGGGAGGCAGAGGCAGGCGGATTTCTGAGTTCTGAGTTCTGGTCTACAGAGTGAGTTCCAGGACAGCCAGGGGTATACCGAGAAACCCTGTCTCGAAAAAACAAAAGTCAGTAATTCAGATCTCCTGCCACATGATAGTGACTCACCATGACAGGTATTCTCAATGGTTCTTCTGACTGTGTCAGGAGCACCTCATTCTGGAAAGCACTAGAGCTTTAGAGAAGCTCTTACCCAGATTTACTTAACTTTTCTCCCTGCCCAATATCTTCATTGGTGTTCATTATTTCGTAAAGGGCCAAATTGTAAGCCCCTTGGAAGGAGGTATTATTTTCATTATAGCATCTTAAATTCTATTTAATATAGTATATAGCACAAAGATGAGAATACATAAACCTCTGCCATGACCAGATGAATAGGCAATTTAGAAGAAAGTTCTCTCCATAGAGTTCTTTAACTATAAAATTAGTATAATTTTTCCTGCTTGAATATAATGTAAGATTCTCTCCGTTAATAATCCTTAAGGGTAGATACCATGATTTTCTTCTTTATGCAGAAAATTATTCAACAAATAACTAATTCAACTCTTTTATTAGAACACTGAAACCTAGAAAGTCATAATTTTAATCATTCACAATGGAATGTAGTTTGACTCTCGACTCTAGAGACTTCTGATCTTTAAATTACTTTTTAAATATGAATATAATCAGATTCTAAGGAGAGTTTAGAAATAATCTGAATGCGTCTGATTGTTGAAATGTGCATTAAGGAGAAGTTTTATATAGATTATTTTGTTGAGAAAAAAATGAAGCATGCAACAAGATTGTTTAATCAATATTCATTTTATTTTGAAAAAGTTTTAAGATCATCCAAAAACAAAAGAATGGGAAACAACACAAAAAGGCTCAGGATAAATCAATTATTTTTTAGATTATGTTAATAAAGAAGACCTATGCATTTAGGACAAAAATATAATGGAAAATCTGTTTTGATAAGCAAGTTTAATATTTTGCAACTTAGACACATGGTATTCAAAAAACTTTTTGTTGACTATTGAAGCCATTCCTTGAAACAGGTACTTTCTATAATATATTACCTATATTTATTGATCACTAGCATAACCAACATTTATAATCGTTACTTAACTAGTTCTGTAAGGTTGAAGAGAAAACAGAAAATAGTTTTCTTCCCTAGATAGAAGAGAAAGCTAAATGTCTAATAGGCTATCTGGGTTTTTGGCTTTTGTTTCTATCAACTTGATACAAGCTAAAATCATTTGAGAAAAGGGAGCTTCAATTGAGATGGACATGTAGGAAAGTAGTTGGGCATGTTTCCTATTGTTTTTCTGGTTTTTGAGATTATAATATAGTCACATCATTTACCTCTTCTCCTTTCTTCCTCCAAACTCTCCCATATATCTCTCATTAACTTTCAAATTCCTGGCCTCCTTTTTTCACTTGTTATTATATCTAATGTGGAAGGACCCAGGCCACTGTGGTCAATGCCATTCTGGGGCAAGCGGTCCTGGGGAATATATAAAAGCAAATTTAGTAAGCTAGTAAATTTTCCTCTATCTTCTGCTTCAGTTCCTATTTCTTGGTTGCTGCCGGAGTTATTAACCTGCTTTCCTTTGAAATAAACCTTTTCCTCCCAAGTTGCTTTTGTCATGGTGTTTATCACAGCAATAGAAATGCATACTAAGATATAGACTAATGGTTGGCCAGAGAGTCATATAGATGTTCACATGAGAAAGACTTTCATGTCACCACACACAGAATGACAAACCACAACGTCCTATTTGGTGGAGGATACTGTAACATATTTTTTTTTTTTGTATTTTTGTCTCTTCTCTTGCTTCTCTTAGGCCTCAATAAATGTCATTTCAAAGTAGTGTTATAGTTTGTAGTTGGAATGTCCCCCAGAAGTCTATATCACAAAGGCTTGTACACAGCAGGCATTAGACCCCTGAGAGATAGGAAGTAGCAGGATGCCTTTATGCCATTGAGAGTGTACTCAAGAAGGATAGCGATGATGATTCTCTTCTTCCTTTGTCTTCTGTGTCCCAGCCATGAAGCGAGGATTCTTCTCTGCCATAGAGTTCCCATCTGCTCTGCTCAAGCTCTAAAACAATCAGACAAAGAACCATGGACCAGAGTTCCCTTAACCATGAACTAAAATAATCCTTCTGTATAAGCCCATTTTCTCAGCTATTGGCTACAGTAGCAGAAGGCTAATCTAGGTAAAGTAAAACATGTACATGCCTCTGCCACAGAAAAAAAAGCTTTCATATTTAAACCATTCTCTTCGTATCACATAGTTCTAATTTGAACAGTTTAAATAAGAAGAGTCAGGAAGCGTATTTGTATTAGCTTTGTTATGGGCACAATGCCATGTCTCCCTCAAATGCACATGTTAAAATCATAGCACATTGTACAGGAAGTCAAGCTTTTGGGTGATAAATAAGAGTTAGGTCATGAAAGTGGGCCTACTATGAGATTTGTCCTCTTCAACAAAGAAGAGAGAAAACATGTTTTCTGCCACCTTTCTCTCAAGTTTTCATCAAAGGATGAAACAGGGAGAATACAGCTATCATTATGTCAGGAAGAAAAACTTTGCTAGATATCTAACTGGAGACTTCTCAGTTCCCAGAGCTGTGAGAAATAAACACTTGTTGTTTACATTGTCCAGTGTATAGTAACCTTTTAAAGTGACCCAAATCGATTAAGATTTGCACACTAAAATCACTATAATGAGTTCTTATACCTTTATTCATTGCTTTGGTCTCTACTTTGAATATAATTGAACTCTGTCTCACTAGAATTATGTTTAGCACTAAATCTAGTCTGTGACTATACACCTCTCTAAAGAAGAGTTATACCATAGTGTGCTATGTGAGTCAGGTGGAGGTTATGCAGTGAATATAAAGGATCAAAACAGAAACCTTAATTGATTCATGATCTTGAATCATTAATAATTGCATTGTAATATCAAAAAACATTATATGAGTTATAGGAAAATCTACCCAAATCATTGAAATGCTTAAATGCAGCCTCAATAAAGGCACTTGTTTCTTAATCTTAGACCAAGTGAAGATGTTGCTAGTGCCATATCACTTCAGTGTATTTATTTCCCTCTCAGCTGAAAGACTTGATATATTTTAAGGATTATATTGAGCTAATGGTTTCATCTTAAAACAGTGCCTTGAAAAGACTTTCTGAACAATAATACTGCAAGTTTTTATTAATGTTAGGTAAAAATTGATTTCCGATTGTACATATCCTTCAGAAAACATGGGTAAAAATGTTAAAGAAGTCTTTTGATAAGACATCGTAGAGCCTTTAAAATGCAAGTGAGACTGGCTCTGTGTAAACTGGAGTAAGTACTCTTCTGCATTGCCCCCTTTTTCCTCACTAAAAGAAGTCAAGGCAATAGGACAGGATGTGCACGGCTGCTCTGAAGTGTAAAGAGCAGCCAATGAATAGGCAGAGGAGACATAATCAAAATATCATCTCAGTATCCATGGTTGGCTGTGCTTCTCTCTGGATACAACGTCTTTCTGGAGTCCACTAATAGGCTGTTCCCAAATCTGGTGTTACAAAAGAAATTCTCTACTGTACTCATAGATTGGGAAGGTGAACGCTGTACAACAGAAGACATTGAACAACAGTGTCAACAAGAACACACAGTCAGTATTTGGAAAGAAAATTTCTTCTTCACCTACAATTTCAAAGATCTGGAAATCTTTTTCTATCCTTTGTCTTCTGTCTTTTGGCACCAGATAAGAGCATATCTAGAGGGAGACAAACAGAATAAACAAAGTCAAGAGCTGAATTTTGGTCAGGGGCTGAAGAGAGATTCCCAGTGGAGAGAAAGGTACTTTAGAAGATACTCACGAGTCACCCAGTAGTTTCATATGTATTTTTGTTCATTCCTAGGCTGACCATGTATGAAAGTGACTGCAAACATACTTTCAAAATTCAAGAACTGAAAGCACAGCATTGCTTGCCACTGATAGCAGCATAGGTTATGCATTCAGGGGACTTATTCTAAGAATACATCAGAGCTTTGAAACAAATGGTGTTCCAACTGTAACTACTAAAGGTAAGTTTGAATCTATAGAGTGAAACAAGCTGTGCTTATGACCTATTCAAATAAAACATCAGCATGATACAGTGAAATAAAACTTTAAAATAGTTTATAATATTTTTAAATATCTACAATATATTGAAACATTAATTGTCCTGTGAGAAGCCAGTATAATTTGACTAATGAGAAAAAAAAAACCCACACAGATGCTAAATCTATGATAACACAGAAGCTGAACTATTTTACACATGTTTTTATAACCCTATTATAAAGGCAGTTCTGACCTAATGATGTTGACCACAAGTCAAGTGATAGGCTAGTATAGTCAAGACCCTGGGCTCAGTCTCAAACACACACACACACACACACACACACACACACACACACACACACACACACACACACACACATACACTCATGCACGCACACATGTGGAGGGAACAATGGTTCCAATAGAGGCATGTAGCTTTAGATAAAATGGAATGACAATCTCAGCCAAAAGAATAAAAAGAAACAAGAAAAAATAATGTGGGAATTTCATAACCAAAATTCAGAAAACAGAAATCTCACTGGAAATTCTCAAGGGAGAGACTATTAAAGAGTAGTGAACTTTAACAGGAGAAAATAAACATATCTAATCTGGATATTAGAGAGAAAGGTCTTTGTAAATAAATCCAATGATACCAGAAAGGAAAGTAATCCTAAAAGCTCTTAATACTTGTGTCACTAGTGTATCAGAAGAGGAAGAGACGCCATGCCTTATATACTCTCAAACAGAAATAAAACATAAGTTAAATCAGTCATTGAAAAAAAATAACGAAGAAAAATTCTCAAGCTTTGAGAATGATCAATTCATAGATTTAAGGAGCTCAGTAAATCCTAAATAGTGTATATGATTTCAAAGAGACCCACATTTACAGAAATCAAAATAAAGCTACCAAACGGAGACAGAATAAAGCAACAAAGTACAAATACAGAGAAAAAAATTACGACTTTACCTATCTTACCAAAAACTCCAGAGACAAAACCAGATTTTCCTGAAACAAAACAAATGTACACAAAAACCGTCAGCCTATACCCTTGTCAGCAGCAGTGAAAATTAACTTTTATTCAGGAATGGTACTGAAGTAAAGGTAATTTCTGATGACGTCAAATTAATGGAACTCACCTCTAGGCAACTAAGTTTGTTAAGGACAGCTTGTTAGTACAGAAATGCAATAAAATGCAAGTTCTAAACCTCAATTATTTCAGAATTATTATTATGTCTAAGTATAAGAATAAATTATAGAAATTTTGGCAGATTATATTGGATAAAATATTCATAGATTACTAAAAGTTCATAGAGAGGTATCAGTGAGACTACTCAATGGGTGAAGTCTGCTAAGCCTTATGACTTCAGTTTGAGTCCCATAAGATGGAAGGAAAGGGCTCTTTCTAGGCTGACCTCTGAATTCCATATATATGCATGGCATGCACATACATACATGCTCACAGATAATAAATGTAATAAAATATTTGTATAGATGATACCTTAATCACAATCTGTAACAGGAAATATTGATTAATTGGACTCCTTAGAAGTTCAAAATGTTGTTTTCCAAAATATAAGGGGAAAAGAACATTGTGTGGTAGAGTATAATTAGAATTTATGTATCCAACAAAAAAATTATGCTCACAATACATCATGAGTACTCAAAGTGCAAAAGTAGGAAAACAAATTTAATTTTTAAATAAGTGATAATTTGAATGGACATTTCACTAAAGGAAAATTTACAAATGGCAAATAAGCCTGTGGAAAGGTATTTAACACTAGGAAATGAAAATTAAGGTCATGATTGAAATCCAGTATGTCCTCTTAAAATAAAAATAAAGGTGATATAAAGTGCTAGTCTTAGCATGATAGACCATCTCATTCATGAAATACTGGTGGAAATGTGACATGACACATACTCTAGAAAAAAAACCAATCTGATAGCTCTTTATTTTTATTTACTTTTTTATTATAGGTGTAGGGGAATTTTGCTTTCACATGTCCATGCCTGGTACCCACAGAAGGCAAGAAGAGGCATGAGATCCCCTGGAACTGGAGTTACAGAGAGTTATGATATGAAACATGGGTGTTGGAAAATCAAACCTGAACCCTCTTAACTGCTGAGCCATCTCTCCAGCCCTCTGATGACCTTTAATAAGGTAAGGGACACTAAAAATGCATTTCTTTCATCATCCAGCAATTCAATTCCCATAGATTAATTCCAAACTAATGAGAATTTTCAACCAAATATAGTCTATGTTTGCGCTTTTATTGCAGCTTTGCTCTGATCATCAAATTGTATATAATTGTCCTTCAATAGTAAAACTAAAATTAAAAAGATAAATGGAATGTAGTATATGCATACAGGAAAAAGGAAAAAACAGTGTATGGAAGTGGGTGAATCTCATTGTTTATATAGAATGGGGAAGCTGGTCACCCAAGATTTCATAACACGTAGCTCTATATGATTCCATTAAAAAATTCCATTTATATGCCATTAAAAAACAAGAGATTAGAAAGTACATCTGCGGTTGCCATAGTTTTAGGAATTGGGGTTAGAAGAGAGGAAAGGCCATATGTACAAAATCTCAACCTGATCATTTCTTAGCTCTCTGACAAAGAATCCCCGTGCCCTGGCTCTCTCTGTTTCCAGCTGTACAAAGTATGCAGGGCTTCTTCAGAAAATTGCAGCTAACAATTGTCCAATCACTGGAGGACTTAAAGTCTTGTAATTTTGTGTCTTGAGTAGGGCAGTGAATATTGAAGTTCATTCTCTGGATACATGCAGAGAATACCATAAACATGTTAATTACTGTATTAATTAAATCACTAAACTACCAGGAATGATAATAATGATTATGGATTTGTCTTTTATTTATTTATTTTTAATTTAAATTATTTTATTTACTTAGGATTATGGGTTTTTAAGAGGGAGGCATTGTCTGCAGATTACTTCACATATCTATTTGCTCTTGAATGTCCTTCTTCATTTCTACAGAACACATGGAAATACCACTGATTAGGGTAAATCCTTCTGGAAATGCTGAAGACAAAATTGCAAACTTTTCTAAGAAGTGACAGTTTAAAACTGTTGGAAAGTAAAAATGGCACTGAATAGTTATCTGAGAATGGTTGGCATCATTGCCGGTAAATTGTCATAATTTCCTATGAAATGTGGGTTGAGGCCATCAGATACCTTGAGCATCCATTATTGAGGTGAATACAAGTTTAACTGGAATCCAGCATTTGTACAGGCATTAGCTTTCCTGGCCATAAATAACAGTAAGACAATCTTGAAAAGAGAGGGCACAGTGAGAAATAAATTTTATGTTGGCTTTATGCCTAGGACTAATGAAGGAAAAGAAGGTGAGTAAAAAGAGCTCTAAGTCTAAGTGGATGATGCATGTCCTCTGCTTTATTCATAGGGGTCATAACCCTGGCTATTGGAACTTGTGACCAAAACTGAGGTTTGTCAATTCAATAGCAACTTGAGGACTCGATCCCAGACACCAAGACATAAAATATATAGTTTTTAACTCTCTTTCCCTCCTCATCACTTTCCTAATACTGATATTGGGTAAAGTCAGGATGAACCAAATTTGGATCTTTTACTCACACTGGATTTAAGAATCATACTTTACAATCACAATTCAAGGCTGTTTGCATTTCCTTTAGAAAATGATAATCGTGTTTTAAACGTGTGTTTTATTATTTGTGGGGCATTTCTCAATTTTCTCAATTAGATATATACAGTAGAAAAATAAAAATAATAGCAAGTAGTTGGACTTAACAACTTAACCCATTTATTTGGCCTTAAAGTTTTTAAAATATTACAGATTCTTGATAATTATCTGGATCCTCATGCAAGTTTGTAAAAAAAAATAACAGAGCAAGCTATATTTTTAAGAAAGGGACAAATTAGGAGACAGCAGAAGTTCTGAGAAAGATGCTCTAGGCATTATCACTAGAAGGGAAATATCCATTAAAACATTGGAGATGTAAATATTATATCATACCTTTATTTCATAGTTTATGGACAAATTCTGAAGATATTGTACAGCCCTTATTGCCTATAACACTGGCATTTCTACATTTTATATTTTCTCTGTCTTTTCTTGTTTAGCTCTTACATTATAGCAGACACAGAGTGGAGTCAGGAAACCGATATTTAAAATCAGGCTTTGTCTCTAGTGTATGCTTGGTGAGGGTGGTTCATCTCCTTACTGATCATGTAAGAATAATGCCTGCCCTGAATATGTCACTGCATCATGGTGAGGCTCCTGCTAGTCAGTAAAATAGGGCTCTATGGAACTGTGGATTTATATCATTACGTTGTCACAACACCATGCCTCGTCTTTCCCATGTTTCCCTCTGGGCATAATTCTTGTTAAAATATGTCCTTCATTTTGGTTTCTTTGTCACAGTTTCTTTATATATAAACTTTACATTTCCACGTTGTCTCTTGGTATTTATATCACTTCTTTCAGGATTTATAATAACAGAGTAATGGGTGGATTCTTGTGTGTAAGGTAGTATAGCATCTTCTACTGCTCTCTATGGATTTCTTATTATACTTTGAACATCAGAAATGGGCATACAGAGACTTTAGTGCAAGGGCAGGCCATCAGTTGAGAAGAAGGGTATCTTCATTTTCTAGTTGAAGCCTTCATAGCCCTTCCATGACTCTGAGGCAAGGTAGGAGAGGAGGGATTGGAAGAAAACAACCATAAGAGCAGCAGCAGCAACAAAAACAACCAGATATGCACTTCTGTTATACAATACAATTAAAACTCTACTCAGCACAGAGTAAAGGCCTTAAAGAGCATTTATTACTGTAGTTTTGTTGCAGAGGAAAGTGTATAGTGATGTTCACATAATTTGAGCACATCTCACACCATCTTTATTATTCTGCATCTGTTTTTTTATACATATTTATATATCTACCCTTTAAATATTCAAGTAATTACATCTTATGTATTAAATAATTTAGTCATCTTTCTTGTAATTTTTGACAAATTAAATGACAGAAATAACTTAAGTGAAGAAAAGTACACAGTTTCAGAGGGTAAAGCATCATATGGGAAAAAAATAGAGTTGATACTGCTCTGATGTATGGTGGCTGGAAGTTGCAATGTGTCCTGTTTGCATAGTGGTCTCCAGGAAGCTGAGTAGTCTGGAACAGAAGGAAAGACCACTTTGAAAGAAGCCCACTTCTGCAGGGAAGAACCTGGCTTCAAAGTTCCATGACTTCCCAAGCAAGACTATCAGCTGAGAGAAAGTATTCAAGTATACAATGGAACATTCCACATTTAAACCACCATAATCACAAACATACTGTGATGTCCAATATTCATTCATTGAAAATACCTACATAATGTAATCCTCAATATTTATTTATTCAAAGTATTTTCAACAGTCATGAAAAATATTGTGTGTTGAATTAGTCTTGTATGGAAAAGTCCTTTTTTTTTTTTTGGCTTTTTCAAGACAGGGTTTCTCTGTATAGCCCTGGCTGTCCTGGAACTCACTCTTTAGACCAGACTGGCCTCGAACTCAGAAATCTGCCTACCTCTGCCTCCTAAGGGCTGGGATTAAAGGTGTGTGCCATCACCACCTGGCTAAAGTCCTATTTTGTTTACTTCAGAAGTATTTATCCTTGGGATGATGCACAATAAATTGTTGTAGAATATGTAAATAAAGCAAATAGTTAACAACCAAGTGGGTTATTCAAATTCTAATCTTTAAGATAAAAAAGTAGTGCTGTTAGGAATATTTTAAATTACACTTATCAATTGATTTAGTACCTGCATAAATACATCTTAGTATTTGGCTAATAGTATACAATTTAAAAATATTGAGATTGTTGTTACCCAACCAATTTCCTTTTGGATAAGCAAAATTTATTAAATCATCCATACTTTTTCAAAAATTCATAAATACCTTCAAACCACTGCACGTATAACTTAGAGGAAGTTGAATGGATAGTTACTAAGTACTTTATCTCTAGTGTAAATTAAACTTAAAGTAACTGACCTTCCTCCTGTTCCACAGAGTTGTGAACTGGTTTTCATTAGTGTCTGCTTATTTACCAACCCTCTCTTCCTCTTTTGCCTCATTCTATGCCTCAGGTTGAGCTTATTCTCCAAGCATCTTTAGATGAGGGCTGACCAATGCCTGTTTATCACTTTTTTTTCAAATGTTGATATCTTATTGCAATCAATAGTGATGTTCACAACTAACACTGTAGGACCTATTAAAAGGTGTATATTAGCAGTCTGCTGGATACTAGACTTCACTTCTAGAGGAAAGAGTTATTTAATAAGAAAGGACTCTTTAAAAGATCCACATTTCATCTTAAGTGAGAACTTTGCCTACACGAATAAAGTTGTCTGTTTTCTCTGGTGAATCATTGTAGGGCTGTGGTCTGTTCAGGCAATCTGGGGCCAGTCGAGTATAAGTCTGGAACTCCAGAGCCCCAGTGAGTAATTTCTGCCTGCAAGGGATGTAGGTGTTTGGCCATAACTCCTGGAACCTTGGCTCCTGTTTCAGTCACACCTCTTATACCCCATACTATGAGAGGGATGCCCTGTCATGTAGACAATGCCCCAAGCTCCCAGCATTCTAGCTGGACCCTACTCCCAATCATCTGACCACAGCTAGGCATGCCCTGCCAACAGACAGATAGCCATATCTCACAAATATAAGGGGCAGTTTGCCCCTCCTCTCTCTTGCTCTTTGTCTTCTCTTGCTCTCCTCTCTTTCCTGATTTCTCTTCTTTCCTCTTTCTCTTGATTTCTCTCTTGCTCTTTGTCCTCTTTTTTACCTTCTTCCTTTCTTCCTTTCTTTCTCTTTGTCCTCTTGACTTCTTTCTCTCTTGCTCTCCTCACTTGTTCTCTTGCTTTCTTCCTCTCCTTTCTCTCTCTCTCCCGCCTTCTTTTCTCCTCTCCTTCCTCTCCTTTTTTCCCTCTACATGACAAGTCTATTTTCTCTTTCCTGCAGCTCCAGGCATTAGTAACAGAGAGACCCAGCATTAGCAGTAGAGAGACATGGCCCCACAAATCATTAACATTCATTCATTGTCATATTGTTCAGAAGCCTTGATAAGGGCACACATCATACACTATTGTTACTAGGTTTTATAAAACCATTAGTTATTCAATCACCACCTGAGCTTCCACTACTTGTTGTTCAAGTTTCTTAGTATTGATGAAACAGTATTGAGTAGATAGTTATCAGTCTATTTCTCATGGAGTTCAGTATTCACTGCTTTAGGTTATGGTGGTGGAAAGATATAGAGGAAATAGGCAAAATATAAACAAATACACAACAAAGATGCCTTGATAAGATGTTAGTTATTAATAAGAACATCAAATAGAGCACTGCAGTACATATGCAATCTGTGTACAGAATGCACACCACAAAGCCTCAAAAATAGAATTAGAGGAGAAAAGATAAAGCAATGGGAAGAATCAAGGTGAAAATGATTTTGTTACTTTTACTGTTCCTCATATCTTCTCTCACTTTGATATAAAACTTGATTATATAAAATTATAAGGAAACTCTATATTGGCTCATAGTTACAGGTCATGGTCCCTAGGTCTTGTCTTGGGTATATGGCAGCACAGTATTTTATTTAGGAAACAAGCAGTGGAGAAATCTCCTTCATTTCCTAGATGGCTAGAAGCAGAGTGAACAAGAAGAGAGGCAAGGATGTGACTACAATCTTCAAGGGCTTGCTAATCACCAATGATGTAATGTTCTTCTAGTAGGCAACCTGACATCCATGTTACATCTCCTTCTAATATCAACACAAGCTAGAACCAAGGATTCAGCATGTTGACTTTTGGTGTAAATTCTAAACCATAAAACTAACCATCATGTAGTAGTGACTGGAACTGTCTTTTTCTATACTCTTTGAAAGGGTGGGACTCCATGGCACATATTCCAAGAGAACACATAGCCAGTCAGATCACACAGTCCTATAACAATTTGTATTTAAGTCTATGATTTACAAGGTAGGTAACAAAAAAAAGCAGAAAGAAAATATTTGGTTCAGATAGATCCTTAATAGCTCTCATTTTTCACTATCTTTTATTAATGACACTTAGTATATATGTTTTATTTAAATAAATATAAAGGGTATTCCATTTAAAAATAGTTATTGAATATTATTGATCTACATGAGCATAGACCTGGGAGACTTAAAGTAAGTTGGTGATTTTGTTTAAAAAGTAACCTTCCAGTCTGATCAAGAGAAAAATATTAGGCGAACTTCATCTATGACTCATTTCCCACCATTTGAAAGGAAAAGGTGAAAACGGAGTATATTTTAAATGTGAATAGAAAATTACCTGTCAAAACAAATACTTCCATGTGACTTATTAAAAACCTACTTAGAAGCATTATGAGAGATTTCTGTCTAAAATCTTTAAGCTTAACTGTACAGTATTGGGTTTGACATCACATTTCTACATTTGGAGGTAACTTATAGGTAAAATAAGATTTTGCTTAAGTAATTTGTTTTCATCCTTAACTTCCACTGAATTCACATGGGGATTTTTGACAGGCAAATTATTTATAAGAGGATAAATGAGTAAAATGAAAATTGAAGGGCTACTGTTAAAAGATTGGAAAAATTCAAAGTGACTAAATAAGGCTTTAAAAAAGTTATTAGAATTCATGTTTTTCATTCAAGCAACAAAAAAAGTGATGTGGAAGAATAATACTTCAGATTGTTCTGTGTACTTGATTGTATATCATATTTTATATAAGTGAAATATTGTATTAGTTACTTTGCTGCTGCTGAAATACTGTAGGACTCAAACCAATTTATTGAAAAGAGAGTTTGCTTTGTGCATACATATCCCTCAGAGAGAGTCCACACCGTTAGAGGAAGTTACAGCAAACAGGCATGTCAACAGTGGAAGAAAGCTGATAGCTCACATCTGCTCTACCCACAGGAAGCAAGGAGAGCAAGAACCAGGATGGGGTTCTTTTAATGTTCTTATACATTGTTTCCTAGTGTTTTAGTTTTAATAAACAGAATTAATTGTAATATTACTAGAAGCTGTTAAAATTTACAGCATATTTTTTCAATATTTTCACTTATATTTTTTATTAAATTTTTTAACTCTGCTTATCTGCTTATTCACTTTACAACCCAGTTTCAACCTTTCCTCCCCTCTCAGGACCCACTCATGCCAGACCACCCTCCATTCCATCTTCCCTTTCTCTTTGGAGAAGGGGAAGCCCCTCTCAGGGTGTCAAAGAAGCACTTGTGTGCTGGAGTTGTGTCTTAATGGGAAAGCATGTGTGTAGCCTGGAGAGACGAAGAGTTTAATCTCTAGCCTACATGGATAAAATGGGAGAAAGTTCCTTGGGCTGTAAAATGTCTCACTTGGTCTTTGTGTGTTTGAAATGTCTTCATTTTGCCCTGGCTCTACTAAGACTATTTAGATGAACATAACACTGTATTCTTTTCCCTCAGCACTTTGAAGATATTGTTCTCTTATTTTTTGGTTTTTATTATTTCTGTTGAGAAGCCAGCTTAAGGCTAATTTGAAATCCTTTGTAGGTCATCTGTCTTTTCCCTCTGGTAAATTTTAAAAATTAAAAATGAAGTCTTTGATGACTTGCAGGACTGCAGCACTGTGCTAGGTTTGCATTGGTATTTATGAGAGACCCCGTTCCTCTTCCTTGAGGAAACATTTGATCTGAGAAGAAATTTCCCCCCTTTTACATCTAGAAAGCTCTCATTTATGTTCTTGTCAAGTGCAATTTCTATGCTGTTTTCTCTCTTCTCTTGAAATTAATGGAGTAGATACTGAAACTATTCAATCACAAATTCCTATGTCTTACTTGTTCCTTTCATATTTTTGCTCCTTTATGATTTAATTTTCAATGATGTAAACATTGATGTATTTCTTTTCTCTTCCTCTGGGTCTGGTGTAGAGTTCATCTCTTAGGCAGCACAGTATTTCAGGGCTTCTTATTTACATTTGTGACTACCTAGTAAAGTTGCTTCTGGACTTATCTACAATTAAACATATCATAACTTAAAATACCCTGGGTCAAAAGCAGAGTGATTTAAATAACTAAAATCTAGGTTTTCAACAGTTTCCAAGTCAAAAAGCCTGAGATCAAGTTTTGGGCACAGTACACTCTCCCTGCTATCTCTTAGGAGCAATCTGTCCCTTGAATCTACATATTCATGGATCAATGGCATGCGAATATCTGCACATGATAATCTTCCTATGAGTGAGTCTCACAAATTCTTTACTAAAAAATTGCCTGAGATTGTTTTTCCATTCATCCTGGAAAGAGAAAACTACAGAGAAAAGAAGGATCCATGTCCAAGCCCATCTTGGTAACCCACTGAATTCATGTGGATAACTTACAGGTAAGTCTGGTGTGTCTATGTTATTGTCACAGTGAGTGACAACTCACTTCAGTCTCTTAAGCAACTTGCCAGCAGTTATAACCTAGAAGAATTACATATCCTCCAGCAATTATTTACCTCTTATATAATCTAGTTCTAGGTTTATGATATTTTTGTCTCAAGAGCTCTGTAAATTTTGAGCCTCTTAAAAAGCATTTTGCCATCCATAATGGAATGGTTATAAACAGTATCTGAAAATAAAGTTATATTCTGCAGTTAGGACCTAGATACAGACATTTGGTAGGGGACACAATTCCATCAGTGACACACAGTCATAGATAATTTCCTTAAGGATATTTCTGCCTGAGTTTTTGTAGCTCACCATTGACACTGACTGCTAAATACCCACCTGAACTTCTGATTTTCATCCTTAAGTATAGCTTTGGTTGTTTGATTCACACGAGTTACATATGAGTCACAAATTGAGCTTCATGTTCCTTCAATTTTCTTTATAATTTCTATCCGTCCTTATGTTTGTTGTAAAGAGGCTATATGAAAATATGTACCGGCTGGGCGGTGGTGGCGCACACCTTTAATCCCAGCACTTGGGAGGCAGA
>NW_022196905.1:179524364-179555431 GCF_008632895.1 Mastomys coucha | reverse complement strand
AAGAAAAAAAGAAAATACGTACCTTTGCAAGAATCGCATACATGTCTATTTCAACTACAATAAGAATAGAAAGGAATTATAGTTTTGGAGAGCAGAGGCTACAAAGCATACACCATCAAGGTAAGAGAGAGAAAAAAAACACCAGCTGGACAATTGTAAGATCTGAGGTATATGAAATTCCATTTTGATTCCTGTTAATTACCACAATATTATACTATCAAGAGAGATAAATCAACAAAGAAAAAAGTCATATTCCAGAGATCAACTGCTGTCCATGAAAATTAGTTGTAGGTACTCTTGAGCTGCATTAAATTTAGCAGAACTAATATGGTTAGCCAGCAAGCACATGAACTTAAAACTCTACCTCATGCTGTCCAACATGATGATTATACAATATAATTCAACACATTACACATATTGAGTATAACATGAGAGTATAGAGAATCTCTTACCAAAAAAGAAAATGATATCATTGAAAGAAAAATGATATTTATGAAAGGTCAACAAATAATGCAATGGTAAGTGAGGAAGAAATAAGAAATATTAAATGATGCAGAACCCCTAGGAACATGAAAATGATACCAGTAGATTCACTTGAAATATGGACTGGGAGTTCATGAAAAAGACTAAAAGTAGTGGTGGAAAACCACAGCCTCTGGTTATCTGTGGCTTTGCCTTCAGTAATTTTTGGGCTAATGTAGTCAAGTGTTGTCTGTAAGCATTATATTTTTATAATGGTTCTATTTTATTATTAGTTATTTTTAACCTCTTACTTGATATATCTTAATTTAATTTATTCTTATTATAATTATGAACTTGTGTTTATTGCACCAAGTAGTGGATTCTCTATTTCATTTACAAATTTGCTTCATTAAAATGGATTCTGTCAATTTCTCTTTGCTCTATATCCTGTTCCTGTTCTCCTACATATTATTCCCTCTTCTATTTTCAGTTTATATTTTGGCTGTCTTTTTGTTGTTTCTATGAATGATGGGAAAACAAAATATACTTGCCTTCCCATGTCTAGTTTATTTTACTCAACATAGCAATTTCCAATTCTTCCCTTTTCCTATAAAAGGCATAATTTCATTCTTGTTTTGGGTTAAATAATACTCCATTGTGTATATACCCTACATTTCCCTTCTTCATTCACCTATTAATGGCCATCTAGGATGATTCCATGTCATTGCAATTCAAAATACTGCTGCAAAAAATGTGGACATAAAGGCATTACTTTTATTTGCCAACATTATTTCCAATTGATATAGCTCTATCACATGCTAATTCTACTTCAAATTAGAAATTTGAAGAATCTCACTTTTTTTTCTGCAGTGGTTATACTGCTTTATGATTCCAACAGCAGTGTGTGGGTGTTCCCCTTTCTCTATTGAAGGCTGAAAGCACACATGATTGGGTGGGGATAAGCTTGAAACAGTCATTATAGAAGGTATTCCTTCAAAGCAAAAATACAACTATATATCCTTTAATCTTACATATTCTTTAAATTTAATAAGGCAAGTCAAAAAATTGCAGATATCTCTACTAAAGACTTATCTATATAGTTTTCATGTCTTTAAAATACTCTTTTGTAATATATTATGGAACCACTGAACTATGTTTGTCTCCATAGTTTTGTAATTTTATAAATGCATACTAATTTTGAGCCCAGAGTTTCTAGTCTTTCTGTATTGGCTACTTTCATTTACCATATGTATTTAGATTTCTTTTGTAACCTTTTATTGCATTGTTGTAAAATATGACATTGCACAATATAATATTGCTTTACCTAACAATATCCATTATAATATTAAATAGAACTAAATTCACATCAAAATTATATATAATATATTCAAATTATTCATTAATTTGCAGGAGATTCTGTGAAGAACAAATGAAGTCATAAATGAATGTGTGTTGTTCACATTAGTGTGGCCATGTCAAGGATGATGATGCCTTAGACCCCTGGGAATGGAAAGTCCTTTCCTGGGACAGGCTCAGGGAATGCAAGGACTTCCATTTGTCGAAGTACATATATTAACAGTGTGCAGAAAATATGAGCCCCAGATTTTTTTCCTTGGCATGGCTACAATCTGAGATTGTTCCCCTACAGACACTTCCTAATAAGTTGACCTATTCTGTCTCCTCATTCAGCTATATATAAAAATCCCAGACCCTCATTTCCTTGCTGGGCTGCTGGTGTGTCTCCATCAGAATACACTGCTCACCTGACCCTAACTTTTATGTGTATGTGTCTGTTGTCTCTTCATTTCTCATTACTCTTGTCTGGTCAGTCTCAAAGTCATTTATGTTGGGCAACATCTACTGGATATGATGTTTAAAATAAAATGTATGCAGTAGCTGGAGGAATAGCTCAGTGGTAGACTGCTTGTCTGGGTAAGAACAAGATTTGATTTTTAAGATCATCAAAAAAAATTAACAAACCAATGAATAACAGTGATGCAGCATTTAGGCACATTATTAGTGGTCATCTTTAATAATAGAATTAAGTATGATTTTTATCTTTTTGTGATTTTTATTCTTATATTTTCTTTTTGTAGTTAGAGTACTTTTTATTAATGCGTGTGTGTGTGTGGGGGGCACGCGCTCGCGCCCACACACACACACACACACACACACACACACACATACACACACAGAGTGATAGTTTTATTTTGTCAGAATGTTCTCTTTATCCTTAAACCAACTCTATCATGTCACCATTAAAACACTGATTTTTCTTTACCTACTTTCTTAGTTGAAATAGCAGATAATTTCTATTGTTTTGTAATATAACCTTGACAAATAATCCTTAGGTAACCTAGGACTGTTAACATTTCCATCAACCTTCTTATCTCTTAAATAAATTAGCCATTTTATTCAATACTTTATATTACGTGATTTTTTTTTATTACATCTTAAGTTCAAGTCTTTCTTTCCTTGTGCTAAACTTCCCCACCCTTTGGGTACCCAAAATAATTTAATATAGTAGCAGGAAAATATATAACATGAGGAAAATTGTCAACGTGAAAAATTGAGAGATCTGCTTCAGAGAAATGCTGTATTGGGAAGCTCCTGCTTAGTGGTGAGCATCAATGACTCCCTTAGTACTTTGTGTGGCTGGACCATCCTGACTCTGTGTCTCCAGGCAACAAATAGGACTCTTGTGGTAAGAAAGAGTTAATGTCCCTTTGAAAAGTACTCAATTTGTTTCCAGGGACTGTTTGGCGCACTTAAGGAATTTGTCACACCATAACACAGGCCCCTTTGGTAACAGCAGCAACAATAAAAACTTCTAACTTCTCCTTTGTTCTTTGCTATTGTGATAGTTTATTTTACAACAATTCTCATACCCAGCTCATTCAAAGCTGAAAATGTAATTTTCTGAGGTTTGGGGGATTGTAAATTTAGGGCTCTTTATAAACCACTCTGAATTTGTCAGGAGGATGTGAACACTTCTAGGAATCTAGAAAGTTGCCTGATACAGATACAGAGAATAGGACAATTTGTCTGAAAATGTTATCAACATTCACATGTAAGTCAGTTTAGTTTATAAACTTAAGATAAATGTATCTCTTTATTATAGAATGATAATTGAAATATTTAAATATAAAGTTAATATATATATTCTGTTAAACATTAATGTTATTTTAAGGAATACAGCTCTTTACATTTTATGTCTTGTTTTCCAGTATGTTTTTATCTTAAAAATATGACTGTAAACTCAACTATGATATAGCACAGGGACTTGAGAGAAGTAAATGTGTCTCCCATTAAGGTCTATGACTACTACCCTAGTTTTGAGTTCTACATATATTTAGTACACACCACAGACATATTTTAAATCAACTATGACTTTCCTAGTAATTTCTGTATCTTTACATTGTTGAACCTCAGTTCTCCTAAATAAAAATGAATTATTGATTACAAATTTAGTCTTTTTTGAATTGCATGTTTTATTGGTATTTCCTATTATGTCTTACTCTGATACCTGATATGTATAAGTACATGTAACTGTTATATGTATCGCCGGAAAATGACACATATGTGATAATTTATGAACCTATATTTACACATTGAGGCCATACAAACTTTGTAATTCTCACAAAGTATCATTTATAGCGGCCTATTGTCTAGGGGTTTGCATAGATCTGTGTTGACATATATTCATCAATACATTGTCACATGGAATACTTTCTCTCATCAGCCCTTAAACTCTTCTGTATTCCACCCATCCATCTTCTTAGTAGTGACCTTCATCTCTGTCTCATAACCCTTTGCCAATCTTTTTGGTAATCTCTTACTTTACCTGTTTTAGAGTGTTATGTTTGATGGGACAAAATTAACCTCTATGTTTTATTTATTACCTATTTTTCCATATAGGCTTTACTTTATCTTTTTAAGCGTTTATTTTCACTTTTAAAACTATTTCATTTTGTGTGTGTGTGTGTGTGTGTGTGTGTGTGTGTGTGTGTGTGTACATAGGTTAGAGGTCAAACTCAGATGCCATTACCCTAGAGCAGTTTACTTTGCTCTTTGAGTTTGCAATCCCACCAGCAATGGAGAAGTGGTTCCCTTTGTTCAAATCCTCACCAGCATGTGGTGTTGCTGGAGTTTCTTATCTTAGCCATTCTAATGTGTGTAAGGGAGAATTTCAGAATTGTTTTGATTTGCATTTCTTTGACAACCAAGGATGTAGAACATTTTTAAAGTGTTATGAGATATTTGAGATTCCTCTGTTGGGAATTGTCTGTTTAGCTCTGTACCCCATTTTTAAATTGGATTATTTGGTGTTTTGGAGTCTAACATCTTGGGTTCTTAATATATTTTGGATATTAGTCCTCTGTTAGATGTAGGGTTAGTGAAGATCTTTTCCTAATATGTAGGCTGCTGGTTTTGTCCTATCAACAGTGTCTTTTGCCTTACTGAAACTTTGCAGTGGCAAGAGGTCCCATTTTTCAATTGTTGATCTTAGAGCCTGAAACATTAGTGTTCTGTTAAGGAAAATTTCCCCTGTGCCAATCTGTTCAAAGCTATTTCTCGCTTACTCTTTTATTAAATCCAGTATATCTGTTTTTCTGTTGAAGTCCATGATATACTTGGACTTGAGCTGTGTATAAGGTAATAAATCTGAATCAATTTGTATTCTACTGCAGACAGCCAGTTAAACTACCACCATTTGTTGAAGATGCCTTCTTTTCTTCACTGTGTATGGTTTTGGCTTCTTTGAAAAAATTCAAGTGTCTGTAGGTATGTTTGTTTATTTCTGGGTCTTTAATTTTATTCCATTGATCAACCTGTCTGTCTTAGTACCAATACAATTGTTTTTTTGTCACTATTGCTTTGCAGTACAACTTGAGGTCAGGAGGGATGATAATTACCCCAGAAGTTCTTTTGTTGCTTAGAATTCTTTTTTCTATCCTGGGTATTTTTTGTTTTTCTGTATGAAGTTGAGAATTGCTCTTTCAATCTCTATAAAAATTGTGATGGAATGTTGGTGGAGATTACTTTGAATCTGTAGATTGCTTTTGGTAAGATGGCCCTTTTCACTATGTTAATCCTACTGACCCATGAGCATGGGAGATCTTTCCATCTTCTAAATCTTCCTCAATTTTAAATACACTTAATATCCACCATCAATGGTTACCTTTTTGCTCTGAAGTTATTTTATGTTGCCCCATTAAAATATCCTATGCTAGAAATTGTATTTAAAAATATAAACAAAACAGACACCATGCAAATTTAAGTTTTGAATGACTCTTCACATTGTGCCAATTCTATATCATAGCTTTACTCAAACGAAAATATTTATTAATAAGTCACAGATATAGCATTTTATAAACAGATCCTCCAGATACCAAATACAAATAATAGGAAAGAGAATTGATTGGAGTGTTTTTACCTCGTTGGAGCAGATTTATATCAGTGAGAATGGTCTAAAGATAAAATCTAAAGAAATAGTTTCAAACAAAGGCAAGAAGTTTTAACAAGTGTTTTAATGATGAAGCATAAAGGAAAATCATGTATAATAATTTCAATTGAGATTAGCAATGTACAGAAATAATTCATATTCATAGAAGACTCTACAGATTAATGTCTATGTATATTGAATATGTGAAACTGATGGTGTATTCAGAGATTTGAATTTTTTAGTATAAAATATGAAAAACTTGTTTGAATTGTACATATAAATGAGTTTCATAAGTACCATATGTCAGCTTTGGATGGGATTTTTCAGGCAGATATAAGGAAGAGCAACATGAGCAGAGAAATTACCCTGAACACAAAAAGTGGACAGGAAAGTGGGCAAGAGAATCCAGAAAGGTAGAGATAAGCCAGGTGTCTAAGAAGAGAGGTTAAAGACAAGGGCAGCAATAGGGTGGCAGAGTCAGGCACACACAAATTTATTTGGGGAACCAAATAAAACCAGAACTAATCTAAGAATAACAGCGTAGAATTTATACATTCAAGTTTAAGAATAGCTGTGATTGAAATATTTGGGAACAAAGACTTTCAGTAGTGAATGCAACTGATTGCAGTACAGAAAGTTCAGCTATGCAAGTTCTATGTTGTCTTGCCTATATTACAGTATTATCTTGTTCTTTTTTAATCTGGGAAAGATATATTTTCATGAGCTAGCAATTAATATTTACACCATGAAATTGTCTATTTCTAGACATTTTTAGATAGAAGTGAGAATATAGGATAAAAATATTTAAAAGTATCAAGGACAGGACAAACTGTATGGTTTGACATCTTGGAGAAATGTGTTAGATGCAGAATACAATAGGAAGCTACAAGAGACTACTATGGGAATGGCTGCTGAGGTTTGATATGATGTAAAATAAAACTCAGTCTTCGCTATGCACTTTATCTTGGAATCAGCATGTGCCTAAAAGCTCATGTATTGCAGGCTAAGTCCCCTGGAACTTCTGTTGCTGTTATTAAAAATAGATTCTTCTCTCCTACAATACATCTCATAGTTTCTCCTCCATGTATCCTTCCCAGGTTTCCCAATCTCTCCTCATCCCAAAATCCACTCTCCTTCTGTTTCCTCCCCAGAGAAGAGCAGGCCTCTTAAAAGATAACAGTCAAACAGGACAAAGTAAGACACAGTAAGACAAGGTGAATACCATCAGATCAAGGCTGGGCAAAGCAACCCAATAGGAGGAATAGTGTCAAGAGCTGGCAAAAGAATCAGAGATACAGCCACTCCAACTGTACAGAGTCTCACAAGAATACCAAGCTAGCAGGCATAACATATATACAGAGGACTTGGTGGAGACCCATGCAGGCCCTGTGTTTGTCATTTCAGTCACTGTGAGACCATATGAGCCCTGCTTAGCTGATTCAGTGGTCCATATTCTCCTGGTGTCTTCCATCTTCTCTGACTCTTTCTGCCTTCAGTCTCCGTCTTCTGTAGGTTTCCCAAATCTTCTAGGTTAGGGACCTAATGAAGACCTCCAACTTAGACTCTCTTGGCAATAGTGTCTGGCTGTGGGTCTCTGCACTTTCTCCTATCTTCTGCTGAAGGAAGACTCTCTGGTGATGACTGGACATCTATCTATGACTCAAACAGAACATCATGAGGAATCATTTTGTTGATTTCTTTTCTTTTTGCTAGTTCATGTTGGGTTCTGCTCTAGCGCTCTGAGCTATCCATTTCTGGTTCCTGGCAATCTAAGTAGTGAAGGTAGACAGACTCCCTCTCATAGCAGGGACCACAAGATAAACCAAATATTGGTTAGCCACTCCATGTACTTCTGTGCCATAATTGCCACAGGACATTAAGGCACAGCAGATTGTAGGGGAAGGTTTTTGTGGCTGTGCTACTATGCTTTTTCCATAGCCTGCAGAGTATCTTCCCAAGCCAGAGACTTGAATGTTTAAGTGCAGGCTTCAAGCCTGCACCAGCTTGACTTCTCTACAGGAGATGGAACCTTTCTGGGGTAGAGGTTAGTAGAAGGAAATGATGTTCTTGGGGGACATTTTTTGGAAGGGGCTATTGGGGAACAATATTGCTATTTGTGGCTTTGGCATACCAGCCTCCAAGAGGTGAGCATCCCCCACCACTATATGATCCTGTCAGGATAAACCGTGTGCCTAGAGAGAAGGATGAGATCACTTGGCTGAGTGCAGCCTAAAGCTAAAAGATAAAGTCTTGCAAGAAGTGGTAGGAAACCTTGAGTTAAAATGAAGGCTTGCATTGGATTTGAAATAGAATCAGGTGGTGATATGGATAAATCAACTTTGAAGAGGAAGGAGGTTAACGATCCTGCGAATGTAATGGGAAACACCAGCTATACTGAATGCACAAGAACAACTTTGTAAAGCTTGTGCAAGAGACTTGAGAACCAGAGCAGACTCATTTAATAAAAAATTTAAGGACGTATTAGGAAAGACTACCAAAGTAGCCCCTAGATCTGGGTGTAATATCATTTACCATGGACTTTTCTCTTCCTCCGGGAGAAGTTAGATTATCAGAGGCTGAGGAAGAAAGGATGTGAGCAAAACAGAGGAAGTAAGTTCAACTTTCACCATAATTTCTAAAGCTTAGCTGGGAAGGGAAAACAGAAAATGGTTGTTGATCTTCAAAATGTTGTGTGTTCAAAGGAAAAAGTGATTTGATAAACTTAACGAAAGCAGTAGCAATATAAAAACACAGTAGAGTAAGAAACCTTACTTTGAACAATAAAGAAATGCAAAACACAAGTAGAGGCAAGAATTAATCCTTAACAGCATGTGGGGGCTTGAGTGGGGTACAGGAGGAAAGGATGCCACAGCAGTTGTGGAAGTAAGGGCTTCTGCAAATGGAGTCAAGATGCAGGCTGTGGAAAATATGGGTTGCCATGGGCCAGAATGCAAAAATGGATTGCAGAAACTCATTACACAATTTTCAATTGCTGAAGTCAAAGTTAAGTTCTTAATGTTTAAATTGAAGTAAAAAATACCACTGAGGCCCATTAAAAGATAGTTGAAACAAAAACAAATTTACAAGCTAATAGTGTTATTTTTCTCTTCAAATATTGACTTTCTTTAATGAATAATCTGTCCTGGGCAAGAATATTACATATGAGCAGATAGTTATCTTCTTGAATATGAATCAATAAATTAAAGTTATCATTTTTTCCTCCTCAAGAATTTTCTTTATTATTTTATATTTCCCTTCATTGTTCCTTCTGTAAATACCCCACTGCAACATGTAATTACATTACTATCACCCTAAAGGAATGCAACTATTGTGTTAGTTCATATAATTCTGAAGTCATCTAGTATATCATGTTAGAGACGCAAATCCATTTTTAGTTATAGGGCACGGTCACCCCACTTCAACATACAGAAGCATAGTAAAGGGGTACAGCAGCAATGCCCAACACATAAGAGTAGTGCTTGGGGAATCCAAATGTCTGCTGGCAACTGGGCCTTATTATGGAGCAAGGTCTGGCACATGCTGCTCTTCTGGGCCTTTGCTGTGTCCTGGATGCCTCAGCACTCTTGACTCTGGGCAGCCTCAGTGCAGACATTAGCAGGCATTGGCAGGCACAGCCTTGACATTGGCAAAGACTGTATGCAGTGGAGGTACCTTGGGGAAGCTCAGTGGTGATTGAGATGGAGGGCCCTGGGGGCCTGGCTACTGACATTGGCAGGAAGGTACTGCAGAGATGCACACGGAGCAAATGACAGACACCGTGCTATTATGCAGACACTCATCTCTGAGGACCAGTGAGGCATGCCCCTGTCATTCTCAGGGGAAATAGGGGAGAAAATGAGGTGAATGTTGTTAAGCATTTGAGAAGCAGAGGCAGAGAATTACACTATGTTGATATTAAAAGTCTTACTTTATTCCCCATGTAGGATGGATACATAACAGGAGTTTCATCTTCATAAGCCTTAAAGCATCTTTTTCCTAAATTCATATCCATTTGTCATTTCCCACTCATACATTTTAATTCACTTATAAACATATTAGGTTGAATTAGTATTTATACATGCTTGTACATTATGCACAATATAATTATGCAAGTGCATGGAATGTGTTAAATACAGGAATAATAATACAGATAATACAGGATAATAAGTCATAAATAAAATAGAATAAGTAATGTGATACTAATAATATTTTATTGCAGCAAAACTTAAGTTGTTATCTTTGTTTTGTATATGAATTGCCACATTTACTCTTGCTACAATGGTGATAGTTGTAAGGCCTCATTGCAAGCCTACCCAATATACTTTAATAATTCATTAAAAGTTTTATCTGAACCATCGTATTTCAGTTTAACAAATATATAGCCCTAGGAGATAGGTAGCATCACTATTTTATGGACTGTAGTAACTTAAGAGAATGAGGATTAATAGCACCATTCACATACCTAGTTTGGGAAAGCAGGACTTCATACCATTGACTCTGCTTTTAATACTAAAAACTGCAACTCCCTACTGGGAATCTGACATTAAATTTTATGATGTCCTGTCTATACATTTAAGATCTTTCACATAGACATAGCCTTTGCAGACATAGTCTCATTCTGGTTTACAAAAATTCTGCAATTCGATGAGGTGGTATCAAAGCTAAAATCCTTACTGTCCCTTGTGAGCTTTTGTGCTTAGGCTTTACCTCATTGGCTAGAACACACAGTGGTCTGAAAATGAGTGTCTGGAACAATTTGTTTTGCTCATCCTAACCACTCTGTTTCTGAACTAATGGGTTGTTTAACTGTAATGAAATGTTCCCATTAGAGGCTTTTACTTTGAAAACATCTGACTCTTGTTGAAGGTCACAAGCTTTATGTCTAGGCCACAATGCTCATGACCTTAGATATGGGAGGGTCAAAATGAGTGTTTATGAGTAAGGCCATCAATGGAAAGTAAATTTATGATATCGTATCATAAGATCAGGTATGTAATTAGAATATCTTCCAGTGGCATCTATTTTCTACCCCTTTTAATATATTGCAGTATTAAATAAAATTAAACATATTAATCTTTTACTTGTTTTTATTATTAAGTGTATGTAATAAGACCTCGTGTGTGTATATGTATGTCTCCATTTCATTGCTATTATACATTTGAAATATTTTGATTTTGGCACAATCAGCAAACATGGAAGACCCTCTAGCCCAGTTGCTTTCAACCTTTCTAATGGTGTGACCTTTAACTGAGTTACTCATGTTTTTACTTCACAATTTTAATTTTGCTACTGGTATGAATCGTAATGCAAAGATCTGATAGGCAGGATATCTGGTATATGGCCCATGAGCAGTAAAGGAGTTGAAGCTTACAAGTTGAGTTTCTTAGTGAGTCTCCATATTTGCTCATGTGTATGTTATCTTTTAAACAGTGCTATAACAATGCTTCACTTTCAGATCTTCTGAATAGCAGGTAGTATGCATGGTGGTAACCTTCTCTGTTCAATGCAATGTGAACAGAAGTCATGTGTACTAGTTACAAAAAGAAACTTCTCTAGATAATTTCTCAAACTTACCTTTTGCTTCACTCCTTATCCAGAAGTACCTGACTTGTGACTTTGGCTCAGCAGTTCCTCATGTCAAGGTATTAACTATAAGAGATTTAAAGTTGGAGAATCCTGGTATGCCATTGCAATAAACTGGCAGGACCATTGGTGTTAGGGACATGCATGTCAGATCACTCACCTGCTGAACTTGTAATTCAATGGGAAAATGAGTCAAAGACAATAGTCATGGTATATGTTTGTTAACTGTGTGCCAAAGAGATATAAAGAATGGGGACAAAGAAATAGAAGAAGACAAGAATTCTGAAATATCAAGTATACAGAAATGTCACTTGACTTTACATACCATAAAGCAAAATGAAAAATGCTAAGAAGCTTTTACATGGAAAGGACCAGTAAAAACCATCTCTTTAGTAAAGGCAATCATAGTTATGACATAATTCATACTGTCAACATTCTCCTTACTTATCAACTATCCCTATCTTTCCATAAAACCATTTATTAGTTTAGCAAAGGGAATGTTGATGATATGCATAGAAATAAAACATATCTAAGACTTCTAGACATATATTTGGTATGTATTCCTACTCCTGATATTAAACAACAGAGATTACAAGCCTACTAATAATTTGATAGAATGTTGTGACCAACAAAGCTGTCGCTCATGTTAGATGTCACAGCTATAAAATCTTTGTATTTCTGTCTTGTATACACTTGTGAACTCTTAAAGTTTGTATGTCAAAAACACTAATTCAGCATAGCTCTATATCTTGAGATAGAGAAGAGACTTGAGTAGATTGTATAAGGCTTCTATGTGGCTCCTAATTCAATATGACTGGTGTTCTTATAGTAAGAGAATATTTGGGCACATCATGTGACACATGGGATGAAAATAGTAAAAGCCATGGGAAAAACAAAATCAGAGGGTAATTTTTTCCATGTGTAGAAAGAAGAAACCAGGTTTATGGATACCTTAACCTTGGGCATCTGTCTTACAGAACTTTATGAAACTTGTGTTGGATAAGTATTCCCAGTGTATTAATGTACCACCAATGCTAACTAGAAAGATGGGACACAGCCCCTAAGGTGATTTACCCTTTTTCTAACTCTTAATTCAGATAAGGGTAAGGAAGAAGATAAATGCAGAATAAAATTTTGGAAAGTCACAACATTGCTCCTGGGAATTCTTATAGCATCAGGATGAAGTCAAAACATACTGACCATTTCCAGGGAAAGGAGACTGTAGCATCTTTTGAGTTCCTCAGAGTTGCTATGCATATGAGCCCATAAATGTGCTGCTCCATAGCATTTTAACTTTTTCTTTTTTAATAGATATAATTTATGGTTATTCTAGCATTCTTACACATATGTACATAAGAATTGGAGGGAAAGGCTTTATTATTTTAATCTCCTTTTCAAACCCACTACTGCTGAACAAAAATGCACTGCTACTGAATGATGCTCTCATCCACAGGTGTTCATCATATTTTTAAGTTTACAGGTGACTAAATTATGAGGAACCATACATGAATAGGAACATGTAGTCTTGGTGTGTGAGGCACTGAGTTGGACCAATAAATAGATAGGTTGCTAACACTTGGGAAGAAGGTGGTGAATTCTGTGAGTGCTTATGGAGAAGCAAGACCTTCTGTCAAAAACTGTGGTCTTGGTTGAGATGGTTGGATTTCTTTGCCATCTTCTTTCCTTCTTTTTTTTAAAACTACACAGCATTCCCGGACTTTCCCATAATGATGTCAGGCTTCCTGGCTAAGTTTAAGTTGATATACTTGAAGAGGCAGCAGGTCTACCCCATAAAACTTGCTTTTCCTAAGTTATTATCTTATGTAATTGAATGTAAGCCAAGAGAAGATTCAATACTCCAGAACAGTGGTTCTCATCCTGTGGGTCACAGATACCCTACGTATCAGACATTTACATTACAATTCATAAGAGTAGCAAAATTATATCTATAAACTAGCAATGAAATAGTTTTATGATTGGGAGTCAACATAACATGAGGGACTACATTAAAGGGTTACAGTATTAGGAAGGTTGAGAACCACTGAACCAGAAGAACCAGAAGATAAATAATACTGTGAAATTGAACTTTTGCCCAAATAACTCACACAAGCCTGTGATATAACAAGAAATTTGTTGTAGTAGGAAACAGAGTGTTGGGGCTAGAGAGATGGTTCAGCTGTTAAGAGCACTGGCTATACTTCCAAAGATCCTGAGTTCAATTCCCAGAAACCACATGGCTCACAACCACCTATAATGTGGTTATCTGTCAAAACAAGTAGTATTCAGGTTGGCCAACAGAGAAATATATCTATGGATAGATTTTCTGTACTGTAGAGTACATACATGTACACAGTTTTTTTTTTAAATGCCAATTTCTCCAGTGTTGTTCAACTTATGGTACCAAAGAAAGTTATGAAATCTTTTAGTGGCTCCATTATTTCCCAACACCTTCTATATGATTTAATATTCTGCTCATATTGAAGTATAATGATTTTGAGTTTTCATGAGTGATAGTAAAGATGGACATATATGTTACATGTGAATCTGTGTACTCACACACATACAGAGAGAGAGAGAGAGAGAGACAGAGACAGAGAGACAGAGAGAGAGACAGAGAGAGAGAGACAGAGAGATTTGGAAAACAAAGCAATACCCAAATATTATTTTATTTTTATTCTTTAATCTTTGTTTTTACAGTCCAGTCTTTATCCCCCTCCTGGTCTGCCCTCTGATTGTTCCACATCACATACCTCCTCCACCATCACCCTTGGCCCATGTTTCCAAGAGGATGTCCCCTCCTACCTAGACCTCCCCACTCCCTGGGGCCTCAAGTCTCTTGAAGGTTAGATGCATCTTCTCTCATTGAGTCAAGATCCAGCAGTCTTCTGTTGTATATTTGTTGGGGCCTCATACCAGCTAGAGTCTGCTGCCTGGTTGGTGGCCCTATTACTGATACTATGGTATCCTTACAAACAGGAGCCTATCATGACTGCTCTCCAAAAGGCCCAACAAGCAGCTGAAAGAGTCAGATAGAAATCTTTACACACAACTAATGGATAGAAGCTGGTAACCCTTGTGCTTGAATTAGGAAAAAGGATAAAAAGTGACCCTATAGGAACACCCACACATTTGTAATCAATTTTATTGTCAACCTGACTGTGTTTAGAATCACATAGTAGAGACACACTTTGGGGTGTTATTTACCAGTTTTTTTCAGGTGTTTCACTGAGGTCATGAAGACCCACTATATATATATATATATATATATATATGCATATATATATATATACATATATATGTGTGTGTGTGTGTTTATATATATATATATATATATGTATGACATCATCCAAGAAATTGAATAAAAAGGTAAAGTGAGGTGATGCTCGTCAGCATTCAGCTCTCTCAGCTTCCTGACTACAGATGTAATGTGAGCAGCTGCCTAATGCTTCTGTCACAATGCTTCCTGTGCTATGATCTACAGTATAACAAGTCTCTGAGAACATTTGCCTTTTTTCCTCTCTTACAATTGTGTTCTGAGAAGCATTCATAAAGGAAGCCAAACCCAGAAGTATAAATCACGGAGGTAAGTTTGTTCAGATCCAGCAAGTTTGATAATATGAAAAGAAGCTGCTAGGGTCTCCTTGGAGAAGGAACACGCTCCTGTTTGGAAGGTTTTGCTAATGTATTATTTACCTTTAATTAGGATACAGATTTTCCTGACTTTTAAGGAATGAGATAAGCCTTTCACTCCTAAAGTTGTTTTTGTCAGACATTTTGTAATAGCAAGTGGAAAGTTTCCATTAATAAAGATAGAAACTTTTAATCAATTGTTATCCTTGTACTGAATATCTGTGAGAAAGTTAGTTATAGAGTTTTAAACACTGGAAGTGGCTTCGAAGGGAAATACAATAAAGTTTCCTGAGTGTGTCTAGTTTAATATGTCCTGTGGTAATGTTCTTTGCCTGTTATTTCACTTAAATTGATCTGTCTGGTAAAGGATAATATAGAATAGTTCTAGATCTCCTTATTAGAACCCTCATAATTTAGGAGGTTTGTGTTCTGTAGAGACAGGTTAGTCACAAGGTCTCAGATACGGGAAGATATCTTTTTGGTTACCTCTTTGTTTCTCTTTCCACTTGTGTTAAAATTCCGATGTGTGTGTTTGTGTGTGTTTCTGTGTCTGTCTGTCTGTCTGTCTGTCTGTCTGTCTGTCTGTCTCTCTCTCTCTCTCTGTGTGTGTGTGTGTGTGTGTATCTGAAGCCTAAAGCAGAGATTAAGATTTTATTAGCTGTCTATTTAGCTGTGGATTATGTCATGCCACATATTTCTTTAGTAGTTGTCCACAGTTACCTGTGGATTTTCATTGTGTTCTTCTGTTACCGATACCTTTGTAGTTATCTGGGTCTGTCTGTTTCATGAAGCTGGTTTCTACTTCTCTTATTTTTGACAAATATAAATGATTAAGTTACATAGTTCTAATAAGAATTATTTTCTCTCAGTGCTCCTGATGTTTTTAATACCATACAGAGTAATTGTTATATCTTATTTATTTTTAAAGGAAATCTAAGAAAGTTGTCTATAAAAGTTAGTTTTTCTTTTAATTCTGAAAGTATTTTAAAATGTACAATGCTCATCAAACTATGGAAACATTATGTTTGAAAGATTGTTGGTTATGTTCATAATAGTTAGACTTGATAAATGTATACAGTAACTGGTAGATTTTTTTAAATTAATGATCACACAGGAAGAAAATAAAAATAATTCTTCAGTCTTACATGTGACTCATGACTAAACCTTTATAAAATGTACTTGACAAAATGTAGTTGTGTGAAATTAGTTTTTAATGAAAATAGAGAAAATTCATATATTGCTTCCATATGAAAAAACAGGTAGAAAATTAAGATTATAATATTACCATAAGAAGGAGACTAATATAATAAAAGTGTTATGTAGGTGGTTTTATAACATGAGCTACAATTGCCTCCATTGTAAGCCTGTATCTAAAATGAATTATTGAATGAAAAATCTATATACATGTCTGTAGCATTCAGAGTTACATTAAACAATGAGTGCTTTACCCTTGGGTGCTTTATGAATCAAAACAAATGTACTTAATCACAGATAAATTAAGTGCCAGTCTCTGGACCAAAGAAATTCATATGCCCAATTATTTATGCAGTTTGGAAATTCCCATTCTCAATTTCCAAAAACATCACCTTTAAAATCATCAACATTTGCATTCTTTCTCTCACAGGTGTGTTCTGAGATGTACCAAGAAAACAAGCTAAATCCAGAAATATAAATGGTAATGCTCACAGCATTCAGAGCATGTGAAGTTTCATAATATTGAAAACAAAAACAAAAACCTACTAGACTCTCCTTGGGGAAGGGACACTTCCTGACTAGAAGTTTCCACCAAGGTGCATTTTATTTTTAATTAGAACAGAGTAGATCTTCCTGGCTTTCTGGGAGATCGTTCATCAACTGGATGCATACTATTTATTCAGGTGCAATTTGTGAGGAGTGTGATTTCAGTTCAATACCAGGATCAGTTCAGATATCAAAACTTTAATGCATAATTGGCTTTTAAAAACCTCAAAACCATGCTAAATTGGTCTTCACACTAATATGTACAGTATATTAAATATACACATTAAATGTAAAATATGTAAAATTACTTAGGCAGTATTACACTGCCAGGATCTCATGAAACCACAGCTAAAGATTAAGGTTTATTTTCCTGTTGTTTGTTTGTTTGTTTGTTTATTTTTGTTTTATTTTTACCATTGCATGGTTTATCGGGCAAGTTGTATGATCCTAACTGAGAGACAACTTCAGAAGGCTCACTGGACTGTCCTTAGCTCTCTTGGTTATTCTTATCAACATTGAGAGACTGACAGACTGAACAACATAGCATTAAACTAAATATTTAAATTTTTGTTCCTATAATCTTGGACTGTTTCCAAAGAAATTTATGTAAAATAAGTTAGTTAGTTAACAATAACCAACAAATAAAATCGTCCAGAACTTTGGCAAAGCTACTATTGTTACATGACAATGAAATATTTCAGATGGCAATAGATAATGTCGATAGTAAGGTTAAAGATAAAAAAGTTCAGGACAATATCCCATCACCTGCAGAAATGATTGACAAGACCTCAATCAAAATTCCATTGTTATTATTTAGTTTTAGCAATACTCATTGTAAATTAATTTTATACTGAGGCAATAATTTAAAATATGTCATAAGCAATTCACTTATTGAGTATAATTTCACTCCATTAATGTATTTTTATTATAGTCATGGCAAATACAGGAGTAAAAAGAATAGAATTTCTGCATGAACAGATATCTTGAAAAGAAAATTCAAACCATGGGCAGATGTTAATAAACAACAGAAAAACAATAGTCACATGTTCTGTACTACTGGTGACATTGCTGCTATGGGAAAAACTTTAAGCTAGATATGGGAGTTCTGTTTTAGAATTGAATCCCAAATAAACTTTCTTTCACAAGTTTCCTTGGTCATGGTTGTTTAATGACAGCTGTAGAAAACTAATACAGAAGCTGCATTTAGACATTTACTCATAGGGATTCACTGTTGGTGTTTTTAAATCCCACCAAGTTCACAAGATTAACCATCATACACCACTTTTAGTTTCTTTCTTTTTACTTTTTCTTTTTTTCTTTCGAGAAAGTGTTTCTCTGTATATCCCTACCTTGTCCTAGAACTCACTCTGTAGACCAAGCTGGCCTCAAACTCAGAAATCTGCCTGTCTCTGCTTCCCAAGTGCTGGTATTAAAGGCGTGTGCCACCACTGGCAGGCGACTTTTAGTTTCTAGTTTTGGTTTTAAAATTAATCTTGCTTATAGGAATGACTTTTGTAGAACAATTTCATTGATGCTTAGTATTTAACTAAATGCATATGTATTTTTGTAGCACTTTATTTCTCACATACATTTTTACAGGAAAATGAAAAATGAAAAACAATGGCCATTTTAAAAAAAATGTTTTGAGGCGGGGTGGCAGGCATGGGGAGGGGGGAGGCAACAGGGGTTTGTTTTTGTTTGTGTTTTTGTTTTTTGGAGGGGAAACTGGGAAAGGAGAAATTCGCATGTAAATAAAGAAAATATCTAAAATAAAAAAAAAAAAATGAAAAAAAAAAATGTTTTGAAAGTATTTCTTTTCATTTCCTTGTGCTTTTGTAATTCTGATATCATGCTCTCTGATACGGGCCAGAATGTTTTCATTTCACTACTGTGTTAAATTCATATTTATTGTTATTATCTATATGTCACTGTGCCATTTGCATATCACTAATTTTAATCTCATTTTAATCACGTAATTTGTCCTTAAGACTCCAGCTTGCACATGCATGCAAGTTTGCAATGCTTCTATCTCCTATGCCCTTTTGCAGCTGAAAGTTGGCTTTATTTTAACAATAATTGCCAGTGTTCACGTTTCTTTCCTCCAATAGATAATGGCCTTTCTGAAATATTTGAAAAAAATGCTATTATTAATCTTCACACCTTGTAAGTTTGCAAAAAAAAAAAAAAAAAAAAGGAGTCTGCTATCTCTATAGACTACCGTAATCTCTGCTATGCGAAGTGTAAGCCAGCTCATGACTCAGGTACTTTTAAAATCATCTGGTTGAATAGTTGACCATAATCATTAGCTACAAAGACACCTTTGCCAATTCCTTTTGCCATTGTATCTAAAAGAAAAGAAAAAACTTCCCAGTTTTAATATTTGGTAGCTTTGACAGTACCCTCTATCTTTATTGTGCCTCCAAGCTGGATCATATCTGTCTCTAGACTTTGCTTTATATTTTGCTTTCTAATTTTCTCCTTGCTATTCACACATAAGCTACTAAATGTCTTTCATTTTTTTCCCTTTGGAGGAAAAGTATAGAGTAGAACCATGAGATCCATGTTGAAGGCTAACAAAGATTAATTTTAGTATTGTTTTCTATTAAAATATATATCTATGCTATAAACAGAAATGATTAATTTTGGAGGAAACATAAAGCTTTTTTTTAAAAAAAATCTAAATCACAATGTCAATAGCTCATTTAATTTATTTTCTCTTTAGTCTGAATGTGAACACTTATGTGACTTATGCAAAGTTAAAATAACTAATACCTTACATATATTTATTTATGTAATTGTATGCAATTTAAAAAATTTCATGGAGGGCTGGTGAGATGGCTCAGCAGTTAAGAACACTGACTACTCTTCCAATGGTCTTGAGTTCAAATGCCAGCAACCACATGATGGCTCACAACCATCTGTAATGGGATCTGATGCCCTCTTCTGGGGTGTCTGAAGACAGCAACAATGTACTTACATATAATAAATAAATAAATCTTTTAAAAAATGTTTTTATGGAAAAATAGCATCAATATAAGATAATCCCTTCTATGATATTATAAGAACTTTGAATAAAATTTCTGAGCAATACACATAAAATGAGGCGCCTGTTTAAACAAGGCATTTAATAGTATATTTTAATAAATCATGATGTATTATTGCTTCTCCTTTTAATAATTTCAAAACATGGAAATAAAATATTGCCTTGCTATGTAATGCAGCATGAAAATCCAAATAAAAGCATAAAATTGCAAATTTGGCACAAGGGTTTGAAGAAAGAAGTGTAAAGGCTTACAAAATTTAAAACTCTGTAAGTGATTTTTTTTTTTTAAGCACAGATGAATAAGAAATATATTGTTGACTGGAAGAAAGCATATTGATTTACAAGTAGCCGACGTCTGTAATCTAAAGATACTTTCACAATGGCAGGTATACATCTGCCTTAATACCTATGGTTGAAGGTGACATTGATGAATGTATCTATGGATGAGTGAACCTGAAGTGTAAAATCTCATGACCTGCAGGTGTTTTCACACTGCCTTCCTTTCCTTTGCTTAGGTATTGCAATTACTCTGTGCAGTTTGCCTTTGAATTGCACATCTTTGCTAAATTGAATGACTCGCCTTTCAGATATTCTGTTTTGTACCCAGGATGATGGTTTTCTTCACCATCATGGGTAGCTGATGGTGAAGACTTTTTAAGACTTCTAGAAAATATGATTATTCTTATTTTACTTCCCCATTCTTGCTTTCCCTGATTTTAAGTGTAAAGTCAATTCGGTTTTCAGAGCGTTGTCTCATCTACATGTGGGTCAGATGAAATAGAACGAAGTCCTGATTGCCTTGAAAGGTAATATAAATATATCTTAGCAAATTGCATTCCTTTTTTATGAACTATCATTGTTTGAGTTTTAGGAATATGTAGACTAGTGAATTTATATGGAAATTCATGTTAACTTATAAAGACTCAGTAGTCTTTGGCTACATAGACATTTAATTAGATGCAATATGAAGCTAAATTAGAGGTCACCAATCAATTCTGTAGCTCATCAAAATGAAGGTTTGAGTAATATCAAATGTTGAATATATCTTGTTTTGAATTTCAGTCTCACTAAAAATGAATTTATTATATACATGCTCATATATATGTATAAATATATACCTACCTATGACTGCAAATGTATTTTAAAAATGAAATTTAATATCTTTGTTCATATGTATAACAGTATAATATAGTAATAATATTTATTAACTATATTATATAAATATGATCATCATAACCATCATCTTCCTTGTGATACACATTACAATTACAAATTTTAAAATCCTCTTAGTATCACTCGGCAAATATATTCATATACATCAACTTGTTTAATTATTTTCTACAATTTGACAACCACTACTTGATAGGCAATATATAAATACTTTATATGAAAGTTCTGACTTAAAAAATTAATCTGTTTTCATGTTGAATCAGTGGTACTTTTTAGAAAAGCAGCTCTTTAAGAAGTTACATTTTATATAAGTTCATGGACTGTCTATGTATAATTTTATTATTTTTTCATCCTATATTATGTAAGATAATTATACAAATAGGACATATAATATTTATTTTCAGGATTTGATGTTCAGCCCATTAATTACAGACTATTGAGTACTTCATGTTATTGCTGAATGCTGTAGGCAGAAGTCAAAGAAGAAAGATGGTTTGGATAAATATGTGAGATAGAAGTGGGCTAAAGCAAAGAACTCAGCATGCTTAAGGATAAAGACAAGCCCTGCAGTCTTAGCTGGAAACTCAATGGGGAGAAAAATGGGGAGGAATATGATATATGTAAGATTGCATATATGTGTATATTACATAGTATGTATAAATATATAAGACTATATACATATACATATATATCATACACATACACATATACATACATAGCCATATGTGTGTATATACATGTGTGTGTGCACATATACATATATGTATAACACATATACATATATACATAAACACATATGAGTTGAGATGACAGGAAGAAGGAGAAACAGGCATTTTTAGGTATTAGAATTAAAACTTTAAAGGCTTCTTCCACACACTTATCTACTAATTTCACATTTGCATTCTTTATCATCTGCTAGGCTCTGGATCTACTGGTGAATAAGACTGGTATGATATTAAGGGCATATCATTTATTGAAGAAGTCACACATTTAAGCAGATAATCAATACACATAGGCAATAATGATAAATCGAATTTCTGCTATGATGTTAACTGAATACAATATTCAAGGGACTCACCCTCAAGAAAATCTTTTCTGAGGGAATGATATTAGACTGAAGCTGGAGAATGGGGAACACATGGAGTCAGAAGAGGAAAGAGATGTCCTGACAGAGAGACAGAGGTATATATTAGCTGAAAGTAGAAGAAACAGGTAGACCAGATGGCTGAAGCTCAGCAGTGCAGAAGTATGAAAATGAAGTTAGAGACAGAGACCAGAAAGATATATGTGGGCATATTTCAATTTTTTTCAAAAGATACATTCTTTTTTAAATAAAATAAATTGCATTGCTCTTTTTATTGAAATCTAAAAACATTTTTATATTTGAGATTTTTATATGCCACAATAAAAGGTGAATGAAGCCTTAACATACATCAAGGTGTTTACCCTAAAATATGTAAATGAAGCAGAGGATTCTCTACCTCCAAATTTACAAATTACAAGTGTGATGTTTTGACCTGTTAGAATGAATTCAAAGAAGCGTTTTCCAACAGAAAACTTATATTATCTTGAGTTGCATTGTGGAACAATCTTTAACCATCCCACTTCTCATCATTTAAAAATTAGTATTTAAGGTAAAAGCAACGTGACATTTAAACAGCTCATATCTAATTGGATAGAGCCGAGATTTAATTGGATGCATGAAAATGATACCGGCAAGCTTGTGTCTCCCTGTGCTTATCAGAGCAAGAACCTGCAACAGCGTAAGTGAATTAAAATGCCTGTCACCTAGTGGATTCCGGACAGAGGGCAGTCTTTAAGACCCAGCGACTGTATTTGTCTGGAGAGGAAATGTTGCTTTTTGACAGATGAGAGAAATCCCCTTAGTGCTGGCTGTGGGAAGGGAGAAGTGAAGTCAGTCACCTGGTGGTGAAGGCCAGTAAAACAGCAAAGCGGGAGGAAAATTGCGGTCTCCCTCTCTTCTCTTCGCTGTTTTCTCTCTGTGGGAGCCACCTCCTATTCTCTCAACTCTTTTAGCATAACCTTCAAAGGAGAACGGTCCCTTCAGACTTTATTACCGTCTTTTCCCTACTGAGAGAATACCTCTTAGCTACAAGACATTTTTTTTTTTTAAGTCTATGCAGGACTTCGGGGATCCAGTTATCTTGCCAGGGAAATTGATGATTGCTAATGTCTGAGACTCACAGCGTGCTAAATTAGCTACCAGAGTATGCCTGACGGAGGAAGGCTTTTATCATATACTCTTCTCTCCAGTTTGAACACATTTGCTTGAATTTTGCCGCATGATGCTGTCCAGGGAAGCAGCTTTTTTTCTTGGGATGCAGCAACTCGCTGGTTTCTAAGCTTATTGCAGAAGAAAAAAAAAAAATCTGAAATTGAGTGGATATTTTTTCCCCCTCCTCTGCTTGATTCGACTGAGCTGTGTTGCACGGCGGTTAAAGATCAACTGTCCCTAAATCTTTGAAGAAGTAAAACAAAGTGAATTATCATTAATACTTATTTATTTATATTATTTTTAACCGGTGGAGGCGGCGAGACCACGGAGAATGAGACTGAGAGAAGCTACCAGGGCTTGGAGGAGGATAAAGCTGAGTTTCAGCTGGAAACTAAAAGACTAGATCGGTTCGGGAAGCAACTTGGCCGGTTCCTCTCCACTTCCTTTAGTTTCGCTCCATGGACAGATCCACGGACCTGGACATCCAGGAGCTCAAGGTACGTGGTCCTGCGGCGGCGGCGCTGGCTTTCCGCTCTGCCGCGCTCGCCCGGGCTCTGCTCGCCACTACCCGGCGTCTCCGGAGTAGTCGCGGGTCCCGCCGGACGGCGAGGGGGCATCTGGGGCGGGGTGTCCCCGGGCGCAGCGCCCCTCCCCGGGCCGCGGACACACAGGCGGCTGTCCCTCGCCCTCCCGCGCGGGGTTGCCCTCCGCGTCGTTGTTCTGGCTGGAGGCTACCCAGGGCTCCCCTCCCGGGTGACAACGGCAGCTGGGCTGCAGGACCCCGAGGTCCTCGGTGCCCAGGAGCTGGCTGAGGATACGGAGGTCGCCCCATCTCTACTCGAGGTCGCCTGCTTTCCCAGCAAAGTTGTCCGCGGCCACTTTCCCTCCGGTCCCCGCCCGCCTCTCTCCTGTCCCGCTCCTGCCCCCGTGCGACACTGGGACAGCCTGTTTCCGTTCGCAAATTCGCTGCACAGAGGTGTTTGTGACCACCACTAGGCAAAGACCCCTTTTTCGTATCGCCGACCACACCGCTCCCCCCCCCCCCCCCCCCCACTTGATGGCCACTGCCTTTGGGCGGGAACGGGGTGGTGATCATCCTGGGGAACCGCGCGAGAAGAGAGACATGAGGGGGTCCCCTGCTGGCCTGTCTCCACCAGCACACGGAGGGACGAGCTAATCCTATTACCAGGCCAGAACTGAGGAGCCAGGGAGGGGAGCCCCGGGTGGAAGCGATTCTGGAGGGGGCGGGGCGCCCCTCCCCCGCCCAGCCTCCGGGGGGTCCCAGACCCTCCCCAGTCTGCTACTGAACCCCATGTGGTGCCCTTCAGTATTCTCGCCCCTACCTGTCCTGAAGTGGCCTCAGAGCTCCCAGGCCCCCAATTTGACATTCTCCTGGTGGGTATCGCTACCTGCAGGGCAGATCTAAAAAGAAAGAAAAGAACTTAAAAAAAAAAAAAAGGTACAAATCGCAAAATAATTTAAATGTCCCGCTCACTCTTAGATGATAAAGCTGAAATGAGGAGATGCTGGAGTGTTAAATATGCATGTATATTCACCCTGCTCCTCCTCCCGTTTGGTACACTACCATTCCGCATCCTGTGGGTAGGTGGGGGTGACTAGAAATCTCCAAGTAAGGACTTTGTTCAGGTGAGGACTTTTTTAGCCATCCCTTCCTGCAGGGAAAACTTGACCATGAGAGGTTTGCTGAGTAGAGTCTGGTCAATGGGTTTGTTAAAGAAGCTCGGCTGGCTCAGGGCTAGGAAATACCAGCAACTTGATTTCTTAGAGACACTAAGCCCTGCCATCCCCAGTGTGTGCTCACATCACCTTGTGGTTACCAAGTCTCAAGAGGAAAAAGTATGTAGAGTCCTCTGGTGCTGGACTCCCTTCGGCCCCAGGGAGTGTGGACTGTTTGAATACATCATAGACAGAACTTCAATCCAAGCTTCTGTGTTCCTTGGAGGAGGGGGAGTGGGGAGGAAGCAGATTTGATGTTCTAGTTTAGAGTTGGCAAACGAGGTCCTGTGCTTTGGCCAAGGTCACAATCAATAGACCTTGGCCTGGATGGAAATGTCCTGTTACCTCTCTATTGTACTAAGACAGGACACATTGCCTTGTACTTGAAAAGATCACTTGCTGCAGTCCCCAAACACGCTCATGATTTGGGAGAGAGAGTAGGCTTTACATGAAAAAGAGTACAGAATTGCGATGTGTTTACTATGGAGAACTAGGTAATTGCTAATTTCCACCCCCACCCCTCTTACAATAAGGTATGGCACAAAGAACATTTTGTTACAAGAAATGGAAGGAAATCATCATATGAACTGATCATTTCCCATGACCCTGCCCCCCTTAGGTTTCTACTTGTGAATTCCTGAACACACAGACACAACATGGTTTACATGAACAAAAGCAGCATGTCTACCACGGGAAACTTTTGTCTGCTTGTAACCATTGACCCCCACTTAACCTTAATGGTACTACACAGTACATTGTGGATCTTACAGCTACCTTGTACTAGACTCTGTGACTGTGCAGCCATGGGTAAAGGACTGGAAGGCTTTGGTGCACAGAGACTATTGAGGATGCCTGGAAAGAAATGAAGGGCTGCTAGAAGAAAAGTTCTATGGAGACTGCTGAAAAGTTGTATCGGGTCATACTTCTGTGAGAGTCAAAGCTAACAAGGGAGAGAGATAATGTAGTCAAGCCTTACTAGGAAATAGTTGATGTCATATCTGGAGTACTTAACCTCTGAAAAACATGCGGTCTGTGATGGCATCACATGGAGGAATGGCTTTCTTATAGGCTCAGGGTTCTTAGGTTTCTCTGGTTCAAATTATTCTGTGATGGCTTTATACTAGGCAACCTTCCCTGGTGATTAGTGGACAAATGGGAGTAAAAATTCTTGAGATAAGTATAGGATAGCATCATTTGATGTTTTGATATTTATTTTTCCCCTCTATTCCAACGGTACTTTTATTAAGGCTACATAAACTTTAGTTTTTATGATGCTTTTAAGGACCTTGGAATTATTTTCAGGCATTAGATAAATAAGCAAATGTATAGAGTACTAAAATAACTCAGTCTAACTCAGTTTGAAATCATCAGTATCATTAGACTACTGTGGTACTCATCATCTTTGTTTCAGGGTAAACTGTTTTTTTCTTTATGACATTTGACAAGAGTATGTATGTACATGTATGTATTTGTGCTATGTGTGTGGCATTGGTGTTTCCTATATGTTGTTCAGTCAATAGTGCTTGATGATCCAACTGGAAATACTAAAGATTAGCTTTCAATAATCAGATGTGAAATCACTGCTATCACTATCGCAAATACAACATGCGCATTAAAGGATTATTGGCGGATAACGGAGATACAATTATGTGTGTGAAACTTGCTAACGAAGGCGAGGATATTTTCATCCTCTGTTCTACACACAAGCCTCTGATGAACCTCAGCTGTGGTGAAAAGGGACCCAGTTCCAAGCCAAAGAGTGTAGGTCTGTTCTTCTCTCTTTGATCTGTTTCTGTTTGAATGTATAAACTTTGCTCTGGATTTTGCCTCTGTGTTTGTTTTAAAGAAGAGACAACATCAAACAACCCAGAATATGGGTTGCTGCTTTGGAAACGTGGGAGTTAATGAATATTGATATTAGAAAGAGTATCCTCAGCCCTGGAATAGCTCAAGGTGCAGGGCACTCAGTACCTCTGCCTAGTGGGTATGTGAGTATTAACTCTGGCTTGTATAGAGCCATTTCCCTGTCTCCATTTGAAACAACTGATCTTACATCATAGAACAAAACTCCAATTGAAGCCCAGAGTGGTCACTTTAAAATAGTTCTCTATAAGGATAATTTATGATTATGAAACACTGGGCATGAATAATTTATGGTTAAGATTATGAGCACTGAGTCTTAGAAGAACAGGTTCTGTTTTCCTGTATTGGCATGTAGAAAATTATGCTTTTAAATGCAAACAATTCATTCTTGGATAATCTAGTATTTGCTTGTGTATAAGAAACATGAAAACCTCCATGACTGGATAGTAAATTTAATGTTATATTTAACTTAAGCTTTTACTTATTTGTTTTCAAATTTTCTTTAATGAAAAAAAAAACTGGTTAGAAGTTAAAACAAATTTTTCTGCTATTGAAACAGCATTAAAATGTGATTCCATTTTTAAATTTCCTTTTAAAAGACAAAATGGTAAACTATTTAGTTTATCCTGCTATGCATAAACCAACTTCTTAATATGGGTAATTTAATTGTTGAAGTAAATGTGATAAACACAGGCTGCAGTTGCTTAATGTTATCTCTTTAAATTGAACGCAATTTTGTCAGCTAAGAACTTGAAACTTGACCTATATAGGCAAGGCAAAACCCTCCCAGAATGATACAATTAGGCCATTAGGAAAGTACTGTATGGAAAAGAAATGATTACCCAGCAAAAGCTTGCATATATATTTAAACAAGAGATTTATTCCAAAATGAAGAAGTCTGTAACAAATACCATAGTACATTTGTCTACAATTCAATCAAATAAGAGTGTTGGCACTTAGAAGGATTCTAAAAATGATTTTTTTTTTGTTTCATCAATAAGACACTCAGCCCAGAAAAGTGGAGCTTGGTGCAGTGTAGGAGGCTTTGCAAGAGTGTAAGTAGGTGGTATTTTTTATGTTAGTCATTCCATAGTGAAAAATAGTACTCTCCAACACATGCCATATTTTTAGCAACCTGCTTTTTATATTCACACTTTTGGTTAAGAATAAGGAAACATACATGTGAACAGTGGCTATTTGACATCTTAAACATCTTTAGGAGTTATAATTCCTCTCCAGTTATGACTAGTTCAAACTTTTTGATAACAAGAACCATGCAGAAATTTAATAGTAATTTCATTTGAGTTTTAGAGTTAATATTATCTTAATTAATAAATGAGAACTGTATGCCTTTATGGGGAACAACAGGATGTTTTAAGATTATGTTTTCAATATCAAACTAATTTACATGTTTCTTAACTCATATTTTGTGTGGTGAGACATTTGAAACTTAATGTCTATATTTTGTAAAATATGTTACAATATGTTATTTTGTATTAATTATGAATTAGTCACTTAATGTAAGCATACATCAAAACATCATGAAGTATATAATATTTTATATAATGTAAATACATAATATATATTTTTTGTCAGCTCAAAAATGAAATTTCTGAGGAAGGATAGGTAAAGGGAATTCCAGGAAATGGCTAAGTTATTGAAGGGTAAAATTCTCCTATCTTTGCATGTATAGGAATTACCATCTGTTTTTTTGGGGGTTTTGATCATTACATTAATTTGTTGTGTGTTTGCTTTAGGGTGTGTGTGTGTGTGTGTGTGTGTAGGTGTGTTAATTACAGGGGTGCACATGTGAAGGTCAGAGGACAACGTGTAGGGGTCAGTTCCACCATGTGAGTCCTGAGGAATATGATATAGATTTTTTTAAATCCAGAAATCTAGTTAATTGAAGTAAAATAAACCTTAAGTAATAGAAATGAAGCATTATTTATAGTTGAACAAAGAGATATATTTAATATGTATGGAAAGAGAACTAGGACAAAGTTGCTATTGTGAGAAGATTTGTATAGATGCACTTGAGAACCTTCAGTCGGTTGCTGTTATTAGTAAGCTCTGATTCAAAGCTCCTACTGGCTACTACAACTTTGCTGATCTCCAGACTTTACCAACTGAAGATACATCAAATTTTGAAGTTGCAGTAAAAAGAATATTTCAAGATTTATAGGCTCAAAATCATATCTCTGCAAGATGGCTTAATGTTGTAAGACAATAAATCAGTGTGCATCTTTTGGGGCATTCCTTTTGTATGATATTTAGTTTCTTATTTCTCATACAGATTGGGATTTCAGGTAAAATGCAATTCAGCAGGCTTATAGCTTTAAGGTACTAAAGAAAATGACCATTTGCTTTGGTTCAGATCTCTATGGATTTTTTTTAGAACATGCATTTAAATTTTGACTTATTACGTGAGCAAATGTTCACTAACAAAATAAAATCTTATAAGCTTGATAATTGAACTTTACCCATGGTTTGTGATTCCAAGAATCAAAGATACCTCCTTAAAAGAATGTAAATTTTAATATGATAGTTTTACTAGCATATATATTTTTCTTTGGCCAATTCTTTTTCATTTGTGAAAGTTAAAATTATGGGAAATCTTATATTTTAAATAAAACTGACTAGGGAATTCTAAGCTAACCAGAAAATGAGCAGTCTCAAGGATGAGTATTCTTTCAAAAATCACCATACTACTTTGGGTTCTAAATATTAAAAAATTGTATCATATGCCTTTAGATTTGTCTTCATATAGGCCTAGATAAGTTATTTTTAGGTTGTCTATAAAAATGTTAAAAGCTATGGTCATAGTTTTGTGCCATTAAATAGGTAACATAGAGAGCTTCCAAGCCAAGATGAAGTATAAAAAACAAAATACAAAAATCCCAAAACTTTAAAAAGAAAATATTTCTGTATCTACTCCCAAAGACTCTTATTTCCATGGCAGTGCCTATCAGAGGAAGAGAAGGTAAAGCTCAGACTTAGTTATTAGTTGAAACCGTCAATCCCTACCAACCTATTAGAAGCCAGCGATGCACAAAGGCACCAGAACACCCTCGTTCCATCCAGCAGTCTTGGGAGCTTTCACATGGAGCTCTTTCGTGGCATAAGTTGAACTGATTATTTATTTATACAATCAGATATAGTGCAAGTCCTGGCTCAGCAACGCAGTAGAGGTAGCTATGTGTGTCCACCTCTTAACCCTCCCTGTTCTCAGGTTTTGTAGGTTAGCAAATACCGTCGTCTTGGGAGCTGGGTTTCATTGTAGTTTTTTGTTGTAATCATTTTTTACCTATGATTGAATATTTTCTTTAAAGATACATTGAAAATAATCCTAGTATTTAACCTTTTAATTGAATGTACCTCTGATTAGGGTTTTTATCAGTTCTGCTTGCTCTTAGCCTACAGTTCACCAGACACTCTGCCTAGGACTGTAAGATGAAAAAGTGTAAGTTAGATACATCATGGTCATGAGTTCTCTTAATTCTCTGGTTTTTGGCTACTTGAACTTTTGGAAAATAGCAGGTTTATATCTTCCTCAAAGAAAATAATTTTCAAACTGATACATTTAACATAGCCATTTCCATCCTTCAAATATTTCTCATCTGAACATCAAGCAGAATTACATGATTAATATCATATTTTCATTTTGTGAGTCTAAATTGAAGCTCAGAAAAATCAAAAGGTTAATTTAAAAAATGAAATAATGACTCAGTTCTCTGTCCATTTCCATATTCTGTGCTACTATACATAGTTTAAAACTCAGAGATATCTGGGAGGCATTTCTCATGGAAGAAAGGATTACTCTAACTTTCTTATTTTGAGTGTGAGCAGAGACATTTGAACTGCAATCACTGTGCTTCCTCTTCATTAAGAATAGCTCTTCACTTTGCAAGTCTTAAACAACAACCAACTGCGGCAGCAGCAATAGCAGCAACAACAATCTGTTATGTTCATACCTAACATTTGGGCTAAATTACTTTAAGTTGATATTTGGTAATAAAACCCAATAGTAAGTGATGGAAGCCTAGGTTTGTACACGGGCTATTAATAATACCAGGAACTGGGATGTGGATGAAGGGAATCAGGAGTTCAAGTCATTTTCAACTATCCAGTAAATTTGAGGCCAACCAGGCTACATGAGT
>NW_022196905.1:179469149-179524354 GCF_008632895.1 Mastomys coucha | reverse complement strand
GAGCAAAATAGTTTTATAATCTAAACACAACTCTGAAAAGTTAAATATTATATAATTATTTTATATATTTTCTCCACTATTTTACTTTTCAGGTTAGTACAAATTTGGAATTTGTTAAAAAGTATAAATTAAATTTGACTCATAGTGAGGGTTTTCTATTTCAGATATTTGCACACAAAAATATTTCTGTTTAAAAATTATTACACACATATGAAAATGTGAATTATCATGTACTTCGATTTATGACAAAGCAGAATTCTGCTAATGAACATTGGATGATTTAATTCACAATGAGGCTAAAGATGCTAATAGAAGTTCTTGATACTTAACATAATTAAGATACATGTCCATAAAATAAATTTGGGTTTAAGTTCTGACATAATTTTTTGTTAATATTTTCTCTAGTTTTGTGAAAAAGTCTTTTATGTATAAGCTCATAAAAGCATAGCCGCATGTTACTTGAGAAAGGCCTTTCTTGTATATTCATAAGAGATCGATACTTAATAAGGCTTTCTGAGGGCATTTTCTAAACCTTTGGAGTCGGAGTATTTCTAGGTCAAGCAGATGTGACTAAGCCCATACCGTTTACTTCCTTGAAGAATCATCACCTCTTAGACGCCTTCCCTTTCCCTGTCAGCGCTGGAAGCTGGCGTTCTTCTGAAGATCTCTCCTTGGAGCAGCAAAGTGCCTGTCACTGCTGCAGTAGGACTGCTTCTGTGACAAGAAGCCCACAGGATGAAGCTCTTCTGAACCTCAGAGCAGGGCGGGGTATCCGACCGTTTTATGCTGCTCTCGCTCATAGAAGCATCCTGTCTAGTCTTTGCCTCCATGGAATCAAAAGTGGCTACTGGCCATAAGCATTCTGAGTTACGTCTGAAATAATTAAAAATGAGAACCTTAACTCTGTGAAAACTGGAAATATACTATACTCAATTTAACTGGGGTCTGTGGTGCTCTAGTGCTGGCTCACACATAATTATGTTCTGGTTTTCACATGTGTTGATAATCTCTCATCTTTCCACGTAATGGCTTAAAAACATTATTTACCCAGTATTTTAAAAAGGGCTTTTGAAACTTTGGGGGAGGTTAGAAACAACCACATCAGCTTCCATGGAGGAAGGGTGATTTTTATGAAACTAGAAATTTAAAAAAAAGTCACGAATGGAAAAATACTTTCTCATTGCCATTCTAGAAGTCTATTTACAAAGGATACCTCAGTGTTTTAAAACCTCTAGCAGAAGAAACTGCTAGTCCAAGAAAAAAGATGGTTTACCTCGAGATTTATAGAATTGTATTTGAGCTTTCTGCCTCTCCCTCAATATGAGAGACATGAGATGTTTTATCTAGTTTTAGAAACAAAATACATTTCACTTAACCTAAGCAGCTGCTTGGTTATTTAACTTTAAGAATCCTTCTTGTCTTAAAACTGATAATGTCTCCATCTGATATTGATACCCATTGCATTTACCATAAGGGCATACTTAGGTTTCCATTCTAACAACTACTTCTATCCGAATGTAACTATTGGGCACATAATACAGTGTTTCTAGTCTTCCATACTTTCATAAGTAAGTATTTATTATAAACAAATATATATATATATATGTATATTTGGAATTATAAGGCTCTTTTGCTGTGACTCCATAATTTGTAAGTTTTTCAGCCATGAAAACCATGCAATAATGTTACATATATCTTGCAAAATAATTCAGCCCTCTATGAATTTTCTTGTTTATCAGACATGACAAACTGTAGGTACACAATTGGAATTAGAATGCTGTGCCTATATAAGTATGCATGGATGTTACTTCACTATGCAGTAGCTTGGGAGCTTTGGAACCTGTTTGCCACAAAGTGAAATCTCGTGTGCCCTTGGGATGACAGTGTGATCTGGAACACTGATTTTTGGGGACATTTTTTCTTATTCAAATTTATTCTGATATTAGTCACTATTTCACTTTTCATTGCATTCAAAGTTAGTCTTTGTGAAGAATAATTACATATACTGCCCCAGCTATGAAATTCTAATGCTCCTTACTTTTTTCTGGTGTGGAAACATTGTTTTAGGAGAAGTGAAAGTAAATAAACCCATCTAACTCAGCATTTTGTTTAATGTTTTCGAATCCACTTTGTAAAATCAATGTTTTGATCCGTTGATTGCTCTAGGCAACAGACAAAGTTAGAATTTATTTCATCTCATCAACTTTCTCGAAGCTCATATGTTAGTGAGTTAGGGTTCAAAGAGTGAGCAGTTCCATGTACTTCTAATGATAAGCGCCCTCATTAAATCATCCCTGAAAGAAGTTATAGCCATTTAGTAATTACTGGATGTGAGATACACAGTGGAAACAGTTAAATGTATCTTAGGTGTGTACAGTGGAGCTGAGCATATGTCATACTCTAAGTCAGGTCATAATGTACAACTGCCTTCATCTTGATACATACTATTCTGTAGCATATACTTTAATTGAGTCTCTCTATTTATGAACTAGAGCAAAGATAAAATACACCTGACTTTTGAATATCTAATATTTCTTTCCTTATGAAGATGAGTTTTAAAAACTTTTATTCATTCCTTGTGGGTTTCACATCATGTACCCCAGTCCCACTCATCTCCCTGTCCCTCCATATCTGCCCTCAAAACTTCACCCAAAAGAAAAGAAAAAGAGAAAGAAAAAAAAGAACCAACAATTCTGTCTTACCATGAAAGCTGTAGTGTGTTACAGCGTATCACACACTACACAATTTGTTAACTCACCTGTACTTGCAAATGTTCACTGCAAAAAGTCATCGGTATAGTTCAAGGCCTCTCATTTCTGCTACACTATTAATACTCAGTCCTCACCGGGACTCTTCTTGGATATCCTGTTGTTGCCCCATGTCATGGAGATCCTGCAGCTTTGGATCTGTAGGACCAGCTCTTTTACCTGCTCCAACAGTTCATAAGTGGGGTAGATGTTGGGATGAGATAACTCAAAGCCCTGGTCTGAGCTTGAGTGGAAGCTGAGGTGTTGAGCCCTTCTGAACCTTCACTAATATGGTGAGATCTTCCACATTGCCCCAGTAAGCTCATCCAACACCAAAGCCAGCAAGGGGGCAGGGCCAGCTCTCTATATCTCATGTCCTTGGGCAACACCCATGCCAGCCAGTGGGGCCAGCCCTACTGTGCAAGGTGCAAGGTGCAGGACCTGCTCTACCTAGTGCTACAGCCAGAGAGAGACAGGGACTGATCGGCTCTCTTGCTCTCATGACATTGGGACTAGCTCTCCTGCCTGACACAGGCAGGGGTGCGGGTGTGGATCAAGGTGGGGATATCTCTTTCTCACCCAGGCCAGTGAAAGGCAGGTAGTGATTATTTTGGACAAAATGTCTTTTATTTTTTATATATACTTGACATAGGTTTTGGTAACCTTTTAGAGGACAACGGGAAAGGTAGGAATGGAAAAGTTCTATAGATGATATAGTAGTTGTATTTTACCTTGATATGAATATACTGTCATTTTAACATCACCTGAAACACATGCTTAGACTAAGATTTTTGTCTTCTTTGTTACTACTTTCTAATGCTTAGAGAGATATGCTATTTGCTAAATTTGTAAACTGTGATCACTTAATGATATACCATTCCTTTCAAGCATATACTGGGAAAACAGAATTCAAAGACTAAAATACCATCTTTCTACCTCTTAAATTATTGACAAATAGTATCAAAGTTTAAACTAAGCAAGATGATAAGCTGAAAATTCAATTAAAAATTATGAACTGAAAGAGAATGATTCTAAATAACCACAAAAACCAAGAATAAACATTGCTTCTGTTCCATAAGAATATTTTCCAATATTGTATCATGCCCCTTGAGTTTTAATAATCCAATATCTAAATTTTACATTAAAAGACCTCTGATCCACTGCTGTGTTATTGGATGTAAGCCTTCAAGCTCTTGGCATATACATTATTGAATTCTCATTGAGGATTTGACAGTAGAATGTTTTCAAATGTATATGAATAATAGGAACTCTTAGCCATCTGAGCTGTCACTTTCAGAATCTTTTATAGGTTCTGTCTGTGTTTGCTTCCTACTACTTCTGTTTTCTGGGAGTTTGTTCTTGTTCAGTTTCTTCTTCCTCCTTGCACACAGTTGGTAGGTAATCGTAGATGCTCAATTGTTATACAGTGTTAGAAGCCAATGATGAGCACTCACTTCCTACCTCTCCCTTGGGCTTCTCAATCTCTACCACCACAGAGTTTCACAACCATCCTCTAGTTCACTGGTTTTTAGAATTCACTTAAGCTTCAGATCTCTGGATTCTTCTCTAGAGCCATCACTTTCTTCATCCTCATCCTAGTCATCAGGAAGTTCATCATAACTTCGTTGTTTGTTTTCTCCTTCACAGCTTTTGTTGAAAGAAGCATCAGGCCCACATTTGTTGCAACCTCTCCTGAGAATCATGTGTAGCGCTCTGGCAATGCTGCTGGTCATTGTTGCCCCTATAATATATGAAAAATAAGATTAATCTAAGGAACAGGGTCAGAATCACTGCCGAGGGATTTAGACAATCGTTTCTTTCTAATTTCAAATAAGTTAACTCAGAATAGGTTGGGAAGGACTAGACACTGAAGCACAAAGGCTTTTCCTGATTCTCAATAGAAAGAGATTTAGACATTTCTGGAAATGCCTCAGGGTGCTTTGTAAAAGGAAGAAAAGAAGAACTCTGGAAAATAGTCCCAACAGTAGCCAATTATCAACCTTGACAAGATTCCTCCGACTGAAGTAAAGGAACACATATTCTTTGAAGATGGTTATCAATTTTCACTTTATGTCTTGGTGAAATTCTTGCATTAAGTGTTCACAGAGACTAAACCTTGACAATTGCTTAGCTGATTTTCTATATTTTGGCCATGATAATCAGGGCCCTCACAGTTAAAATGATTAGCTGTTTCTTAGAATTTGAGAGCTGTGTCTTCTTTATTGTGGCTGGAAGATACTATTGTAACACAGTAAGTCAGTTTACTCAGCATCAGGTAGGTTAATCTAGAAGATTCCCCATGAAGCCAGGCAAACTGTTGGAAATCTGAGCCAAATGAAATTGTTCTGTTAGCTACCTGCAAATCAGTTTGTATCTGGCTTTGTAATTATTGTATCCATTTCCTTTGGAAGAAATTAGAGTTTATTGTGTGTTCTGTGACAATGGTCATATGACATAATTGTAAGGTAATATAGGCATTCACAGAACAAGGTAGAAATTAGTTTGCAAAATGTAACTGAACTTGTGCACTAAGAACAATGTGCAGTGTGAAGTTTCCTATGAGAATGACTGAGAAGAAGAGCTGGTAGCCTGTTTATGGCTTCCTCTCTCTTTTTAACTAGCCTTGAGCAGCCTAATTCCCAACCCACTCACAATTCTACCTTTGTACATATTCTTTTAAGAATCAAACAGTAGTTTATTCCTTATCTGCTTAAGTTTTATGGTTTATTCTCTGTTGCTTGTTTATTTTAATCCCTACATTTCAGCATCATACAGCACAATCAGCATTATGTTGATATTATCTATTCCCAGGTTATTCGTAGCCCCTAAACTTCACTAAATAATTAATTTATTCATGATCATGCATTTCCTCTCTCTATCTTATAATACTGTTTATGTACTTGCTGGAACACATTTTTAATTCTTTGCCAACTGATTTTCTACTTATTGATCAGTAACTCTTCTGAGGAAGAGACAATTGGCAATTTTTCTACCTCTTCATTTCTATACCCTGCATATTGCAACGTAAATTTTTTGATCAGTTGCAGGGAGAAGTGAGAGGAAGAAAGGGAGAGAGATAAAGAGATAAAGAGAGAGAGAGGAAAGAGAGGGGAAAAAGAGGAGAGGTGGAGGCTGTTTCATAATACTCTTTTTTATTGTTTTTATTTACATTTCAAATATTGTCACCTTTATAATACTCTTTTAAACATGTGAAAATATTTTTGTGTGTATGAGTGTTTTGTCCATAAGTATCTATGTACACTGTGTACCTACAGCAACTGTGTAGACTAGAAGATGGTGCCAGATTCCCCTGGGACTGGAGTTATAGTCCACTGTGAGCTGCATGTAGGTGTTGGGAATTAAACTTTGATCAACAGAAAGAGCAACCAATGTTCTTTACTGCTGAGCTGTCTCTCTAACCACACATAATAAATATTCTTATAAGGTTTGTTAAACATGACTTTAAGACCAGAATGCAGTCAATAACTGTATAGGTTCTGAATTTCCTTGAAGCATAAACAGTCATGTTTTTAAACTTGTACTGTACCTGTTCATTGAATTTAACCTTTTTTGTTGTTTTTTTATGGATTATATATTGTTGCTTTTTAAATTATGAAATATATTTGTTAATTTTTCTTGCTGACTTCTTTTAGCAATAATTTGTGGAAGACTGAAGTTTCAATTATGGGAAAGAAGGTTATTCATTTAAGCCTACCCTTTGGATTGCTTATTACTCATTCCACCATATGAGTTAAATGGGACATAAATGGTGCTTACTGCAAATGATTAATGATTAGTTACTTATACCTATGACTTTAAAAAGTTTATTACTATTTCATGATGGCACAAGGTATTGCCTTTTGGCTGGCAGGTAGAAAATTATCCCTTTGAGTTTTATGTGTACAAGTAATGAAGTTTTATGACAAGATACGTAGAAAATATTTTTGTGGCTGAGAATTTTCTTATTTCAAATGTACTGTTACACAGCAGATTTTTAGGATTTTATTTTGATTTTTTTTTAATAATTCAGGGACTTTATAGAAATTCTTTTCTAGAGTCCATTCTTGTGAGTCTGTTCTTTTGAATTAGAGAGAAGATAATCCTGTATAAATTCAATTTTATATTTGCCACAGGCTAGAAGAATTCTAGGTGTCATATTGTTTGCTCTATGTGTTTGTGGAATGGAGAGTAACTCATGTGCTATAGTCAGGACTCTATAATCTCTGTCTCCAGGGGAAAAACAGGTTCCCCAATTGACTCAATTTTCCATAATTATTTTAGCTTACATAGGCTTTTTTAAATATAAAATTATGTACTTATTAAGGTATAGTTATTTGCAACTGAAATTGAATACCAACAATGATCAAATTTATTTTTCTCTTCTTTATGGGTTTTAATTGTTGGTTGAGACCACTGCTTTTTTTGACATAAAATAATGTTTCTTTTTCTAATTTACACACACACACACACACACACACACACACACACACACACACACCTCTTTGTGCATGCCTGCGTATGCACAGACACACCAACATGCGTAAATACACACTCACATACATATACAAATACACACATACACACAGCTATATATGTGCATATCTATCTATCATCTATTATCTATCTATCTATCTATCTATCTATCTATCTATCTATCTATCTATCATCTATCTATCTATCTATCTGTCATCTATCTATCTTTTTGTCCATATACAAATAGTTACTTTGATTTTTTGAGGAAAATACTACTACTTTCAATCTGAAGTGTTTTTCTTTTTAAATTTAACTAAATGCTTAGGACTTGACTTGTTATAGTGAAAATTCCTCAGAAAATTACCCTTAAGAATGGCATCATTCTATTTGCTATACCCAGGAGTTTTGATGTCTCCGTCTACTCTCCTTTTGGCTCCAGTTAGACACTATGGTAGAAGGCAAGAAAAATATACTTGCTATTTTATGTGTGATTCTTACACTTAATGGAGGAGAACTAGATAAAATGTTTGGAGTAGGACTGTATGTATATCAATATCAGTTTATCTAAACATATCTACAAAATTGACTTATTGTATTTTATTAATGTATATTAATTTTTCACAGGACTTATTGTGACATTTCCACATGTGCTTATAACATGCTTTGATCATATTCACCTTTGGTAATTAATGCTTTTTTTTTTCATTCTGCCTTAAATGTCTTTGGAACATATGTTAGTTTCTCAAAAAATTCTAGGTTTAGCATATTATTCTGTGATTTCTCACAAAATTTTTGATTGTGAAATAGATTTTAAAGTACCTGAATGCTATTTGTTCTTAAATTATCTTAAAGTCTGTATCAATTTGTTACAGATATTGTAAAAGTACACAATTAACAGATAAATAGTTTTGCTTGTATATTCTGCTTCACGCTATCAAAAGTTAATTTTGTACTTGAAAATTATTTATCCCTGGCACCTAAGATATTTATGAAATAATATAAATTTGATGAATATTTGTTGAATTAAGTACCTGTGGATAAAAATTGTTTTTCCATGCTCATCTTACTGAATTTTCTTCCTACAAGATTATCATGATATCAATGCAAATAAGAAATGCAAATGGTTTGTATGTCCTGAACAGATTTTTGATTAGTTAAAACCTCTGTTTCATTCAACATTCATTTAGATGAGGTTGATATTATTCAGCAATCACGGCAATCATTCACCTACTCCAGCTCCTCATAATACTGGCACTATTGCATAAGACATTTAATGTGACATGAATAAAGACACTACATCCTGAGATAAAATCACATCACACTATTACAGTTATGAAAGACAAAGCATGCCCTTCCCAGATGATTATCATATTGAATTTAGTACTTCTCATTCTGGACAAGTAAGTTATAAGAAGTAAAAAATAATGTGTGAAAACAGAATCCATAGTTGAGACTCTGTACATGATGCATGAGGGTTACTGCATCATACTATTTATCAATATATTTAACCTAGCTTGTAAAACCAAGGTTGTTAGTTTATATTTTCTGTAAATAAGATGCTTGTATGGCTCTACAGAATATATTAAAGCAAACAGGCTTAAACCGATAGAAGAAACATTTTATGGAGAGACATATCATGACAATAATTCTCATAAATTTACAAACTGTTAAAACACTGAAAGAAGAGAAATTAAGTAGTGAGTGAAGACTATTCCATGTTATGCTGATGTTAACCTATCTAAATGAGTGTCTTGCATTAAAGCATTCAATACATGGATACTGAGTAGAATGTAATTTCAGCATAGGGATTTTTGAAACACTTTTTAACTCAGAGAACTTGAGAGTTAAATGAATTGTCGTCTACCCATTGATGGAAAAGTAACGCAATCTAACAAAATTTGTGATGCCAATTCCAGGGCTTACATATCTTTGCTCAGCTTTAGAGCTACATAGATATGAGTTATTTCAAACTCTCCTTGTGTGCTACATGACTTCTGATGAGGTAGTTAGCATTTAAATGTCATTTCCTTCTAATGGTATATGGAGATTAATAATTATTCATTCTGCATGTAGATATAGAACTATAATAAGATAGCTATTGAGTACATTCATCAATGGTCAGCATAGACCTATCTAGCCATGTATTAGTTGTTATTCCATTATTACCATTAATGGCTATTCAAGAGGGCAAAGGAGAATGAGTTAAACAAGAGCATCATATTAGAAAAAGTAAACACACTTCCCATAGTATATAGAGGTGGGTTCACCTGGGAAGAGAATCTGATGAACCTGCTATGTGGGACAGAACTGGCACATAGGCATACCAAAATCTTTCCTGGCATGAGGCTTGGTTTGATCTTCATGCAGTTCTGTGGTAGAACTTACTCTAAGTGCTTGAGTTTAGTCATATTAAATGCTCTCCAAAGGTTCTTAACTGCCTGAAGGCAGCTTTTAATGTTAAACTCTGAGAAAAGTCAATCAGCCTCCACCTAAAAATATGCATTGGAATGTGGTTTGCATGCATTAAAATCTAATTTCACATCTCACCAAGTTTAACTACTTTTGTGCTCAACTAGTCTCACATTCTTGGTATTTTATTTATTTCTAATAGGGCACATAATCTGCTTTACCATATATAGCTTCCATATGATTATTTTTATATAAATTCTTTTAGAAATATTGTTTTATTTGCAGTACTTTTAATTGAAAATGGATTATTCTGTCATACAATACATTCCAACCACAGTTTCTCCACCCTCCAGCCCTTCCAGCGCCACCCCCATCTTCTTCTCCTCTTCTCCAGATCTACTCCCCCTGCCATTTCTCTTCAGAAAAGAGCAGGTCTCCAAGAGAAGACAACCAAACAGGACATTATAATATACAATAGGACAAGGCACAAGCCCTCATGTCAAAGCTAGATAAAGCAACCCAACAGGAGGAAAAGAGTCCCAAGATCAGGAGATGTTTTAAATTTTAGTGTCCTTTATAAGGAACATAAGAAAAGTTTCACATTAAAAATATCTCAACCCACAGAGAATGAGAACTCCGAGTCGAAAAGCAAATTTTATTCAAATATGTTTATATGTCATGACAAATGAGCTACATTTTTCAAGGTTTTTAGTTATTTATGCATGAGCTTTAGAGACAGGATCTCTTGTAGCCCAGGTTGGCCTTGACTTTCCTATGTTGCCAAAGACAGCTTTGACCTCCTTAGCCTTCAGTTTGTACCTCCTGTGTTGTTTGCTCCACTACATGGAGTTTATTGCATGTATATTTACCAAATTAAAAATAATTCTGTTCGTGGGCTGTGCATGTGGCTCTTTGTAATTCATAGAGCTTTACTTCTTAAGCCTAAATCGCTACATCTTGCTTTGCCTATAGATTTTTACCTTATGTGAAACAAAAGCAGTCAAAAATGGTATATGCTAACATTTAAAAGCTCTCAGTGAAAGCAATGCCCAGCAACAGCGAAAACAAAAACAACAGTAACAACAACCAGGCAAATAAAGGTGTAGGTCCTGGTGAGCCTTGCCCTTCCTCTGGTTTTGAGATAAGAATCTGGGGCCTCCCTATGTGAGTTGGCAGGTTTTGATATTGCTAAGTCTCGCCTCTGGTTATGGAACTCAGATGAAAATTATCTTTGAAATTTCTAAAAAATGCTAATTTAGTTAGTCTAATATCTGTCCCTACTTTTTAGTAAAAATGCCAACTACTACACTGATCAATTTTTCTTATCCTGCTGAAAATGTAAACATAGAAGCCAGGCATGATGTCAGAAAAGTGGTCAGAATCTATCAGTTTGTGCCACCTCCCGCCCCCAACAACCAAACAGTCCTGAGCTGGCCAGACAGATCCTTTCCGGCCACCTTCTCTTACTTTGATCTCATGTCTAGTTGCAATTATAACCAAAATATTCATCTTTATTAAAGCAGGATTTAAGAGAAACAGTGCAAGAAGTCATTATTTTCTTCTCTCCTAGTTCTGCCACTCTGTCAGCTTGTAACTTGGTTTGTACTGCAGTTTACAAGTGAGATGAGCTTATTTTTTCCTTTTGGCACTTGACATTCTGAAGGTAGAATTACAGAAATGTAATCAGATCTTTTTCTATTTATTATTAATTTTTAGTGGTGAATTGGTAAGAGCAGGGGTATGCATGTAATCGTTTTGATATTTTTCTAGAACATCAGTATAATTTTTTACTTAGATTTATATATATTTTTAGAATAAACTAAATTAGTAGACAAAAATATGTTTTCTTCAAATTATCAATGTCCTTTCTTCCAACCATAGAGAATAAAATCAGTGCTCTGGACTAATGTAAATAGAGATATATATGAAAGGAGATGTGTTGTTCATAAGATATTCTGTGACATCAGGCCCTCCTTGAACTAGCAGGAATATAAGAAGTGTTCTGTTGATGAAAAAAGTCTCAGGGTACTGGCAAGTATATTCTCCTGGCACTGGAGTAGAAGGAAGGAGAATTACCATTTCTATCATTGCATTACAGTTTGTACTCTTCTATTACTCTTTCAATTTACATAGAGATGACTCAAGACTTTTTCGTTTTAAAAAAATGAGTTTCATCTATTTATTTCTAGTGAAGGTATACATGGCCCTAAAAACATTCTTCTTTTATACATTACATCCTGACTGCCTTTCCCCTCCTTCTACTCTTCCTAGCACCCCCATCTTTCCTCTCCCCACATCTACCCCTTTCCTCTCTCTTTAATAAAGCAGACTTTTAAATGGCTGATAGGAGTCTTCCTTCTCTCCCTCGAACTGATTAGGGTTTAGCAGAGTGGTCAGGCTGCTGTAGGGAAACTTTTAGTTCAGTTTATATTACTCATCAACATCTTTTTTTTTTTTTTAAAATTAAGATTTAAATATCTTCTATTTTTTGTGGAAGAAAAGAATCCTTCATTTTCTTTAAAACAAACAAAATATGCTAATCAATGGTCTCAATTGTTTCATATCCTTTGGCCTTGGCTTATCCTGGTGTCATTAGAATATTGTAGATGTACAACTGCTTTAAACAGAAGTTTGAAATCTGTACTTCTCAAACAACTCAACAGTTACGGCAGTAAATGGTTCAGCAAGGATCTAACTGTTTTATTCAGGCAACATCATTTCCCTAAAGCATTAATCAATTTTCTTCTTGGGGATACTAAATCAATACATATTAGAATAAAGCAAAATATGAGCAATCTATATAGATGTACTTTCTCAAGGCCTAAATAGTATGATATACAATGCATAGTGTTCACATATTAATATTTGAAGAGCAAAGATGATGTTCACTGTAACTTTAATCGCCACAAGATGCTACAATCCACTTCAGTTAAGTAAGAGACTTGTAAACTAATTTCTTATAGTGTTTTACATATTCAGCAATCCACATTGTCATTACTTAAAGATGAAAAGAGGGACTTGTTTGGAGATTGAATGCAGATGAATTTGCTCATTTAATTAAGGAGGCATGGAGATGAACATGTGGGAAGAGAATCAAGCTTAAGATTGTGTTTTACATGTTGTATCCTTCACTAGTTTCATCATAGTCTCATTATCCGAAACTTCTCTTTTCTTCCTAATTGAAGGAACACCTGCTCTTCCTTTCTTATTGAGTTTGCTGTTTTCATTTGCTCACAGCATCTCTAAAGACCGATTGCCAGATTATATCCTTAAAATTGCTCCTTCAGCAGCCTGGATAAGGCAATTATCTTGGAGAGGGGAAGTGAAGTCAACGTGTTCAAAATTCATGTCTGATTTTTCTTAAAAATGACCTCTACAAGGAATATTCCTCCCTTAGGAAGATAAATCATAATGTGAGCTCCTTACGATGCAAGGAACGAGTATGAGATTGCACAGAGAGATGTGCATGTCTAGCATGAGCAAATGTTCTGGCAGAACCTAAGAAGCAATTAGGAGCTGCACAGAGGTTTTTGATTTCAAATTTAATTTTGATTAGCTAATATACTAGACATTATTTAAATGATTTATATTCACAGACACATTAAAGTTGGATGAGTTAAAATTAAAACAAATAATCCTCAATGAGTATTAGCATTCAAAACATTTAATGAAAGAAATGATATTGGGATTATAGAATTTCCTATAAGGCAGCCTTTGAAATGATTTGGATAACAAATAGCTTGGACAAGGTATCTATATATACATATATATATATATGTGTGTGTATATATGCACATATATGTATATATATGTATGTATGTATGTGTATCGAGATATATATATGTATACATATATATATGCCTTTGATACTATTACTATTACTTTGCATGTTCTTTTATCAAAAAAAAAACAAAATAAACCCCATAATTCCTATTTGCTTGTTTTTATTTCTTTTGCAATAATTACTTTAGCATGTAGGAAAATGATGTAACCACTTTTGTGTTAAGTTCCTCACTTTCATGACCCTTTAATGGATGATTTTAATGCCAGCTCCACTGCTCCAGGTTTCTTAAGTAAAATAGATGATGTGTTAGATGATTTGGCATCGCTATGTATACTGGGAATGACCTTTTAGCTGTTATGACTGCATGTAGAAGACCTGCCCAAGATCAAGCTAGCACCAATTCCAACTTGGAAGGAGGAGGAGCTCAGGAAGGCCCACTCCTAGCTAACAAGTTAGTGGAAATTAGCAGCTCTGGCACCAGATTAAGTTTTTACCAAAAATAATGGCTATCAGTGTTCTAATGACCAGGCACCCATGCACATATCACAGTGCTAAGTGGACTCAGTGGCCTTTTAAAGAAGACAGAAGACATGAAGTTAGGAAGGAGAGAATGTAGGGGGAAAGGGGAAAAACTGAAGGGGATGGAATGGGGATAGATTTTCATCTGTGCGCTTATTTATTTTTAGCTTATATCTTAGCCAAAATTTCTAAAAGTTATCTAATAAATATTCAGGGGTTGAGTTACTTTCCCTGCAAAAGTATAGTTAAAACCTTAAGAACTATATTGATTTAACATAAATTATATACTTATCTCTAATTTAAAAAGTTATTCAAAATATACTTATGACAATAATACTTGTTTAAATTTATTCTTCAACTTTCTTTTTGTTTAACTTTGTGTTCAAAGTTGTCATTAAATGTATATTTAAATAATCAATTCTGTCCACTTTTGTTGATACTATAATTTTTGTTATGTTCAAAAAAAGCATTTAGTAATAAACATAAGAATGTATTTGATAGAGAAAATGTAAAACTCTAAGAGAAGCTTTCTAACTTCAAACTGACCATTTTAACCACACAATTCTTTAAAATGTACAGAATCTGGAACTGGGCAAATGTTTAAGGCTCTTCCTTTTCTTTTTGAGATTGTAATTTCATTATAGCATTTCTTTACTTCCTTTTCCTTTCTCCAAAGCATCCCATTCACCCATATACCTCCCTACTTTCTTTCAAATCCATGGCCTCTTCTTATAAAAAACAAACCACTAATTGTTATTGCATTATAGATCTATGTATGTATGTATGTATGTATGTATGTATGTATGTATCTATCCATCTATCTATCTATCTATCTATCTATCTATCTATCTATCTATCTATCTATCTACCTACCTACCTACCTACCTACCTACCTACCTATCTATCTATCTATCTATCTATCTATCTATCTATCTATCTATCTATCTATCTATCTACCTATCTATGTATCTATCTACCTACCTATGTATCTATCTACCTACCTACCTATCTATCTATCTATACATACATTCCAAAACATAACTTCTTCAGTCCAAAATCCTACTTCTGTCTTTTTATTTGGCACTGGACAACAACAAATTGGTGTGCTCTTTCCTGGGGAAGCCTATTTAATTTGTTCACAGCTTTCCTTAGTTACCTAAAATTTTCTGTGCAAAACTGGTGCCTCATCAGCTCCTTTGTTTTTCATCTCGTTTTGCAAATGTCCACTAGTGTACTATTTATTAAGTGCACATAAAGATAGTCATGTTGGTGAGACTTTATGGGTGAAGCTTCTGATATTGCTAGGAGATACAATCTCACAGGAAACTCTCTGATCTTCTGGCTCCTGTAGCATTACTGTCCCTCCTCAACAGTGATCCCTGAGGTTTAGGGAACTCTGCTTTTGGATTTGGATTTGGTTTTGGTTTTCTGTAGTAGCCTTCCTTGTATGCAAAGTAGTTTTCTTCATGTACGGTAAAGGTCACCCTTATCTGTGGGTATGACTGCAAAGTTAGTGTTTGTTAGAGAAAGACCTCAGAAGACAGCAAAGGGCCACTCTGCACTAAAACAGGATCGAGGCTAAGTTTAGGAATAAGCTCATAAAGCTAAGGAAGTTTGTGATTGGATGGAGTTCTAACGGACATAATGGAAAAGTTGAGAAGGAGCAATATCATTAGGATATTGCCCTGGAGAAGGGAGGTCACTAGAAATTCCTATAGGATGGTATACCAGGAAAAGGTTGATCTGAGAACGATTACTGCATCTACAGAGGTGCTTTGAACTGTGGCGCTTTGGGCTGTCACAGAGTTCTTACAACTCCACATCGATACTAATAGGGTTTATTCAATTCCAGTGTTAATTTAGTATCTCAGTGATGGTAGGATTCAAATTCGTTTTATTCGTCTAAATAGAAATCTGTTTTTATTGCCCCCTTTGCTCAGGCTTGTCCTCTTAGAATCATAAATACCAGTTAACAAGTATTGAATTTTCAGAACTTCTAGTTCAAGGGGAAAAAAAACAACCAAAAAACTAACCAAATGAATAAAAATGAATGGATTTTAAATATAAGGGAATACCTCTCAGAAACACCTCTCAGATAATAGATAATATATTTTTAAATTGATCAAAATTATTTCATGGGTGATGATACAACCATGACTTAATTAACTTAGAGAAGCAATTGTAATTAGCTAATAGGAATATATATGAAGTTTTGTGGTAAGAGGGGGTATACAACTTACCTTTGTAGTAAGAAAATAACAATATTTTTCTTTTTTTTAGTTAGGTATTTTCTTTATTTACATGTCATATGATTTCTCCTTTCCCAGTATCCCCTCCAACAAACAAACAAACAAACAAACAAAACCAATAAGAACAAATCCCTGTTGCCTCCCCCCTCCCCATGCTTGCCACCTCACCCTCTTCCACTTATTGGCCCTGGCATTCCCCTACACTGGGGCACAGAACCTTCACAGGGCCAAGGGCCTCTCCTCCCATTGATGATTGACTTTGCAATCCTCTACTATACACATGATGCCAGAACAATCAGTCCCACCATATATAGTCCTTGGTTGGTGGTTGAGTCCCTGGGACCTCTGAGGGTACTAGTTAGTTCATATTGGATTTTTTGTCCTAAGGGGCTGCAAACCCTTCAGCTCCTTTGGTCCTGTCTCTATCTCCTTCATTGGGGACCCTGTACTCAGTTCAATGGATGGCTGTGAGCCTCTACATCTGTATTAGTCAGGTACTGTCAGAGCCTCTCAGGAGATAACTATATTAGGCTGGCTTGTCCTTCCTTCAATCTCTGCTCCATAGTTAGTCTCTGCAACTCCTTCTGTGGGTATTTTGTTCCCCCTTTTAAGAAGGAATTAAATGTCCACATTTTGGTCTTCCTTCTTCTTGAGTTTCTTGTGGTTTGTGGGTTGATCTTCCTGTATTCTGAACTTCTGGGCTAATAACCAACACAATATATTCCTTTATGTCATAAATAGTATCTAACATTTGTTGGTGGTCACAAAACCTCAAAAATGTAATTGTTCTTTATATAATTATTGCCTTTTTATATCTTTATGGTTTAGAGCAATTTATTTAGGTAGTTTATTTTTATTATCATCTTCCTCTGTCTCTCCATCTCTCTGTCTGTTTCTCTATGTATATACACACATGTATGTTGGGTGAACACATGTTTTTGCACACATAGATTCCATAGGAGGGTGTTGACTATCTTACTTTATTATTTTCTACCTATTATTTGAATCAAGTTCTTTCCATAAACCTGGGGCTCATTTGTTGTCAATTCTTGACCTTAATAGATTCATTCTGAGAAAGTCCTTTGCTACATATTACCCATGGTTTCATCTAAGGCTTTTTATTTCAGGTTTTAAGTTGAAATATTTGATCCATTTGAAATTTGTGTGTGTGTGTGTGTGTGTGTGTGTGTGTGTGTGTGTACTGATAGCTGAGTCTAATCTCATTAATTTTCATGTAGACTCCACATGAAATATAAATTTAAAATGCTATGTATATAGAACAAGGAAACAGTAGAGAACCTGAAAAGCTGCAAGAGAAAGAAACACAAATCACCTTTAAAGGAAAACCCATCAGAATAAGAGCTTATTTCTCAATGGAAATCCAAAGTGAAAGTCCAAAGTGCCCAGAGCAATTCATGCCAAGTTCTAAAGTACCACAACTGCCAACTTAGCCTACTATACCCAGAACAACTATCTGAAATAATTGAAAATTCATGTCCATTAAAACATTCCTAAATAGAATACTGGAATCAATACTTCAGACTAAATAGGGGATAAGCATAACCAAGAGACTAGAAAGAAAACAAATGAAGCTACAATTAAAGAAAAATAAAACAAAACAATTCACTACAACTAGATACATAAACAGTGAACAAAGGCCAAACCAACCAAATCAAACCTCCAACCAACCAATCACATAAACCATAAACCATCAAAAACAAAGTGACTGATATCAATACATACTTTCCAATAATAACTTTAAATATTAATGTTCTAACTCCCCAGTCCAAAGACACAGGCTAATTAAATGGATTACTAATCCCTGTCCACCCAGTTTTTAATAAGAAACTCAGCCTTACATATAGGCACCACATTCAATTATAAAGATGTAAAAAAATAAAATCCAAGCAATCAGGAAGGAAGCGAAAGTGGCTTCCAAGAAAGCACCTCAGTCATAAACATCTGTGCAACAAATTCTGTTGTACTCCCTTCCATGAAAAGTGTAGCACTGGAGTTAATGGTGCACATTGACATTGATGTGACGTTACTAGGTAATTTCAGTACCACCCTTTTTCTAATAAACAGTTACAAATGTTGAACAGAGAAACTTTAGAATTAAATGGATCTAATAGATAACCACAGATTATTCCCCACAGAGATAGAAGATTATGCATGCTAAGAAATTTGTGAAATCTCCTTTAAAGTAGACCACACCCAGGGACGCAAAAAGTATCTTATCAAATTCAGAAACTATGAAACAATTCCACACTTCCTTTCTAACTATTATGCAATGAATTAAAACCAGGAAGTAATAATTCAATAAGTGCAAAAGGCCATGGAGATTAAGGAAGTTATTATTGTATAGTGAATGGGTCATAGAAGAAATCAAGAAATAAGAGAACGATGGAACTAACTGAAAATGAAAATACCATGAATCCTCTGGGACTTAATAAAAGCATATATATAATAGAAATTGATAGTGCTAATTGCCTATATTAAAGATCAGAAAGAACACAAATAAATCACTTAAAGATACAACTCAAGAATTAAAACTCAAAAATTTAGCAACAAACCAAACTTAATTCCATAGATAGAAGAAAATAATAAAAATAAGAACAGAATTTACTGAAGTAGAAAGAAATCAAACAACACAAAGCAACAACGAATCTAAGCGGTTGTTTTTAGGGAAAGAGAAACAAGGTAAACTCTGGTCAACTAAACAAGAGAAAGAAAAGGGTGACTCCAATCAATGGACTAAGGAATAAACAGAGAATCATTATAATAGGCACCAAAGAAATTCAGAATATTATAGGGAAATACTTTCAAAATTTGCACTCCATTAAGTTGGAAAATTTAAAAGAAATGGATGGATTTTTTAGACTCAGCAAAATAGCCAAATCATATGAGATCAAGAAGTGACCAACAACCTAAACAGACTTTAATTAATGAGATTGAAACAATAATAATAATCCTTCCATCTGAAAAAAAAAAAGAAAAGCGCAGGCCTAGGCCTATAATTATATCAGATTTCAAAGGTGTAGCATCAGTATTTTTTTAAATAATTAAAGAAAAAAAAATACATTTAGAAGGAACATTCCCAAACTACTTCGATGATACTCTAATACTAATACCAGGTAAGGATACAACAATGACAACCCCACAAAACTGTAGCTGATCACCCCTGATGATCATATATATAAAAATTCTCAGTAAACTACCGGGAAACAATCCAGGCTCATGAAGATCACCCTCCACTTACTGTGTGTAGCAGCTTTAACTTTCTTACTTTCTAAAGACTTGGAATCAGCCGCAGTCTTTCCTTCCCCCTGCCCTCTTAAGCTTGCTGTTATTTTGGTCATGTGCTTTCTGTCTGTTCTTTCTTGACAGTGTCATTTTACTTTAGACTTTATGTTCTCTGCAAGATATTAATTAAATTCTTATTAGATATTCGTCTTATTGGAGAAACCTATTTAGCTGGTATTTTTCTGCTAGTGTTCATTCTAATTCTTATTTCTTTCCATACACTGAAGACAAATGCATATTTCGGAAGTACAATCTAATTATGCCATCTTAAATAAAATCTTAGCTGACTCTTTTGTTGGAAAGAAGTCTCTTCAGCCACTCATTAGACTTTCCCTGATGTAAAAGCAGTCAACCATCTGATTCTTATTTTTCTCCTCAAAAGGGCCCTGTGCTCCAGCTTAATTGGATCAGTCACTACCTTTCAGAAATGCTGAAACCTCAGCTGGCGCCCTTCCCAATATCCCTTTACTACTGCTGACAACCAAGTCAACCAATATGGTAGATCCCAGTTCTCACTTTGGAAAAGCATCTTCTGTAGAAAAAAATATGTTTTCTTTTGCTTTTCAAATCTATAGGTTATGAATTCTCTCTAATAGTTGAAGTCCACATAATTATCAGATATTATTAACATAGTAAAATTGGTATTTACTACCTTAGAAACTTCTTTTCAAACATTTCTTCTTGTTACCATTCTGGTGATTTGATGTAAGCTCTGAATATGCTGAGTAAATGTTCTATCAATGAGTTACAGCCTCTTCAAGCATTTTTCTCATAATCTTCAGGAACAAAAGAGACACAAGGTGATCTGAAACAGAGAATTTTAAACATCAGGATAGATAGCTGCTTTGGCTGGTCATGATTTAAAAAATTAGTAATTCTGGTCAATATTTTTCTTTCTTTATCCATGATAAATACAAAAACTAATCTACAATAAAATGAGAAATGTATTCATTGAACAATATTAATAATAGGCCCAAAGGTTTTTCATAACTACAGAAAGTTTTGTTTTGAGACAAAATCTGTTTATAAAGTAAAATTCTGTTTCTATGGTAATTCGTTATAAAATTGTAGTTATTCAATTTTTGGTTGTTCTTAAATTATTGTGATTTTTCGGCTTTTTCTTTAGATGGAAAATAAAATTACAGATCCTAAAGTGTTCATTACATATTTCAGCCAAATTATACATATTTTATGACTTTCCTGATAATTTTCTTATAAGATCTCGACAGTTCAGTAATTTCATCTTTTATTTCTACTGTTTCCATCACTTGATAAAATAACTATATGACATATGCAGACATCAAATTCCTGTATTAAAAAAATCACTTGAGCTAGTGAAACCAAAACCAATTTAAGTAGATGAAACCTGTGGCATTTGCATGAAGAATCAATGTGCTTCTTGCTCTATCATTAAATCTATAAAGCTAAGCTCTTATTTTACACCAGCCCAGTGTATTTTATTTGTTCTGAGTCTAATAACAATGTACATTGTGCAACTGCAGTTCTATCAAGGCATCTGTACACACAAGCTTGACATTGGTATAATTGCGAAGTCAAATGAATGTCTCATCACAATGGATTTCGCTTTCCCCATGTGACAGAGATAAAAGTCAAAAGAATGTTTATGAATTTTCACAATATACATTTACTTGAATCTTGATTAAAATATTTATATTAAACCAGTTTTATTTTAGATCATGGGATGAGGTACCATTCCAGAAAAAAATGAAGGCAGAATGTCTCAGGCAGGAGAATCTTTTTTTTTTCTTTTTTTTTTTTTCTGGTGTGTGTGTATATGTACAGCCATGAGTTGAATTATTTATTTTAATTTTATTTTCAAATGGTATTATAAATTCCTTTAACTCAGGAATATATAATGATGTCAGGTTATAGAGATATTTTAGTCAAGATTGCAATTTTGTGGGCAAATGATAAATGGAAGAATCTTATCTTTGGAATTTTCCTTTGCTGTCAGTGTTTAGCCATGATCTTGGACTGTGGCATTGTTATGCTGTTGATGATACTGTATTTTCCTATTGCTCTGGCATCTTTCTGATGCTAAGGTGCTAACATTAAGGTGCATAATATATGACCAGGAATGGTTGAACCTGGGGTGCAAGGAAAAATACTCCTAATTACTTTAACGATTAATAAAGAGAAATGATGTACCTACATTTAGGAATAATCCCTTTAGAAGACCAATATTTGCAATAGAAGGGAGTAGTTATCTTGATATGTTGGTGTGTAACTCTTGACTACTGAAGTAAGAGATTTTGGGACAGATAACAAAAGTGGCCCTGCTGAGAAAATGTTCCTATTGTATGTATCTTGGTTTCCAAGAACATTAACAAAAGTTTAAAAACATACAGATCTTATGAGTTGCAATATATGTATTTTTTGCAGTTATGAAACTGCAATGGTTGGGGAACTCAAAAAGGGAATTTAGTTCCTTCATGATCCTCTGAATGGCTTTTGTCAGAAGGCCTGGATATAGGGCTAAAGAGATGAACTAGGCAACTTACAAAGATTTAGGCTTGGCCTTCACCTCAGGCTTTGTAACTGTGTGTCTTCTGACAAGTTATCTTACCCAAGAACATTTCTTCCAGCAGAAAAGATATTGCTATTTCAAGTACCTTGTTGGGTTGTTGTAAGAAGTAATTATGATTGTAGATGATTAAATATGAAGAAATATTCAATCATGTTGGATATTTTGTTTCATTCTCCTTAAAAGGTAAATAGGACTGGTAAAATGATTCAGTTGCTGCACTACCTCACAAGCTTGAGGTCTGATGTGTATATCCCCAGAATACCACATACATCTCAGCATCCCAGGGTGTGGTTCTGTGCATTTGAGGTCCCTGGAGTGGTGGTGAGATGGGAAGCTCCCTGCTCAGCTAGCCTACCTGAAAAAGCTCCACGTCTATAAGAGATCTTGATCCAAAGAGAAAGGTTCTAGAGAGCATCCGATGAATGGTATTTAAAGTTGCCCTTTGGTCTCCACACACAGGGTCCTATGCATGCATGTCTTCACCCACCCAAAAATCATCTATAGCAAAGCCTCCCGCCCCATACATATTATAAAGTGGATTTATCTGAGAGTATTTTGGAAGTGAAGATGCTAAAATTGTTATTGACTATAGAACCTCAAAGGGAAAAATATCTATAATGTCATTTTTAGACACTATAGAGATTATAAAGACATTACTATAGTGTCATATTTAGAAATTTGAAAATAATGTATATTTAAGGTTATGATCATGACTCTTATCCTAAGTGTCATGTATGTGTTTAGTGTAGGCCTGAAATGGAGTGTAACTGACAGGAGAAATTTGGTGTTAGCCATATGTGGATATGCATCTTTACCGTGCTGAAATTCCTTTCATTTCTGAAGGACTCTGGTTGTTTCTCTAGGTAAGGAACTTTAAAGAGAATATCCATGATCCACTCCACTCTATCCACTGAGCCTTCTTCTTCTGATATGACTGGAAGGAAATGACTACTTATGCCAGTAATGTATATGAAGGGGCAACTATGACATCCTGGATTGGCAGAAATTTTTCCTCACTTCATAGATCAGTCTGTCTTTGTCCCCTCTAGCACTCTTCTCAGAAGTGTATGGCATCTTGTGTTAGACTTTCTGAAACTCAGTCCTGTTCCAACTTTGTCATGCTCACAGCTGAGCAGCCAAATCCCCTCTGATACCCTGTAGGGGATTTCTGTCATTACAAGGAGTGACGTGGAAAGCTGCAGAGCACAAGCCCTGGTAGAATTCTAATAAGGTTCTAATTGAATCTTTCACATATCTAGACCAGGGAATGAGAGCTAATTTATTTAAATCCTGGAACCATAACAGCCTCAAAGACATAGATATAAATCAGCATTTGTACCTTCAGTAGATTTAGTTCTGGAACTTGATAAAAACCATCATGTGTTTACCCAGATGTTTTTTTCTAAATGAAGACACATGGATTTTTACAGTTGGCTCCTTAATGAAATATCTTTTTAGTATAGAAAAGCAAATAGGGACCCCAGTAGAGGCATCGTGTAATCAGGAAGGTGCCACCATTCCCCACCACATAGTTGCTCATTTCTGTTCTAATTGGCAGTTACCTTTTCATCATGTTGGAATAGCTAGTTGAAGATGAAATTGATGCTTCTACAAATGTTTATCATTTTTCATTTAATTAAACCAAGAATCACAATTTTCATATGTCTTATAAGTTATAGCATGGCTGTCCTAATCATTATCTTTCAGAGATTTAGGAGACGGTTGAAGTGTATGGTGATGACTTATGCTTTCTCTTTCAATGTGATTGAAAGGTATGAGCAATTAGATTCATGTGTTCTTTTCTGCAGAGGAGCATCAACTTGTTTGTTTCTGGTTTATAGAGAGCATCTATAAGCTTTCTAAGTTCTAAATGAAACCCATGATTTCCTCTATGCTTTCCCCCTGGCTGGAAGACACTATTCGTTTTGACTCTAGATTTACAGAGTGACAAAGATTTTCAGAACACACAGAGCATTTCAATCTCTTCAGTACTGGTGTTGTTCAATTTTATTACACAAATTTAAAAGATTAAAACAATTAAATATTAGACAGAAATAATTCTTTGTTTAATGGGGATTCAACTACTTTAATGGGTGAATGAATTGCATCGATGTAGGAGTGAAAATAGGAAGTACTAATACTGTAGCTACAATCAGAATGCACTTAAGCTGTTAAATTAATGAAGAAATGAGAAATGAATGAGTGAATGAGTGAATGAATGATGCAAGAGAATATCACTCCAAGCTCTGTCAATGTTGAAGAATCTTGAGTAACATTTCTAGATAGTGAGATTTCTAAAAAATAAAAACAAAAGCAAAACCTTAAAAACCATCAGTACCTGGAGGGAATTCATGATGTGTCTTTTAGACAAATAACTCAGATATTAGAATGTTTAGAACTTAATATGAGTTACTTTTGCTACATAGTACTAAACATAAATTTTACATTGTGTTGACTGCTCACAAAACTATATTTCCTTGACACCTACATATGACTCTAGACTGATTTCTTGACAAGAAGAAACATGACGTATAAATATGAGACACAGGTTGCACTGAGATAGAACCACTACTGGTTGTTCCTCTTGACTGTACTGAATTAAAACATTAACATAGTAGTCTCAGTGTATTCACTCATGTGGTGATCATTGTCAGCATTGATTAAGATGTATTAAGACAGTTTCCTCAAAACAACACACCCATAACATTTAAAGGGTTGTTCTTTCTACTTGCTTTTGCTTTTCATTAGCTTGAATACTTATATAATAAGAAGTGAAATAAATGATATTTTACAAGATTGCTTCAACAAGAAAGAATTCAGATTAATGTGATTTTAATATATGCCTCCATTGAACTTTCAGTAGTATCTCAACAGATTGATAATCTAGAAATGCCCTGTGGAAGTCAATATGTATATTTACTGTATATAAAACAAATATAAGGAATTTTTATTTAAAAGATTTCTTTGTATGTATGAGTCTTTTAGCCACATGAATATATATGCACTATGTGCATGCCTGTTACCTATGGAAACCAGAAGAAGTCAAATTCTGCGACCTAGAATCATCCACTGGTTCTGTGGCACCATTTGGGTGCTCAAAATTAAGCATTGGTTTTCTGGAGGAGTAGCAAATACTCTTAGTTTGCTGAGGCATTTCTTCTGCCCTAAACTATAAGAAACTTTATTTGAAAAATTTCCTTTTCTTGTTAAGATGAGTTTATTATAAAACATAAATGACCTTCTCTTTTATAAACCACCTGCACAAAAGGGAACCCATGCTTGACATTGCTTAGGTAACCAAGAATCAGAGACAAGATAACCCATAGCCCTAATATAAAAACAAACACTAACAAGTGTTACTAAAATCATCCCTAATTGTAATCTGCTATACTATAGATAAGTGCCTTAACCAGTCACCATCAGAGAGGCTTCCTCCAACAGCAGATGGGGACAGATGTAGAGGCCCACATCCAGACCTTACTTGGTACTTTAGACGTTCTGACAATGAGAAGATAAAAATAAGCCTAACTTTATAAAATATACTGTGAATGTGTAAAAGAATGCATTCACTTACATTATCTCATGGTAATTATGACATTGACTTAATGACTTGTTATAAATTCACTTCAACACATTGGAGGTAAATCTTGGAGGTGAAAAGTGAGCTGTAGCCATCAGTTCAATATTGTGCTTGAACTTAGTCTTGAGACTAATCCTCATAAATATGTTCAGTTGTGTTACAGAAGAACTTCAACTATGTTGGCACATTGACAGGATTTGAGCTCTAATCAGGCATGCAATCTTGTCACTGATGTCGTAAAAATATAATGCTTTCCTTTACTATTAATGAGGAGGCTGATAGAAACAGCAGAGAAGTTTGCAGCAGACAAAGGGAGGCATGCTTCAGAATAAAGGCCAAGGGAGTTAGTGTGTCAAGGTCAGAGGTTACAGACAAAATCTACTATTGTACCCCAAGTCAGCAGAAAATTTTTGTAGTTGGATATTGAATAAATAGCCACAGAAATGAGTTCAGGGACAGTGTTGGAGTAAACACAGATCCTGCATGTCATTATCAAGATTATAGGTAACACGGCAGGGGCACATGGCTCTTGGGAAAATATCTGGGTTCCCAGACAGTGATGAGGGGAACAGCGGTTTTCTGCAGTTTCTCAGGATGTAAATGCTCTCTGTGATTCCTTTGCTAAGAAAGGCTGGTTCATGATCTATGTGCCTCATTGAATAGCGGTAGCTTACTAGGTTGACAGGCACTTAAGAAGTTGAGGTGGGTACTTTATTCTAAGGTAGATTATTAGTCATTTCAAGATTTTCCTTTGTATTTGTTATGAATCTATGTCACAAGCTATAGATATTTTCTAAATATAGTACTTTCCTATTGTGGCTGAAACACATCGTAAGCTTACTGCTTGAAATACTGCCAATTTATTATCTTATAGCATCGGAAGCCATAAGTCCAAAATGGGTTTCACTTGGCTATAATCAATTTTCATCATGACCACAAATTTCTTTTGAGTATCTCAAGAATTTATTCTTTGTCTTTTTATCCTTCAAAGACCTATTATTTCTGGACCCCCCGCCTTTTTTTTTTTTTTACTAATAAAGGTAGTGTTACCTCAATCAATCAATCAATCAGTCAATCAGTCAGTCAATCAGTCAGTCTTCTGTTCCTTATTTCCCCATATCTCCTCTCCTTTCATCTTTATACCTTCTCTCCTCTGAATCTAACACTCTTCCAATTTTCTTACTTATCTTATAAGAAGAGCTCTTGTGATTACTTTGGACCCCCTTAGACTATCCAGAATAATCTTCCTTTCTGATCATTCATAGAAGAAGGAAATTTTACATTGATTTACCAAGGAAGGTCAATACTGGGAGGCTACCAAGAATAGGGTTAGACATCTTGCTGAACTGCATTCATTATTAGACTTAGTTCTTAAGTCATAGAGCACAGTATTGATTTGACTTTTTGTTGTGTGAACTTTTCATGGATGGATTAAGAAATGTGTACTCTTCCCTGGTAGATCATCAGCCAACTGATAAAAACAGTTCTACATAAATTTAGCTTGATCAGTCAATGAGTTTAACTGAGTTTTCTTATAGGAGCATGGGAAACGTATAGACTGACTTATTACTGTAAACAACAACAACAACTCCCACTCCAATCCCTCCCACTGTTAACTATCTATAAATCTTAGAGATAGGTAAGGCCTCATGACCCCTCTCTTCTACTGATCTTCAAGTAACCATAATGTTTTATAGGTGTGGGGCAAGGCCCCATGAGACCCTCTTCTTACACTGTATAACTTTCATAAACACTTTTGGAACTGGGACCTATAAGCCATTTCCAAACTCAAGGATGGGAAGTTGATGGGAACATTTTTTTTTGTTTGTTTCTTCCTTGTGTAAACACAGCTATCAATGAATGGTGTTAATAGTCTGAGGAAATAATAGCCATGTGGTGCTTGTCAGACAGCATCACAACAGCTGAGGACTTGCCTGACTTTCTTGCTGGGTGTAATTGGGTATAGTACATCAATGGGCATACAGTGTGTGTGTGTGTGTGTGTGTGTGTGTGTGTGTGTGTGTGTGTGTGTGTGTGGTGTGTTCACACGGAGGGCATATGGACACTTCTATGCAATAGCCAAGAGGAATAAAATACTAAAACTCTGTTAAGCATAAATATTTATGCATAAGAAGCTATGCTTGTTTAAAGCTCTGCTTAAGAAGAATATTTTTACATAAGGGTCAACACAGAAAGCATTAAATGTTAATGGCCCTGATTTTATTGTAGGCAAAGTGAAAATAGCTTAATCTCCTCTTACAGTAGAGGAATGTACACCCTGCCAAGTCATATTACTAGTTAAATAGTAGAACAATACTGAGAAGTTTGGCCTAGTTTTTCAGCTCTTATAATGCTACCATAGGGACATGTTAGAAAATAACAATTTGAAAAAAATGGTAGAAGAAACAATTGGTTACTCTTTAAAATTTGTTCTTGTTTGTTTGGTGTTTGTTTTTGTTTTAGACAGGACCTCACTATGTTTATCTGGCCGGCCTGATAAACACTATGTAGATCAGGTTTGCTGGGAACTCACAGAGACCTGCTTTCCTCTGTTGGTGTGTTGCGCTACTTTATTGGGTTCTATCATCTATCATCCCTTCCAAACCCCAACACTAGGCTGAAGAGAAAAAAGACTGGTGGGGGAAATGGGTCTAAACCTCTTTAGACTACTTTCTACTGATTAGGGTCCTCAAGTTCCTTGAGGCAAGTCCAATCTCTGAAGACATTGGAGTATCTTCAACCAGCAATCCAGCAATCCAGTAATTCAGTATTTTAGCCATCCAGCAATAGCAAACACAGAAGCAGGGACCAGCAACCGTGGGGACTGCAACTACCACAGGCTCTCTCAGGGCTCTAGTATTTACAATTTATATCCTCTCAAGAGTCTCCACAATTCCAAACATAAACTCTCTGCAGCTGGCAAACATCATGCCCTTCCTACAGCAGGAGACAATCATAACTAACAGCTGTGGACAACCTGAAGCAGCCCCATAGGCCACATGTGGGATTAAGACAATGTTTTCACATAACAACTAGGTTCTTAAAGTAGCCAAACTTCTCTCTACAGTCCTCTGCTTCCTGAATGGGAGGATTAAGTTGCACATCATCTGCCTACATTTAGATTTATGAATTTCCTTACTCATTATAGATGGCAAAACTAGGTAGGAAGTAGGTCTTGGTTGGATTTTTCTGCTCAAGCATGATTTCAGATTTTATGTTACATCAACAAAAAGTTTTATTTAAACTTGCTACTGCAGACTTTCTCAGCCCATTACTAGCTATCAAGGTCTCAGCTTCATGTAAGACTATGGAGATTTTTTAACCATCCAAAAAGATTTGTAAGAAAATAAGATACTGAATATGGCACCATGAGCAGACAGTGTGAGTTCAAATTTTCTGCTGTGTTTCCTGCTCATGGGCCTCACCGAAATAATTGCATTGCACCATGGTTTGTGTTTCTGTCTTTGATGATTATTTTTGTCATTTGCAAAGTATCATTCCAGAAAACTTACCGTGAAAAGTTTTTATGAGAATTAAATGATTTTACACAAGAAATGCTTAAAATTGTACTTTGCTCACAGACAATATTCATTCAGTATGTGTTTAAACAGACAGGAAATCAGCCCAAGTTTGTAAATACTGTGAAGTGTAATGGTTGAAAAAGTATCATCATCTTGACTATCTTGGACTTAAATAGCTGATCATTCCTGAGTTAGGATAAAATTATTTTTAGTGACATGGTTAAACACTCTTCCATGTTTCTGACAATTCAATCTTTTATTGAAAAGCATTTGTGAATGTTGTCCTGATGTCTATTCCTAGTCACACAAGAAAATGGAGACTCCTAAATATAGTGTGCTATGGAAGGCAGGAAGGTTTACAAGAGGGATATCAGTCTCTCCCACCAAGCACTAGTGGGGGTTTGCTTAAGTTTCAGACAGCAAAATTCCCCCATTTCCACTGTCACATTCAATACATGCTGTTTTAAGGAACAGGATTTTAGTGGCTGTGTTTAAATAAGCTTCATTAGCAGCATAAATTAGCCAATTCTAGTGCCATTTAAAACAAGTACTTGGTACAAATCTATTTATGTAGGAATTAATTTTAGGATTCTTTTGGAAAGTCCTTTTTCCTTTGCGTATCCAGTTCTGAAGAACAAAACAAAGAAAAGCAGCTCAGCCTATTTTTATTTTCTTGGAATGACAGACCACAAGGACGCGAAACCCAGTAGAATTTCCTCAAAGAGGCTCTAAATTCTCTCTGAAGTTGACTGCAAGAGAGCATAAGATTTGAATGGAATTGATAATTTTAGAAGCTATAGAAGTTCCAAATAAGAAAGCATCACAAACTTCTTGGTGGGGAAGCTGAGTTATTTTGTATTGAATCTGTTGGTCTGCTGGGTAATTAAGAACTGATTCTGACATTTAGATTATCAGGTAGTGTCTCTTCTTCCAAATACTGAAAAATGTGGAAATTCAAATTGGAAATTGCAAAATAGAGTGAGGAAGGACAATTTTCAATAGGTGCTTAGTCACAATAACTAGAAGATATGTAAATGCAGAGGTGCCAATCTTTTCTCAAGATATTCCTCTAGCATATTTGATTTACTTAAACAAAATAACCTGTTACATGTCAGGATTTCCAAAGTCGATTTAGCAATCAGGTGTATTTAAAAATCAATTAGTATTCACATCTCAATCTTCTTCCCACATTGTTCACCCAAACGTATTTCTAAAATTGTAAAGCTGAGCTCCTCCCCACTTCAGAAACTCTGACTATCAAAAGGTATGCGAGCGTGTCACCAAGGCAACTATCTATATGGGCACAGGGATTTGTGAGCAGCTTCTACAGGGATAAAGAAGTGGTAGGTGAACCAATATTATTTTAAAGATGATGTATTTGGGAAGGGTGTTTATGATGGCAGAACAAAGGCCATAGTAATTAATAAGTGACATGTTTATCAAATTCCTATACTATAGATTGCTTTATTATACATCTATTATATACAATTCTAAGTACTGTTAGATATTAACATTTAATGAGCATCATACCTCATTGCAGCTAAGTTTATTGTTACATATCTTAAGAGAGAACTGGGTAGGTTTGCCCACCAGAGGCTCTCCAACTCAAACTGAACTTCATATCTAGGAAGGAAGTTTCTAAAAATCAGACTAAGACTTTGGGGAAATAGAGGAATATATTTATTCTGGACTGTGTCTTTACCTTTATTATTTAACAGTTATTTATATAATTAAGTGGATAATTTTTATTGCTGTCTTAAATTTTAAACAAAGGCTTTATTCCTATTTTTTTAAATAAAACAACATTTTTTGACATCTCTTGTCTTTTTTTAATTAGATGCTTTCTTATTTACAATATCTCCTTTCCCAGGTTCCCCTTCAAAAATAAAAATAAAAATAAAAATAAAATAAAATAAGAAAAAAATAAAATAAAAACAAAAACTAAAACAATCCCCTGTTCCCTACCCTCTCCCCCTGCTCACCATCCCACCCCCTCCTGCTTACTGGCCCTGGCATTAACCTACACTGGAGCATAGAACCTTCACAGGGCCAAGGTCCTCTCCTGTCATTGATGACCTATTTGGCCATCCTCTACTATACACATGCTGCTGGAGCCATTAGACCCACCATGTGTACTCTTTGTTTGGAGTTTTATTCCCTGGGAGGTCTGAGGGTACTAGTTAGTTCATATTGTTGTTCATCCTAAGGGGCTGCAAACCCTTCAGCTCCTTGGCTCCTTTCTGTAGCTCCTTCATTGGGGACCCTGTACTCAGTCCAATGGATGGCTGTGAGCCTCTACTCTGTATTAGTCCGGTACTGTCAGAGCCTCTCAGGAGACAGCTATCTCAGGATCCTGTCATCTAGCACTTGCTGGCATCCACAATAGTGTCTAGATTTGATGACTGAATGTAGGAAGGATTCCAAGGTGGCGCAGTCTCTGAATTGTCCTTCCTTTAGTCTCTGCTCCATAGTTAGCCTCTACAACTCCTTCCATGGGTATTTTGTTTCCCCTTTTAAGAAGGAACCAAGTATCCTCACTTTGGTCTTCCTTCTTCTTGAGTTTCTTGTGGCTTGTGGTTTGTACTTTGTGTATTCCAATCTTCTAGGCTAATATCCACTTATCAGAGAATGAATACCACATGTGTTCTTTTGTGATTGGGTTACCTCACTCAGGATGATATTCTCCAGGTCCATTCATTTCCCCAAGAATAAATTCATTGTTTTTAATAGCTGAATAGTACTCCATTTTGTAGATGTACCACAATTTCTGTATCCATTCCTCTGTTGAGGGACATCTGGGTTGTTTCCAGTTTCTGGAGCATCTTCTGGGTATATGCCCATAAGTGGTATAGCTGGGTCCTCTGGTAGTACTATGTCCAATTTCAGGAGGAACTGCCAAACTCATTTCCAGAGTGGTTGTACCAGCTTGCAATTTCACCAGCAATGAAGTAATGTTCCTCTTTCTCCACAACCTCTCCAGCATCTGCTGTCACCTGAGTTTTTTATCCTAGCCATTCTGACTGGTGTGAGGTGGAATCTCAGGGTTGTTTTGATTTGCATTTCCCTAATGACTAAGGATGTTGAACATTTCTTTAGGTGCTTCTCAGCCATTCAGTATTTGTCAGTTGAGAATTCTTTGTTTAGCTCTGTACCCCATTTTTAAATAGGGTTATTTGTTTCTCTGGAGTCTAACTTCTTGAGTTCTTTGTATATATTGGATATTAGCCCTCTATCAGATATCGGATTGGTAAAGATCTTTTCCCAATTTGTTGGTTGCCGTTTTGTCCTATTGACAGTGTATCTTGCCTTAAAGAAGCTTTGCAATTTTAAGAAGTTCCATTTGTCGATTCTTGATCTTAGAGCATAAGCTATTGGTGTTCTGTTCAGGAAATTTTCCCCTGTGCCTATGTGCTCAAGGCTCTTCCCCACTTTCTTTTCTATTAGTTTGAGTGTATCCGGCTTTATAAAACATTTTTAAAGTACTGTTTTCCTAAGGACACTGTATGTGGACAAGCCTCACTTCTGTGGCTAACAGCTCTGTTAGGTCCTTTCTAAGTGTGCTATTTTTACAATCTGTGTTGTCTGTTTTTTTTTTTTTTTTTCACTTTTTTAAAAATTTGTTATTGGTCATTTTGTTTATTTACATTTCAAATGTTGTCCTCCTTCTCAGTTTCCTCTCCAACCCCCCACTCAACCCCCCCACCTCTACAAGAGTGTTTCCCACCCATCCGCCCACTCCTGCCCCACTGTTCTAGCATTCTCCTACACTGAGGCATCAAGCCTTTGCAGAACCAAAGGCTTCCCCTCCCTTTGATTCTGCTCAGTTAAATAATTTGAAGATAAAAATGAATTCATAGAGACATTGCCCAATGAAAGTTTGAACTCTAGCCTGTGTGGTTTAAAATGATAAGGTTGTGGCTTATTTTTAACTTCAAAAACCTTAACTCAAGCTATCATCAAGATTCAATACAATTTACATTTTCAAGTTTCTAGTTGAGTTTAAATCCCTTAAGCAGTAACATTCAACTTGGTCAAACATATTTTCCACATCATTTGTTATGATTAGTTTACCTGACTAGGTTAGGTGTACTTGAGAATATGAAATGAATATCCAGTATTTTCTTTTTGGAGATTAACTGGAATTCACTGTGCACTAGATCACAGAAAGTTTTAGAATGTCCCCGACTTTTGCACTGAGTATGTTTAAATTTATAATTCTATAATTTATTGGATGAGTTTTACAGCAATAAATATTTTGGACCAATAAATCCAGATGTTTTAAATTACATTTCTTATATGGACTGCATAATAATAAAATACTTGACTTGATACAATTGTTACATTAAAGTATATGTGGAAATTTTAATTGGCTCTTAAGTTTGTTTCCTTTTCAAATGCAAGCAATGATATCTTCTATATAAGTTCTTACTGCTAAGTTGGAGTTATACATACTGGCTTAAATGAATGAAAAGCAATGCTGACTCCTTAAGTCTCTTTCAATCACTAACTTTTTGAATACTCTCTTGTTTTGTGCTGTGTGTGCAGCTAACAATTCTCTGTGTGACCTATTCATGATTATTTTAGTGGATAGGACATGGATGTTATAATGGGGCTGTAGTGATGGATAAATGCTACTGCATCATTTGGGGCCTTTTTCCTTCCACCCTCCCTTATGGCTCTTCCAAGTTAATATTTCATGATGTACTATGACAATGCATATCATAAAGGAGGCAAGAGAATGCAAATAACATCACAGTATATGTCATTACTATTCGAGTGAAAACAGCAGATTGGAAAACTTCAACATGTTGACTGTTTATATGCAAATAAATTCTGTTAAGTACAAATGATCCTTATCTGTTTCTTCAAACAAGCACAACAGGACTTTTACTTGAAGAATGTTTCTGGTATTTAAAGCTGTTCCTTGTAGGGAAGACCAAATGAGTCATGCCAATGAGTAAAACAAAGTGAAATGATCTCCACATATTTTGTGATTACCAAGTGGAAAAAAAGAAAAGATCAAATCTTCCTGTAGCAAGATTACTTTATTTCTTAAATTGCCATCTGACAATTCTGTGTTCATATTTAGCTCATTTAGAGCTCTAGATGCACCAAGAAGAATATTTTAAACTATGCTAGAGAATATGTCTGTATAGACAAACCTTCTTGGAAGAGATGCCCAGGAACTACTGCAGTTTTAAAGCTCACTGGAATTAAAATAAATAAATAAATAAAAGGAGGCCTGCATAATAGTACTCACTCATTTTCTCAGAATGTATTCTTGGTTTATTTTACTGAAATTCATACAGATTCTCTTTAATTAAATATCCAGGTTAATGAACTACTTTGTTTGAGGAGATAAGCTGGAGTCAAATAATCTTAGAAAACTTTAATATATTAGAAAAATTACTGTGTAGTGTATTACTTTGTTTTCTCTTACTGTTACAGACATAGACAGATTTAGTGATGCTAGGATTTCCTTAGTGATTTCTGTGCATTATGCTTGAGAACCTCATAGAACAAAGCCCTTACCTCATACTATCTGGGAAGTGAGAGAGGATGGCCTGTAGTCTCAGGATGTCTTTAGGCAAGCATGCTCCCTGTTAAGTCAGGAATCCTCCCAACAGTGCCAAGCTTAGACCAAAGGTTTAACTTAGAGGGTTAGGTATTTAAGTTCCAAGCTATAGATTGACCGGATTTCATCGGGAATAATGTTGGGCATTAGCCAGGGGCACATTATTTTGTGAATAAGGAAAATAAATATGCAACAAAAGCTCCAAATTAAAACTTGAAAGGATTTACTCTGTGTGAAACATTTCCAAAGGGAAAAGAGGTCTAGTGACCAGACCAAAATTGGGATCCACCTCAAGGGGAGACTCCAAGGCCTGACACTATAACTGAAGCTATGGTGTGCTTACAGGCAGGTGCCTAGCATGGCTGCCTCTGAGAGGATCAACAAGCACCTGAGAGACAGATGCAGATACTTAAACCCAACCAAGGGACTGAAATCAGGGTCCCCTTGGGTGAATTAGGGAAAAGCTGCAAGAGGCTGTGGAAGAGGGCAACCCGATAGGAAGACTAGCAGCCTCAACTAACCCAGACCTCTGAGACCTGTCCGACACTGAGCCACCACCAACCAGCTAGGCATACACCAGCTGATCTGAGGCCCCTGACATGTAGACAGCAGAGGACTGCAGATCTGGCCTCAGTGAGAGAAGAGGCACCTAACCTTCCAGAGGCTTGAGGCCCCAGGGAGTGTGGAGGTTTGGCAGGATCAAGGGTGTGTGTGTGTGTGTGTGTGAACATCCTCTTGGAGATGGGAGGAGGAATGTGGTGAAGAACTGTCACAGGAAGAACCTGGAGGGGGATAAAGGCTGGAGTGTAAAAAAACAAAACAAAACAAAAAAAAAAACAAAAAAAAATCAGGGCTTGTTTTCTCTTTCATAAAACTAAAAGCAATTCATCAATAATGAGAAAATGTAGAAGGGAAAGGGAATGAGAGGACAACAACAACAACAACAAAACCAATGGCAGCATCTAAATTATAGAAATAATAATCCATTGTATAACAGAAAAATATTAGTAAAATAGTAAGTTTGTAAGTACTTTTATATTTTATATGTATCTATTAAATAAATCACCATATTCTTCACATTTTCTAATCTAAACCAATCACCAAATTTGTACTTTCTATTTTTAAGAAGATTTATTTCATTTCTTTATATACCTGAATGGTTTGCCTGCATGTATGTCTTCTGTTTACCATGTAAATGCAATGACGCTGAAGGACACAAGATGGAGTGGGAGTCTTTGGAACTGAAATGGAGATGGTTTTTAGCCACCACATGGGTGACAGAATCAAACCTCAGTCCTCTGAAAGAGCAACAAGTGTTTTCACTACTGGATGTAAATGTAAATGTTACTTTTATTTCCTCAGATGAAGGGATGGTATGAGGTGAGAGGTGTACTCAAGCTTTACAAATACATGACCTTGCCTGAACCCAGATTGTCTCTGTATATCTTATTTTGTAGGACTAGGCCTGGGAACTTCTAGCTTTATTACCATCTAATTTTTTGTAGGTCAGGACCTTGAAGGCTTCAGCTTCCAGCCTCTGTCTTCTAACCTAGGCCTGGAACTTTTCAGTCTCTGAGACTTAGTGCTGAATAAGGTGATCCTTTCTTGTCCTTTCTGAACTCTGGCTAGCTGATTCAACACAAACTCCTCTCCAAACTGACTGATTGACTATGGCTTCTCTCAGCTTCCCACTGAATTGCTCTGCTTGGCCTCTAACTATGCAATTTGTTCCAATCTTCTGGCTCCTTTTCTTTCTCTGTCTTCAACTGTCTTTGCTGACCTGCACTGGACTGAACTTCATGAACTCAGGAATGAACTCACCTCCTCTGCACTTGTGCTCACTGCACTGACTCCTAAACAACTCAACTGATTCTCTCTGTGCTGCTCTTAATAGCTTCTCTTTCCTGTGCTGTTCTCATGAAGGTTGGGCATATCTTCTCTCTGACTCATCCTGTTAAGTCTTTCTCTGATTTCTCACTCAGTCTCTGGTCTCTTTCTTTCTCTGTTAGATGTCACTGTTTGGGATTAAAGGTGTGTCCTTGCCATATGTGATCCTTGCCAGAGCAGCCATGTTGCTGGATTAAAATCCCTCTATAACTGGACCATCTCTCCTGCATTCAAAACAAAACTTTTAAGTAAATATTTTAATTAAAAAAATTAGCCTTTCTTCTACTCAAGATATTTTTATTTACTCTTGATGTTTAAACAAATGGTTAGTACATATGTTTCAGTTAATTTTCATAGCAACTTTTTAGGGACTGTAGGTTTAAAGAAACATGTTAAATATTTGATTTGAAGATTTTCCTATTTAATCTTTACTCAAACATCACAGTAAATTTAATTACATATTGCAATGACTTATTGTAACATTATCTACTATTTTCCTTAGTGAATTCAAGACATCAATCAGAAAGTCCCTAAATATCTACAGATTTCAAGACAGCCATTTTAGTGATCTTAATTCTATAGGCATATTTATTTACTTATATAGTGTAAATGACCTCCAATTCTACTTAGCCAATAGGAGAATATTAATTGGTCAAAAAGAAAATTCAAATATAAAACCCATCACCATAGAAAGGTAACTAGAATTTTCCAATATTTTTTCTTCTTCATTTTTTCTTTTAATCTTTATTTATAAAACTATTGAAACCTAATTGTTGATTTTTTGTTAGTTTTTATTTTATTTATTTACACTCCAGCAATTGCCACCCGTCCTATCTCTCCCCACAGTTCCCTATCCAAATCCTCTTTCCTCTTGCCTATGAAAGGGTGCTCCAACTTCCCTCCCCTCAGGCATCCCCCCTTCCATGGGCCTTCTTCCTCCACTGAGGCCAGCCCAGGCAGAACTCTGCTACATATGTGCAAGGGGCTTCAGACAAGCCTGTTTATGCTGCCTAGTTGGTAGTTCAGTCTCTGGGAGATTCCAGGGATCTGGGTTAGTTGAGACTGCTGGTCCTCCTATGGTGTTGTCCTTCCCTTCAGCTTCCTCAATCCTTCCCCCAATTTAGCCATAGTGGTCCTCCACATCAATCCAATGATTAGGTATAAGTATCTGCATTTGTCTCAGTCAGCTGCTGGTAGAGCCTCTCAGAGGACAGCCATGCCAGGCTCCTGTCTGTGAGCACATCATGCATGAGTAATAGTGTCAGGCCTTTGTGCACTGTCCACAAAATGAATCTAAATTAGGCTGGTCACTAGACTGCCTTCCCCTCAGTCTCTTCTCCATTTTTGTCCCTGCAGTTCTTTTAGACAGGAGCAATTCTGAATCAGAAATTATGACCCTTTGTTGATATCACTGCTCCTCCACTTGAGGAGGAGTCTACCTACTGGAGGTGGACTCTTCATGTTCCCTTTCCTCACTGTTGGGCATTTTGGCTAAAGTCACCCCTATTGAGTCTTGGGAGTCTCTTACCTCCCAGGTCTCTGAGACTTCCTAGAGGATCTACCCTCCTCCCATTCCCTGAAGCTGCATTATTCCATTCATTCTCATGGCACTCTGGGCGTCCCTCCTGGCCACCCCATACCTGATCCTGTTACCCCTTTCCGGTCTCCCTACCCTCTCCCACCCAGGTCTCTCTCCCACTGCCTCTTATGATTATTTTGTTCCCCTTTCTAAATGGGATTGAAGCATCCTTCTTTGGACTTTCCTATTTGATAAACTACTTATAGTTTGTGGGTTGTATCCTAAGTGTTCTGTACTTCTTGGCTAATATCCACTTATCAATGAGTACACACCATTCATGTTCTTTTGGGTCTGGTTTGCCTCACTCAGGATGATACTTTCTAGTTCCATCCATTTGCCTGCAAAATTCATGATGTCCTCATTTTTAATAGCTAAATAATATTCCATCATGTAAATGAACCACATTTTCTATATCCCCTTTTCAGTTGAGAGACATCTGGGTTGTTTCTAGCTTCTGGCTATGATAGATAAGGCTGCTAAGAACATGGTGGAGTACATGGTTTTGTGGTATCGTGAGCCATCTTTTAGGTATATGCCCAGGAGTGGTATTGCTGGGTCTTCAGATACAACTACTTCCAATTTTCTGAGGACCTACCAGATAGATTTCCAAAGTGGTTGTACCTGTTTGCAATCCCACCAGCAATGGATGAGTGTTCCTTTTTCTCCACATCCTTACCAACATGTGCTGACACCTGAGATTTTGATCTTAGCCATTCTGATTTACCAATCAGAAATGAGGTGGAATCACAGGGTTGATTTGATCCCTACAGACTTTGAACATTTCTTTAAGTGCTTTTTGGCCATTTGAGATTTCAGTTTTGAATTCTCTGTTCAGCTCTGTACCACATTTCTTTATTGAGTTATTTGGCTTTTTCAAGGTTAACTTACTGAGTTTTTTATGTATTTTATATATTAGCATTCTATCAGATGCACGGTTATTGAAGACATTTTCCCAATCTGTAGGTTGTCAATTTGTCCTATTGAGGTGTCTTTTGCCTTTTAGAAGCTTTTCAGTTTCATGAGGTCCTATTTATCAATTATTGATCTTAGAGCTTAAACCAGTGTGCTCTGTTCTGAAAATTTCCTCCTGCACCAGTGAGTTTTATTTATTTACATTTCAAATGTTATCCCCCTTCCTGGTTTCCCCTCCACAATCCTCCTATTCCAACCCCCTCCCAATTCCACCTCATTGCCCTAGCATTCCCCTATGCTGGGACATGGAGCCTTCACAGGACCAAGGGCCTCCCCTGTTGTGTTTCTTATATGTAACAAAATGCTGGATTCTGTTATGTATGCAGTCTGTTAACTTGTAGTTGGGGAATTGAGTCTATTGATATTGAGAGATACTAAACACAGATGAATGTTAGTTCCTGTTATTTTTGTTGTTGGAGGTGGTATTACATATTTGCTATTCTCTTCTTTTGGATTTATTTTATGAGATGTTTAACTTTTTCTTGGGGTGTAGTTACCCTCCTTGTGTTGGAGTTATCCTTCTAGTATCCTTTGTAGGGCTGGATTAGTAGAAAGATATTAAGTTTGATTTTGTCATGGAATATTTTGTTTTCTCCATCTATGGTGATTGAGAGTTTTGCTGGATATAGTAGTCTGGTTTGGAATTTATGTTCTCTTAGGACTTAGATGACATTTCTCTGGAATCTTCTGGCTTTTAGAGTCTCTGTTGAGAGAAGCCTGGTTTAATTCTGATAGGTCTGATTTTATATGTTACTTGGCCTTTTTCCTTTACAGCTTTTAACATTTCTTTGTTCTGTGCATTTAGTGTTTTGATTACTTTGTGATAGGAGGATTTTCTTTTCTGGTCCAATCTACTTCATGTAGGCTTCTTGTACATTGATGGCAATATCTTTAATAGGGAAGTTTTTCTTTATGAGTTTAACGAAGATATTTTCTGGTCCTTTGAGCTGGAATTCTTCACCTTCTTCTATTCCTATTATTTTTAGGTTTGATCTTTTAATTGTGTCATGAATTTCCTGGATATTTGGGGTTAAGAGTTTTTCATCTTCTATTTTCTTTGACTGATATATCAATATCTTCTTTGTTATACCTGAGATTTTCTATTATATCTCTTGTGGTCTGCTGGTGATGCATGCATCTGTAGCTCTTGATCTTTTTCCTCAGTTGTCTATATCCAGGGTAGCCTTCACTCATGTTTTCTTTATTGTTTCTGTTTCCATTTTCAGGTTTGACTGTTTTGTTCAATTCCTTCTCCTGTTTGTTTGTGTTTTCCTATATTCCTTTAAGAGATTTATTTGTTATCTATCTATCTATCTATCTATCTATCTATCTATCTATCTATCATCTATCTCTATCTCTCTTTTTGAGACAGGGTTTCTCTGTATAGCCCTGGCTGTCCTGGAACTCATTTTGAAGACCAGGCAGGCCTCAAACTAAGAAATTCTCCTGTCTCTGCCTCCCAAGTGCTGGGATTAAAAACCACCACTGCCCTGCTATTTGTTTTCTCTTTAAGCGCTTCTACATGTTTGCCTGTATTTTCCTGTATTTCCTTAAGGAAGTTATTTATATCCTCCTTAAAAGCCTTTCTCATCTTCATAAGATGGGATTTTAGGTCAGAACTTTGCTTTTTAGGTGTGTGAAAGTGTCCAGGGCTTGCTGTGGTGGGAGAACTGGATTCTGATGGTGCTAATTGCATTGCCTTCTGTTGCTGATGATCTTATGCCTGCCTCTTGCCATCTAGTTATCTCTGGTGTTAACTGGCCTGGGTGTCTCTGACTAGAGCTGTCCTTGGAGGCAGGTAGATCTGTGACCTGGGTTACAGCCAGCCTCCTGGGAGGCAGGCAGTGCTGTCTAGTTGGGAATGGGGGCAGCTCCTGTGTCTCTACTTAGAGCAGGCTTCTTGTGTCCCTGGTTAGGACAGATCTTGTGTTCCTGGTTAGGGAGAGCCTCCTGAGAGACAGTCGGGCTTTGTGTTCCAGGAGCAGGAAATGCCATACTTACAGATGGAGGTACAAACCGGAAGGAAGGTCTTTAGTCCTGATTAAGGCAGACCTCTGTGTCCCTGCATTCTTCCTAGAAGAGAGGCAGAATGTGTCCCTAGTTACAGTAGACCTGTGAGACAGGTAGGCTGTAGGATGCAAGATGGTATTGGGTTTCTGATCTGGCCGCAGTAGAGAAGTACACCAGAAGGATGATGGAGATCAGCAGTGCTGTAGGCTCTCCATAAGCTGTACTCTATGTGTGTCTCAGTTTGCATGGTATTTGGGCAGGAGTCTCACTGTGTCTCTGGTTGCACACACCTCCCAGGAGACAGGTAGGCTATAGGATGTGAGAGGGTATCGGAACTTCCTCTTCACTTCTAATAACAGTGTTAACTGGGTCTATAACAAACAAGCTTAAACAAATAAATTATCTGGAGTAAGAGAGATGGCTTAAGACTTCAGAGTACCTTTTTTGTTTGTTTGTTTTTGTTTGTTTGTTTTCTTTAGTGGACCTAGGTTTGATTCCTTGTACCCATATGGTGGTGGCTCACAACATCCTGTATCTCCTGGTAAAGAGAATCTGACATCCTCTTCTGGCATCCACAAGGACAAGGAATTCATATGGTACAAGACACACATGTGGACAACTCACATATAGACTTAAGATAAAAATATAATAGTTAAAAAATAAAGAATAAATTCTTTATCCTTTGTGGCTGCCAGAATTATTCATGCTATCTTGTTCTCAGTAAGAGGATATTAGCTGATACAAAAAGATATGTCTAGGATGAACATATGCTATCTTTCTTTCTCTGATTCCTTCTTATTAGTGTATGTGTTTTAAACTATAATTGTAAGACTGTTTTGAGGCTGAAAACAAAAACAAAAATTAAAACAACAAAATACAAAAATATCTTATTCCAACTAAACTATTTATATGGAGATTATTATGTAGGAAAGTATCTTACTTCTCTGCTGGTTAAGTCAATATTTTGGGATCTTCTATAGGAAAGACATGCTAAAAGAAAATGATACTTTTAAAGTTTATTCACTATACATGCATTTTACATAGGAAATTATTGCAATTATTTGTCAAGTTATAGATCAGAAGAGCAGGTTATTTCATTATACCCTAAATAACAGTACACATAGCTGAGCATGCAAGTACATTCATATGTGATCATCAGAATGTAACCAGTTTGCTCCCATAGCTCTTGCTGCAATGGGCAAAGAGTCCTAACTTGTGCTATGTAGGATGACAATCACTAGCTTATGAAATGGGGCTCACAGGACCAAAGAACTGGCGTTTAACCATGCTTAAGTAATTAACACTCCAACTCTGTCACGTGGCTTAGAGCTCCCTAGGAGGACTGCACAGGTGGAGGTGATGGCAAGCATGGGCCTCAGTCTTTTCTTTTCTCTTCTTTCCTTTTCTTTCTTTCTTTCTTTCTTTCTTTCTTTCTTTCTTTCTTTCTTTCTTTCTTTCTCTCTTCCTTCCTTCCTTCCTTCCTTTCTTTCTTTTTCCTTTTTCTTTTCTTTTCTGTTTTTTTTTTTAAAGATATTTTCTTTGTTTACATTTCAAATGATATCTCCTTTCTCAGTTTCCCCTCCGGGGGGGAAAAACAAAACTCTGTTCTCTCCCTCCTCTCCCTGATCACCAACCCACTCTCTCCCACTTCCTGGCCCTGGCATTCAGTCTTTAGAATGCCTTATGTGCATAAGCAACACAATTTAGAGCCTTTTTCTGCCACCTGTAGTCCAGTTACCTGAATCCCCGGCTCTTTACCACACTTACTATCCTTGAGAAACAATAGAGAATTATCTATCTATTTATCAATCATTCTTATCTGTCTGCCTGTCTATTATCTACCATCTATCTATCTATCTATCTATCTATCTATCTATCTATCTATCTATCTATCATCTATATCTATCTATAATTTGTCTATCATCTGAATCTATCTACCATCTATTTGTCTGTTTATCTACCTACCTATCTATGTACCTATCATGTCATCTATCATCATTCTTGAGCCAGGCATATAGAGACACATAATATAGATACAGATATCAACAAAAGATATTTATAGATGTATTTATGTATATAAATATAGAAAACTGCCACCTGTAGTCCAGTTACCTGAATCCCTGATTCTTTATCACACTTACTATCCTTGAGAAACAATAATTATCTATCTATCAATCATCCTTATCTGTCTGCCTGTCTATCATCTATTATCTACCATCTACCATCTGTCTATCTATCATCTATTTATCTATCTATCTATAGATATGTATATAAATTAATAATGTATATATGTAATGTAATGTATATAAATTAATGTATATGTGTATTACATAATGTATATATGTAATGTAATGCATATAAATTAATAAATAGGATCTATTTGAAGTAGGTACACAAAAGGAGTATGTTGAAAAATAGGAGCCTTGCATATGGTCTGAGAGTCTCCTAATGATCATTAAACTTCAAGATCAGCATTTATTATGATTTCTTTCTCCTACCTGTGTAGTGCTCCAACACAGAGCCTTGTCTCAGAGAATTATGAGGTTTACTTAGTCCTTTATTAAAATGCCATTGTGATCATCTGCCTGCTCTAAGTTATTGGGTGGCTTTCGTATACCCCTAGGAATAAAGGGTTGCCCACTTTTAAAGGACATTTGACAGGCAGTTGTCCTTTGACTCTCCAATTTTAGTTTTCTCTTGCTGCTCAGGGGCTAGGCAGGAAACAGATGGTATACTCAGCTAGAATTTTGATGAGATCTTAGTAAAGGGACTATTTAAAGGGAATCCACAAGGAATGTTGAAACAGACAAAGATTAGAAACAGCTGGAAATCATTACAAGGCTGAAATGAAGAGGAAGAATCGACATTACCCAACATTTCCCAAACCTGGAGTGGACTGGACATGATGTGGCTTCTAGAACAGCAAAGCAGGAAGGTGGTTGGTGAAAGGGGAGCAATCTGCTTTTCTGCTTCCCTCCTAGTGGCTTCTCCCGAAGAGTCCCATCTGCAAGAGAGTCTAGGTCAGTGCATGGCAGGGAGCAATGGGACAGCCATTCAAAACATGAGCCAGGACTATAGAGTTCAGGAAAGGGACAAGAAATGGAGAATTACTGGCATGATTCACTTTCAGTCCAGCTCTCTAAAGTGCATTACTTCACTAAGAATTTTATATTTTAAAATGGGATGTATTGCTTTTGGAAGAGATGTAGATGCACCTCTTTTGGTTTACCAAATACTAAGTAAGTTTTAAAAATGGATATTTGCTTAATTTTTAATATAATTGGATTTTCTAAATTATTAGGTCTACTGAAGATATATTTTCACTTTCTGCCTAAAATCTCCATAACTAGTTCTCAACCTTCCTACTGCACAAATTCAAATGCCACTCTCCATCAGAAATGAAATAAAATTTTAATAAATGTGTACTATCTGTTGTACAGAAGTCAGAAGTCTATCAGTAAATACCTATAATAAACTTAATGGGTTAACATCCACTCAGTAAATATGACAGTCAGTAGATAAAATCTCATCTCAGAGTTCTGATGTCAAAGATGAATTAGTTGAGATTTTGTCAACAGTGATTTATGTGTATTAAAATCAAATGGAATTCAGGCAGATACTATCACCTGCAGTGGTTCTCAACCTTCCTAAAGCTGTGACCCTTTACCACTGTTCCTCATGTTGCCATAAGCTCCAACCAAAAAATTACTGTCATTGCTACCTCATAACTGAAAAATTTCTACTGTTATGCATAGCAATGTAAATATCTGTGTTTTCTGATCATCTTAAGTGACCCCTGTGAGAGTGTTGTTTGACCATTCAGAGGGGTTGAGACCAACAGGTTAATAACCACTGCTCTATAAAAGAAGAATCTAAAACAAGTTACTGTCTCATTTTTTTATGGAATGATGAAGAATTTAGATTCATAATTCTCTTTTACAAGCAAACATGTTAAGGAGAGTCAAAAACAGTGTGATTTAAATTAAATATATTATGCTAGAGCAAGATAAAAAAATAAATATGTATATATGTCATATATATGGTTAATGAATGATATTTACCCTGTTTTTACTTGCCAACTAAGTCTCTTTTATTCAGACTAAAAAGACCTAGGAAGTAAAAAAAGAAAGCAAAAAAGCTATCTGTACATAGCTTATCACAAGATGTCATAAGGAATGTAGATTTCAAAGAAATAAACAGCTATTAACAATTTATTTGTTATTTCCAAATAGAGATAACCAATAAAAAAAGAACATAGATGGGCTTTTTCTATACTAGAGAAGAAAATTGAATTGACTGTTATGCTATCTCCTACTCAAATTAAACATGAGCCCTTTCATTATTCATTTTGGTGTCATTTTATTTGGTCCCAGGATTTTATATAATTTTACTTTTGGCAGTGCCTACAACTTAATATCTAATCATGTGCTTATACCAAATTTTAATATTAAAAATTGAAGCAATCCTTTCAGGATAAAAATAAATGGAAACCTGAAGGCTATACTGTAGGACTGTTTTGGCCTAATTTCAGCCCACCTCTCATGCATGCTTAAACATGAGCCTTGTAGGGATTAACATTAAAAAATGACCTAAAAAACTACATGAAGTCAGAGTTGGCTCTGACTTTGCCAGGGTGTACAGCATTGTGTTTTATAAGGTTAATTTCTAATTTCTTCTTCACCATGTTCTTAATCATTTAAACATAACTGGTTGGCAAAGGTTCATTATTTTTATGAATTCCAAGACAAGGTTGAGGTCCTTCCTAGGACGTAGGGAAAATTTGCACTGGATACTCTCTCCATGAAGAGGTAAAGTCTCCAGACTGTTCTAACTAGCATACTTCTCTCACATAGTTTCCATTGGCACTGTGTTACTCAACATGACTCTCATTTCAACAATGAAACCAGATGGTTCTGACATTAACCATGCTTCTTAATGCATATTGTTGCTGATAGAATTTGGCGGTTCCTCTGAAAATTGGACATAGTACTACCAGAGGACCCAGCTATACCACTCCTGGGCATATACCCAGAAGATGTTCCAACATGTACTAAGGACTCATTCTCCACTATGTTCATAGCAGCCTTATTTATAATAGCCAGAAACTGGAAACAACCCAGATGTCCCTCGACAGAGAAATGGATACAGAAAATGTGGTACATCTACACAATGGAGTACTACTCAGCTATTAAAAACAATGAATTTATGAAATTCTTGGGGAAATGGATGGACCTGGAGAATATCATGCTTAGTGAGGTAACCCAATCACAAAAGAACACACATGGTATGCACTCTCTCATAAGTGGATATTAGCCCAGAAGATTGGAATACACAAAGTACAAACAACAAACCACAAGGAACTCAAGAAGAAGGAAGACCAAAGTGAGGATATTTCATTCCTTCTTAAAAGGGGAAACAAAAATACCCATGGAAGGAGTTGTAGAGACTAACTATGGAGCAGAGACTGAAGGAATGACAATTCAGAGAATGCTCCACCTGAGAATCCTTCCCATATTCAGTCATCAAATCTAGACACTATTGTGGATGCCAGCAAGTGCTGGATGACAGGATCCTGATATAGCTGTCTCCTGAGAGGCTCTGACAGTACCTGACTAATACAGAAGTAGAGGCTCACAGCCATCCATTGGACTGAGTACAGGGTTCCCAATGAAGGAGCTAGAGAAAGGACCCAAGAAGCTGAAGGGTTTGCAGCCCCTTAGGACAAACAACAATATGAACTAACTAGTACCCTCAGACCTCCTAGGGACTAAACCACCCACCAAAGAGTACACATGGTGGGACTAATGGCTCCAGCAGCATATGCATAGCAGAGGATGGCCAAGTGGTCATCAATGGAAGGAGAGGCCCTTGGCCCTGTGAAAGTTCTATGCCCCAGTGTAGGGGAATGCCAGGGCCAGTTAGCAGGAGAGGGTGGTATGGTGAGCAGAGGGAGGGTGGAGGGAACATGGGTTTGTTTTAGTTTTAGTTTTTCTATTTTCTTTTCTTCCTTTTCTTTTCTTTTCTTTTCTTTGTTTTTTGGAGGGGAACCTGAGAAAGGAGATATTATAAAGAAAACATCTAATTAGAAAAAAAGAATTATAAGAAGCAACAACAACTACCACTACTACAACAAAATTTAGGATATTGTCCACACCTGAATACATGTCTGTGGACTTTTGGATACCTACAACTGGTTATATTGGATGGTGAATAAAATGTCAAGATAGTCCTATGTTGAGATGTATACCATTTCTTTAATTTTACATGACTAAAATTATGTCATTGTGATTTTTTTGGGAATGTGTTCAGAATGGGGAATTATGGGAGCACACCATGCTGGGCTTTCATGTTCTTCTTTGACAATTTGTTATAAATGAGCTATATTGGAAAGTTATAGTTTGGAGTTTGAAACATTAGAATAAAAGAATCAAGAGAGTGAGAACATGAGGGAAAATTCTTTGACTTTTCTCCCTAAATCTTAAATACTTTTTGTTCACTTTATGGAGTTAAGAAATTTACTCAAATACAAATCAGACATGCATATATATCAGCTTCATATAGAAACTAGTTAATGTTTTTGTGCATGTGAAACCGCTGAAAATTAAGTTTTCTAATATGTTCACAGCATATCAAATATTTTACTGTGACTTATGAAAATGTGATGTTTCAGCATATGGCTTTAGGCTAAGTTGAATAGTAGAATCTATAGTGAGAAAATATCATTAAAAGATTACTGCAGCTCAGTTGGTAAAATATGAGGCAAAAGTCCCTCATACCTCTTAAACTGGGTGCTGGAAGACATACTTATTCTCTCAAAGTGGAAGCAGGTGGAAGATCAGGAGTTCATGATATTCTAGCTATATGAGTTTATATGAGGTCAGCCTGGCCTGTGGTAGAGCCTGTTTCAATACATCAATATGCTAGCATAATTGAAATTTCTACAATAGCTTTACATATTTTGAAATAGCCAGTGTAAAATATAACACAAAACTTGTTGATCTACCTATCTTGTCAATAAGATGAGGAATATAACCTTTCTGTAGAAAGAAGTTAGTTGCTCTTATATAAATTTATTGGGACACCTTAGCTCTTGGATAAATTTTATTGTATCCTTTAATTCTTTGTGTCTGTTCTTAACAATTGTTGAATGAAAAATTACAATTATAAAGGGTAGATAATTGGAGATATGTGAGGCACTAAATAAAGTGGACTATTTAATACCTAATTCTGTTTTTTCTGTAGTAGATATAAAAATTATTTATCATAGATAGATGTTCACTACTTAATGGGCATAGTGTTTGTGTATATTTGTGTGTAGGTATGCAAAATGGAAGCTCTGTATTGAAATGAAACCGTAATTTCCTCCGTTAGAATTAATATAATTTTGCCTCATTTGTTGGCTTCTTGGTGAGTAACATTATTTTCAAAGTTAATGTTAATCTAGATAATTCAATATATGAATACAAAGTTATGTTATCTTTATTTGTGTATGAGTTTTTATGCTTATCATTTACATTATTTGACATATTTATCATTTAGATTAGTATTAGATATAATTTATATATTGGTGTCCTGTTTTGTTCTCCTTTCTAACTTACCATTTGCATTTCTGTTAAATTTGTGATCACTCTTATCCCTAGATCAGAGTGAGTATTGCTTTTGTTCAACTACATTTACATAAAACAGAATAAAAAGAAAAGAGCCGATAGAGGATAATTTTCAGACTAAATATTACCTTCAGCAATTTCTACTTCAAAGCATGTAATACTGCAAATAATATTCCATAAAGGGCTTATCAGGTCAGTACATCAACATGATAGTATAATTGAAATTCCTACAATATCTTTACATAATTGTAAAAGCTGGTGTCAAAGCTAAAACAGTCTTTTGATGTGCCCATGTTGACAACAGCTTTCTGCACATCAGAATCACTCAAATTGTACCAGAAAACTGTGCAACATACCCTCATGACTTCGGTTCTGCTGGTCTAGAAAATAATAAATCTTCCTTGTGGTCATGAACTGGACTGTCATTCTAGAAATGGTTTGTTTAAAGACTTGAGAATAATTGAGATCTTGAAAAGGGAATTGCTTCATGCCTGGTGAAAAATGTAAAAAACCTAGCCAGCCCGCTGCTGAGTGTTGATGGGAATGGCAGTACCTGTTCATGTGGTCTGGCCCCAGCACACCACTGTATAGGGCACAGCTCACTCATGCTTTCTTTTGATCTTGTCTCATGCCCTTTGAAAGGTCCCTCTGCTTGGTCTTTGCTAATGATCCTGTGAGGTGCTTTCTGAACCTGTTTTCTTCTCACCACTCCTACTTGATTTCTTGTCATTATCCTCTGATTAAATTGCAGAATTATGTGGTTGAGGCTGTTTTTTTCTCCTCCTCCACCCCCACAGTTAGGGTGACACCAAACTGCTATTCATTTTCCTCCTCAGACATAAATTACTTCACAAAACAATGAGGTGTACATACTTTGAGTCATTCCCGACATGGAATAATGCATTTCCCAGTTTGAATTGAAGGCTGTTCACATTCCCCAAACAATGACAATTGCTTGTCATTTTTGGTTTCTTGGCTTATAGTTATCAGAGCATCTTGAAATTTTAAGGGCCTTTTCGTGCTTGCTCTGGGATGATTGCTAATAAGATATCAAAACTATAAAGTTCTGTGGAATAATAGTAGAAGCACACAGTGACTGATCTTTTCATCCCCACCTCTGCTTTTTTCTTTTAAATTATGTCTTCACTTAAAGTGAGCTTGGGAAACAGGTTTAATGCAGAGATTGTTGTTGTTGTTTGTTCATATTTTTTCTTTTTCTCCACCTGAATAAATAGATTGATATTGGTTTTCATCATCTAATTGTTAGGTCTCTATCAGATTAGTAATCAAAAATACCTTAGTAGATTGCTATTATTTATGACTTAAATCTCAAGAGTATTAGAGTATGTGTCAACACAATTGGAATTACTAAGTGTTTTTTCCAAATTCTTTTTCCTAGCAAAACAAATCAAACTAAGCTTTCCATTTTGGCACCCATAGATCTAATTTGTAGTTCATCAGTATAGCGCATGAGAGTGAAAGTGACAAAGAGGTATCATAGCATACTCAAATGTCAAAGTCACACTTAAACAGTTTTCCTGGTTTTTTTGAACATGGATTTACCAAATCCAGTGTCGATAATTCATTTTTCACTTAAAAATTCATGCTATTTCTCAAATGTAGAGGGTCTTTTTTTTTTTTATACTCAAGGACAATATATAGTTTCTGGAAAATTTATCTCCCTTCCTCAATTTTTCCCTCCTTCATGTCATTTCCTCAGTTAAACATTAAAATTATAGAAGTTTTCTGGCCATCGGCTCAAGTCATTATGTGTTGAAGTGGCTGTAGAGGATGCCCTGCAGGGGAAGAAGAAAGGAAAAGTGTTTTAAGGCATATTCAATGAGCTGGGTGGTGGTGGTACACGCCTTTAATCCCAGCACTTGGGAGGCAGAGGCAGGTGGATTTCTGAGTTCGAGGCCAGCCTAGTCTACAGAGTGAGTTCCAGGACAGCCAGGGCTACACAGAGAAACTCTGTCTCGAAAAAAACAAACAAACAAACAAAAACAAAACAAAACGAAAGACATATTCAATGGAAGTGAAAGAGATCCCTGAGGCTCTTTATTATGAAGGTAAATGTGCTACATTTGGTAGTAGCACATGTGTAAATGGGTGGTTGCATTGAGCATGCAGAAAAGCTCAGGTCTTCAGCAGCAACAGGCCTGAAGGCAGTCTTGGGAAAGTGTTTGTGTGTGTGTGGGGGGGTGGTGGTCAGGGGTACTTCAAGCTGTGGGTAGATTCCTAGGAAAGCTGAATTGGAGGGCTGAAATAATGGCTACATAACTCCCATAAGTACACACACAGAAGACAGGACCTCCATACCTGAAAGATTCTCAAAGACTGCTATTACAGTGTCATGAGGAATAATAGGACGGGCTGATGACTCACAAGGAAAGATGCCTCATCTCCTTGTTTGTGGAGAACAAGATGATATATTGTGTGAGACCTTATCTCACCTTTAGAAAGCTAATGTTTTCACCCCACACTTTTTCTTGCTTTGAATACTGACCTTCACCAGTCTATTTTTCCAAAGTAATCAGCTTTTTAGTCTTTCAACAGTTTCCAAATCTCTCCTATTATTTCCTTATATAAAATCTGCGGGAATGCCTGCCATTGTAATATCAATTGTCTTTAATTTTCCATATCAAACAGTCACCCACTTTATTAGTACTTATAGGTAGGGATAAAATAAAGCCGTGTTTATAGACTATTACTGGATTAGGGAAAATTGCTGAATCACATGTTAGTTTACTGCTCAGCTAATTGAGTACAGACTACAATATGGTTTTCTCCTCTCTTGGAGTATGTATTTCAATCCTCATAGTGCTATGGCACCTTTTTCTTTACTCATCACCTGCTGTGAGCCAATCCTTTCCCTACATCCTATCATGTACATTAATTTAGTGATGAGAGGCTTACTGAAGTAGTTTCTATCTGTCACATTGGATTCTTTAATTCAAAATGCATTTTTTTGATTCTGTATCACAATTGATTTTCAAGCAAGGTTCATATTTGACTTTTAACAACAACAACAACAAAATGAGAACCTTGTGTGGAGACTGTGGGAAAAGAAATGATTACGTCAAAGTTACCCATTAAACTAAGCTTTAAAAAACTTAGAGCTGTTAACATATGGTGAGTTTTTTTAAAGATAGAGAAATTTATCCAAGGAAAATATGGTACTACTTTATGGGGGCATAACAAATTATTTGATAATATTTTTGAATTTATTTTTCAAGAATTTGCTTTGGGTTATTCACTGAGGTGAGTTATATCATGTAATTATTCTTCATAAACTATTACTCAGGCAGCTCTACAGAACATTTAATATTGATCTAGTGTTAAGAACTTTGATTTTTGAGGGAAAACCTAGTATGTTCATTTATTAGGCTACTTAAACACAAGCGTTTCTAGTCTTCTAATTAGATCACTTGCCAGCAAATGCAAAATGTTTTTTGATGTCAAAATCTTTCCTAGAATCACAAATCATTATCTTAAAAATTAAAGTTTAACATTTGATACATGAAAGTTGAAAAAAGAAAGATCACAGTATCATTTGGCTAAAGGAAACAATAATTTATGATCAGGTCTTCACAACTTATCCTCGGAATTTGTGGCTACAATTCAGAAGGTACAGGCAGAGCTAAAGCCTCTCAATTCTAACTGTTTAATTAAACTACTTGTTTGATGTGTTACAACTGCTATGCGGCACAATCATGGATATCCTAAATCCCCATTTTAATGTGACTAGTGAAAAATTGATAGAATTTTTTCTTCTGGTTGTTCTTTACAATTGCTTTCACATTCCTATTATTTATAATTATCATAATGTGTATGCTCTTCATTAAAAGGTCTTATGTCATTTTTGCCCCCAGTCACATGCAGAACCACTTGCTGGGTATTGCAGTACAAGTCTTCCTATCGACTATGATACTTAACTTTTCGTGTTCCTGTTCATCTTCTTCTGTCTTTATATTAACGTCTCTTCTATTTTAACTTTTTTTTGATATTTATTTTGAAATCTAATCTTTTGGTACTTAGTAGGTGAAGATACTCACTGCCAAGTCTGGAAACTTTAGTTAAGTCCTCAGATGCTAGATGGTGGAAGGAAAAACAGATTTTTTAAAAACTGTCCTCCAACTTCTCTATGTGGTCTCTGGCACATGCACACGCACACGTGCACACATGCGCACGTGCACACACACACACACACACACACACACACACACACACACACACGAGAGAGAGTGAAAGAGAGAGAGACAGAGACAGAGACAGAGAGAGACAGAAGGAAACAGAGGGAAACAGAGAGACAGAGATAGAGAGAGATAGAAAGAGACAGAGGCATAGAGAGGGAATGCAAGTAAAACCTGCATTTATGTAACTGCATAATTTTCAAAGGTATCTACTCTGGCCAAGTACTCTAAGTGATTAATATCCCGTGAAAGCAGTTCTTTGCATTTCAGAAAATGTAAAATCCTCTTCCAGGAAAAACATTTGAATAGACTCCAAGACCAGAGCTACTTGTCTGAGATGAGCTCTGCTGTACGATCTGATCAGGTGCTTCATGTTTCATTAGCTACACATACCAGATTAGAAGAAAAGTTTAATAATTTTTATATTTTATGAACCAAGATGATGATGCCTAGAATGATTGTATAGTCTGCTTAGTTTTTAAAATCCTCATTCACAAAATAATAAAAATAAAATGTTTCCTTTAAATTAAGCAAAAGAAAATGCCAAATATTTATTTTTCTTAACATTAGTAATGAATTTAATGCTGTAATTAGTCTTTCTTGTACATAAATCTTCAGTAGGACGATATTAGTTCACTTTTATCACACACACACAACACACAGAGACCCCCCACATATACACAACACACACAGACACCCCACATACACAAATGTATAAGAGATCAAGGTCTCCTCCCCTCCTTGTTAAAATAATGAATAAAACCCATAGTGTTCAGTGGCTTTGTCTATCAGTGTCCTCTTTGAATATAGATTGCAAGCTATTTGCATGGTCAAGACTAGGTGGAGAAGGAAAATATAATTGTTTCTAATTTTAGATTAAATTGAATGAAAATTTTATGATGAGCCTCTATAGTTCAGGGCAAGATTTACTATTTACACTCAGTTTATCATAAACTATGAGTAAGTCATCCACAATAAGACTGGTATTTTTCCTATTCACAAGGGAAGAGGACCCAGGACACACATTCACAAGCACAAGAGACAAACGTCCTTCACAATGAAGTCAGAGACTCTAACTTTATTGCTAAAGAGAAATCTGAACACAATTGAAAATTTATAAACTACTCACTCCAATCACTACCTAAGAGGAAAAAAAAAGGCTTTTTTGACAAAGAGTTATTATCAGAGCCCAGAGACTGATTGAGAGCTGGTCCGTCAGCTGCTGTGTCTGCTGTTTAAGAACACAAGTCTGTTATCTCTTGTGCTTTGTGAAATTAAGAAAGACAGTATTAAGAAAAAGAGAAAAGAGAAAAATGAAAGGTGTTCATCTTTGTAGATGTATATCCAGCTACTCAATCCTGAATTATTTCTTTCCAGAGGCAGCAGTACGGCTGGGAATCAATACCACGCCCTTTCTCTCTGCAGCATCTCTTCTTTACTTTAAGACTTTAAACTCCACTTTGTTGATTATGATAATACAGGGAAACTAATTACCTTAAAGCCCACTTTATCTCTTTCCAATTAAAAGGGTACACAGTGAATTATATCTGAATCCAGAGAGGCAACTGCAAAAGGGAAATATCTGGAAGTCTTTCTTCTTATCATTCTATTAAACAAAAGTACTTCTATTATTGCTGGAACTGGAGATTTGTTAAGTATTTATAATTCAAAGAATCACTCAATATGTTATTGTTATTCTACATATAATATGTGTTATCAATATAATTCTTAGAATGTTAAGAGTACATAACACCTCCAAATAATATAAATTTTGTCGATTTATTTAGGTCCAATATTTTCTATATCAGTGGTTCTCAACCCAACATTCCTAATGCTGTCTATCTTTAATACATGTATTCATGTTTTGGTGACACAACCATAAAATTATTTTCATTGCTACTCCCTAACTGCAATTCTGCTACTTCCATAAATTGTAATGTAAATATCTGTTATGTAAGATGTGTGATATGTGACCCCTGAGAAAGAGTCATAACCACTTCTCTAGACCAAGATTCCACAAACACCCAACAAATCACTAAAAGTTCCCAGGGCAGTAGACTTAGCAAAGAAGAAGTAAAGAGTCCACAGTATGAGTATTTGAGAGGCAAATTCTCACCAAAATCACTAAGCATATGTGAACAAGGGTATTGACAACAGAGCCTGAATATCTTTCACATATCGCTTGTTGAAACAAGCTTTTTCACTGGACTATTTCTTTTCTTTTCTTTCTTTCTTTCTTTCTTTTTCTT
>NW_022196905.1:179423072-179469139 GCF_008632895.1 Mastomys coucha | reverse complement strand
TATTAAAGGCATGCGCCACCACTGCCCGGCCTCACTGGACTATTTCATGCAATCATCATGGCATATTAGAAACCCAGATTGTCAGAAAAGAGTATCTACTGTTTTGCCTTGAAGCTAAATAGTACATCGCTGCCCATGAATGTAATTTACAAGCAATTTGTGATAAAAAAGCATTCAGTCTGGTAGATCTAGACTACAATGTTCCAAAAATTACTCCACATAATGTATCTTCCCAGGGCTGCAGCAGTACCTATCCAGAAGATGGGTGGGCTGGTTGGGTTTGCATTTTCTTATTGTTGAAATTTTTTTCTCAGTCTTTTGTTACCAATTCTAATAAAACTTTTCTCTTGTTATTTTATAAAGTGGTATATACATAATTTCATGCATGTCCTCATTCAACCTAAGGTTTGCTGGAAGTGTAGGATTAAGTTCCTTAAAGAAACTGATTTATTGTATTATCTCATTTCTACCATGATGGGATTTGTTTCATAATGCTCTTGCTTTCAATAAGAGATGAATGTTCTACCTTCGTTTTAATGTAGACTTTAATATGCTTCTCTCCCACTTCATGTATCAGAACTTTATTTTGATTTAGTAACATAAACATTTTGTTTTTCTGCATGCCCATGACATAAATGAATGTTTTATTTTTACACCAAATCTCAAAACCCACTTAGTGAATTGTGCTTCATTTTCTTTCTTCACAGTTTCTTAAGAGCTGGCAGTTTGGATGATGCATTGTATTTAATCCATCTTAGTAAAATGCAAGACACTTATTTGACATCTCTGTCTACTTTTTAGTGCTTCTGCTTATCTATCTTTTACTCCAGAATCTTACACTTTGTTTTGGCTAATGAATTTATCCTTTCTTTCATTCATGCATGTATCCGAGTCAACAGGAATTTGTTATCCACCTACTGAGTTCTGGGTACTGCTTACTGCTGAGGATACAGCAGCACAACAGTTGGCGTTCTGGTTTTTTTTTCTGGTGTTGGGACATCAGCAAAGTCTCAGAAACATAAATGCAAAGTGGTCTGGAGCAAAGCAAGCAGAACCTGGTCATTTCAGGGGATGCGGGGTTATTTTTAAATATTGCTGTTTAGAAATAGCTTGGAGGAGATTTTTCTGGGAGATGAGACGTAAGTGTTGCCATACTGGGGTTAGGCTTTCCTTCCTTGTCAAAGGGCAGAAGTCAGTATCTGACTGAGGTGAGGAGAGCAAAGAGTAGCAGAAGTTCAGACTATGGAGCTGGTAGCAGTCTACATGAAGATCGAGGGTCAATTATAAAATCTATAGCCTTTAAAGGAATATTATCGAAAGATTGATCATAAGATCATTCAGTTAAAAGCAAGTCCCACTATTAGCTATGCACGAACAATGCAGAATAAGGCCCCCAAACTGTTTTCAATATATTTTGTAAGAGAATATTTTTTGAATATCTTACTTTCATAGCCATTTCTCCTTTTAAAGTTGGTCTTTTGGGGACACAAGGCTCTGTTGCTGGGTTGTTGTTTGACCCAAGTAAGAGATGATGGAGGCTCAGGCTAGTGAAAATATCTGGTACTAAACACAATTTGAAGATGTAAAATGTAAGATTTGCCAGCATATAAAGTCAGGAGCCAAGTATGAAAGGATGTACTTTGACTGAGAGGTAAAGAATTCCTTTTGCTCTTTACAGTCAAGGACAGAATACTGCGAGTAGAAGGATCTGAAGGGTGGAAATACATACTAAGCTCGAGAGCCCCTGCTTACTAAGCTCGAGAGCCCCTGCTTACGTTTAAGTAGAGCTGTCTGTTTCAAAGTCTAGTTTCTTTTTTTTTTTTTTTTTCGAGACAGGGTTTTTCTGTATAGCGGTGGCTGTCCTCAAAGTCTAGTTTTTAACATCAAAAAGTTTTCCCTAAACTTAAGACAAGATTTGTACCTGACAAAAAAAGTGGATTATGCAGTTCAAGATGGTAAATTCTCTTGTGCATATTTTACCAATAAATAAGCCAACATTTTCACATCTCTGATCTGCTCATTCCACTTACAGTCTATAAACCCTTACTTTTTATTCCTTAAGCTTGGTTACCTAGTAGTCATAGATGGACGCCAACTTACAATTATAGATTTCAGCAATTTTAGATAAAGTGAGGAATCAGGGGCTAGAAGTCACTTCAAGTTCAACGTCAGAAGTCACTAGTCTCAGATGTTGCTATAATATGGTCATGATGTTCCTTTGCCTCCTTGAACTCAGGCTAGAATTCTTTTTAGACTCATTCTCCCTCTGGAGATCTTTATCATCATAGGCTCCTCACTCCCACAGCATGGCGCATCCTTCTACTCCAAACCTATTAGCTAGAGAGTCTAAAGTTAAATTTCTTTTTCCTTCATTTTGTAGACCTATGGCCATCACTATTTTTAATTCCCATCAAGGTATTTTTACATGAATTATGAATCAAAAATGAATTATACGCTCCACATGAATTTCTAAATGAGAAGAATTATGACTCTTCTTTCATATTCTGAATATTCTCCAGTAGGTTTTAGCATAAAATAGTAGTACTATTTCTTCACATTGCTCATGTAAAATATTAAATCACAGTGTGTACTTTTCAGATTAATTATTAACAACTTATAGTCCATACGCATATTATAAATTCTACTGTTATTTCATATTTGTTGTTATATACATATAAGACATGCATGCACATACTGGCTTTGTAGAACATAGCCATAGAACCTATATTCTACAAATCAATGGCAGAAAAGTAAGATTTGAAAAGAAGGTTTGACTTTCAATGGTTGGGAGAAAGGATGGAAGAAAATAAACACAGAGAGAAAACTGGTAGAAGATGCTGTAATGGAGAAAAAAGGTGGTCTGATATATCAGAATTATTTATTTACTCATTCAGAGAAAAGTAGGAGAATTGAGATAAGACTTGGAAATGAAAAGAAGAGACAACAATTAAAAAGAAGGTGTAAGGAGAGGTGACAACACTTATATTTACTCAAACTTGTAACTGGACCATATCAATTTTATACATGAAGGAAGAAAACATTTAGCAGTTGTGACCCCAGAGTCAGGACCACAATGACAGACCTGAAATGGAGACAAGAAAGACAAAGTCCTTAGAGGGAGGCTCATTAAGGCCAGATGTCTTTGTAGGGAAAACATTGCTTCCTTTGTACATCTTATAGAGAAACATGAATTAAATGCAGTTTCAGAGGCAATCTCCTATTGCACAATCTCCCAGAGAAACACAGTGTAAGCCCAATGAAGTTCTAGGAGCACAGAAATATAGACTATTAACTATCTCACTCAGGATGAATGCATGTCTGTATGTGCATTCTCTTGGAGGAGGAGACCAGGAATGTTTATTTGTCCAAGGACTTTATGCAGAACAGGTTCATTACATCAATGAGAGATTGTAGCCCTAAACTTTAGAAGTATCACCCATGAGGTCTTAAAGTATAAGTTAGGTAGGAATCATACTTTTTATTAATTATAATAGGTATTTTTTATATTATTGTTGCCATTTTAAATTTGAACCTATAACAAATAATAATGACAAGTAAGAAGTATGCTGGGGAATGTGTGTGTGTGTGTGTGTGGGGGGGGGTATGTCTGCATGTATATATGTGAGTGTAAGCATGGTGTATGTATGGTATATGTGCTCATGTATTGTGTTTGAACACACAAGAGGCCAGCAGAGAATATCAGAGTGTTTCTTTATGATTCTCCATTGTTCTGCTTTGAGACAGAAGCTCTCTGTTAACTAGTCCGGTGGCTAGCCCAGCTCCTGCAACACTGATCCTCCTGTCTCCACTCCTAACTACAATAGGTTACAAGCACATGATTGCATATGTAGGTTTCTGTATGTGGTAGGGATTTGAATTTAGGTCCTTACATTTGCTAGCAAACACGTGACCCTTTTCCATAGCTGTTGGGACAATCTTATGAGGAAAAAAAAATCACATTGGAGGAACAATTTTCCTGAGTAAGTGTATGAATCATAAAGCCATTTTTGTGTAGGATTTTTGATTTCAGTAAGCAGTTGTGTACAAGTTATTTTTGAATCTGTATCATTTCCAGGGATCAGGATGTGTGTGTGTGTGTGTGTGTGTGTGTGTGTGTGTGTGTGCATGTGTGAGTTTGTATGTATGTATGAAATTAGGAAATTTGTGTTTTTATAGACATGTGTTCTTTAAGTGGATTAACTGTTTTATACAACAGAAAACAATGAGTATTTTTCCTTTGCCAAGTTTGATGAGTTGTCATAAGACAGGTAATAGTTCCCAATGTTTATTTATGGGGATTTTTTTTTTTGCAGCTGGAATTTTAATGCATCAGGTAGAATTCAGTATTTGATTGCCTTTATTGTCTGGATTTTAAAACACTAGCCATTTTAATTTCATTAGTTTTTAAATTAAAGTTAATTTGGTCAAATTGGTTAATTTGGGCTGGAGAGTTGGTTTGGCTGATAAAGCACAGCCTAATCTTCAAAGGCCCACGTTTCGTAGTCAGGGCCCTTGTCAGGTAGGTATGAGCTCTTGTAACTTCAACTCCAGGGGATCCAACTTCATTCACTGGGCTATTTGCATAAACATAATTGAAATACTAAAAATAAATTCTTTAGAAAGTCATTAATTTTTTCTTAAAATAGTGTAAAAGTCAAGGAGGAAAAACAGTTATTTACAAACACTAGAAGTTTTTGCTAATATTTTGGATTTTCTCCTTATTATAATTTTGCTATATGTATTTTATTAAAATATCAATTGCACATACAGGTGAGGTTCACTGTGATATTCCCATGGACACATGTATCATGTGTTGATTATAACCATGTGCCTTTCTTCCATTTGTGCAATACATTTCCCAAGAACACTTGCTAGTTCATAATAGTCACTCTTTGATTTTGAAGTAGTAAATACTTCTTCCTCCTCTTCCTCTAATATCTGAAGGTGAAGGTGAACATGTATGTGGTGACTTATCTTTCTGTATTTGGTGAGTTATGTTGCTGAATTATGTTCACCTGTTCCATCTAGTTTGCTACAAATGGTAGGATTTGTAGCTCGACAGTACTCCATTATCCATACATTCTGTTATCTTAATTTATAGAAGGACAGCTACCTATTGTGAATAATATGGAAATAAACAGTTATGCAGATATAATTTTTATGCTGACTTAATTTCTTTTGGATGAATACCCAGGAGTGAGGTAGTTGGATCATATAGTAGTTCTATTTTAAAGCTTATGTGGAAACCGTACTGTAATGGCTGTCTTAATTTACTTTATTACTGAGAATCTCTATCCACTCCTTCTTTTTCTTCCTTCCTTTCTTTCTTTTGTTCTTTCTTTTATTCTTTCTTTCTTTTGTTCTTTCTTGATTCCTTCTTTTCTTCCTTTCATTCTTTCTTTCATTCTTTCTTTTATTCAGTTTGCTGTTTTTATTAAATGGAATAAATGTATATTCTATACTGGTTTTGTTTCATTTGTTTCAGTTTGATAAGCCATCTCTACAACTCTTTTCACATGTTTATGGGACACTTGTATTTCTTCAGTTGTGGAAGGTACATGTGTGGGTTTACTGAATTTCAGCAGGGATCACTCTTTTTATTAAAGATTGTTTTCTGAGGTCATTCCATACTCTGTAAAATTACCCCTTCATCAGAGGAATTGCTGGCAAGTGTTTAATTTCACCCTCTGGGTTTTTCTTCACTCTGTGGATCATTTCCACTTTTAATGCAGTCATCTCCTTAATTTGATATAATTCCACATGCCAGATTTGGCTTCTGTTTTCTTCATTTTTGGAGTTCTACCCAGAAAACAATTGACGTTGCCAGGGTCCTGAAACACTTCCTCTAGCAATTCAGAATTGCAGAACTGACAATAGGGTCTACCATGTATTTTAAATGAATTTTGTTCAGGGTGAGAAATAGGACTCAAATTTTTGTCTTCTGTTTGTGATACTTAGTTTTATCAGTATCATTTGTTGACAAGATTGTCTTCTCTCTCTCTCTTTCTCCCTCTCTTCTTCCCTCTCCTCTCTCCCTCTCTTTCCATTTCTTGCAAATAAGCTGGCCTATGGAAGTATGGTCTTGTTGCTAGGTTTCTAATGTCTAAGTTTGCTCTGTAAATCTGAAAACACAGAATAATCTGAGGGAATCTCAGGTCTCTGGAGTGCATAGATCAGATAGACCTCTTAAATCTTTGAGGAATTACCTTATTGATCAAGGTACAAGTGGCTAGCCTGCTGTGGGATGCACCTTCTCTGGGCAGGTGGCATAATATCATGCAAGAATGATAGCTGGTCATCTTCTTTATGTAACTGTATAACCACCTACAATTAATATCATTAGTAAGTTTTTAAATAACTGACAAAGATAATTTGAATGTGGAATAGCAATGAAGATAATAAAGAAGAAATACATAGCATTTCTCTATGGTTTCTGCTTCAGTTTGCTCAGATTGTTATAACATTACAACAAGAAATCACACCAAAGCATCTACCCTAGCCTACTAGTTTCCTTCTCTCATCTACTCCCTCTTTTCTTACCTTATTTCCCTCCCTCGTTCCCTTAATGCCTTTCTCCACCAACTTTCTCTCTCATCTTCTTATCTCTTCCCTTCTCCCTTCCCCAAATCCATGCAACACTGACTTCTAGGTTTTGCCTTATATTTTGAAAGTCAGATTTACTTCTTTTTCATAGGGTTTTTTTTCTTCTCAACTCAGCATCTCTGTGATGCCCTAGGGATATCCTTACTGCAATTTTGGGAAAATAGCATCAATTATGTGTTGGAGATTTCTTTTAGTCTCCAGATTGTTTGAGTAGTATGGGATTTTTAATAATATTATTTTTTCTTGTCCATCAACATGCAAGGTCTTTTTACAGTTGGCTTTGTTTGTTTGTTTGTTTGTTTGTTTTGTTTTGTTTTGTTTTGCTGGTACCTTGTAATTTTCAGGGTGGAGACCTTTTCAGAGTGCTCTAGCCAGGCTTATTTCTAGCTATTTTGTTACTCTTGGCTCACCACTGTCAATGGGATTGCTTTCTTAAGACTTTTACAGAAAACTCATTATTTATTAGAGAAAAACTACTAATTTTTGTTTGGTAGATGTATACCATGCTTCTTTCATAAAGTGACTTTATCATTTATTCAAAAATCTTACAAATGATTTTAATTGTAGATGGTGATATAGTTCATAAAGACAATTTCCTTTCCACAGTTTGATCATATTCATCCCTTGTAATCTTTCCCTCCTTCCCCATCCCACTAATCTTCCTCTCTCCAAATAGTCTCACATCTATAAATATGTCATCTATTTATTCATGTGAGTTTATCTGTCTATTTAAAAACAGGACTCATGAATGAGACACGAACTATCTTAGTTTAATGTGTTGTTCCACATTTGTATTAATTTTCTTCCATGCAATATAATCTCAGTCTTGATAGAAAATGCAGTCCCACTAAGTTTGTATTCCTACTATTTTCTTTATATAGTTCTAAGTTGACTAATACCTAGGCTTATTCTGTAATTTTTATATTTGTAATACTGCTTAATAAACACTGGAGTGCAGTTATTCCTGTATTATGCCATCATGGGTTCATTTGGGTATATCCCCAGGAATGATATAGCGGAAATCTTCTGTAGCTCCTTTTCCTTTTTCTTTTATATGAGGAGCCTCTGTACTGATTTCCATAGTGGCAAGGCTAATTTACATTGATTAGCAACACCCTCTCTTTTTAGATCCTTGCCAACATTTATTATTTGTTTCCTTAATGACAGTCATTCTGACTGTGGTGAAAGGGAATCTCAATGCACTTGCAATTTGCATTTCTCTGATGACTAAGTATATTTAACATTTTTTTTACATATGCTTATTAGCCATTTTTGCTTCTACCTTTGAAAACTGTTTATTTCATGTGTTCCTTTATTGATTATATTGTTTGGAAGGATTACTTTTTAGTAGATCTTTGTATTTCTTTTTTTTTTTTTTTTTTTTTTGGTATAGAATAGAGTTTATTTGGGGCATGGAGAGGGGAATTAAGAGGGTAGCAGAGGCAGAGAAAGGCAGAGAGGGGGCCGTCCAAGACCACGTGGAGAGAGGGGGGAACAAAGGGGCAAGAGGCAAGGGAGAGAAGCAGGAGTTGGAGGGTATTTCTTTACTCTAGATATTAACTCTGTCTTTTTACTCAATCTTTTTTTTTGTAGTTCAGAGTTTTTTTGTTTTTATACCATTTTTTTTGTTTTTATACCATACTATTGGTTCATCAGCTGTTGGAGTCCATTTGATATAGTCTGTGCCTAGGCCTATATCTTGAAGTCATGTACCTGACTTTATAAAAACAAAACAAGACAAAACCAATGTTTGGTACACAATATTTTTGAATAAAAAGTTAACACTAATTAATTAATTAATTAGTGAGTTATTTAATTAATGTATATGCAAGCACATGTACTATGGTACACATGTGCCACAGTGCACATGTGAAAGTGAGATGATGAATGTGGAAGTTTGTTCTCTTCTATGAATGCTCCTGGGATTGAACACACATCATTAGACTGATGGAATGCACTTTTAAACACTATACCATCTTGATGGCTCAAAATATATCATTCTTGATTGACATTTATGCTATTTAAATATAATATTTGTATTAATTCACTAAAATTTTATACAATATATTCTAATTCTTTGTCCCAGACTTCTCTCCCTATCTCCTCCCATATTCATCTCCATTTCTGGCTTCCTCCCAACTTTGTGTTTTCCTTTTCCCTTCTTTTGTTGCTGCATCAAGTCCAGGTGGGCTGCTCATATACTCACAGGTATGTGCACATTCACTGGAACATAATTAACCTTTCATGGGCCTCATTCTTAAGGAAAACTGATACTTCCTCTTTCAAAGCCATCAACTATCAATAGACCCATAGATCCTGAGTACTGGGGGATCATGACCCCCTCCTCATTCCTTGCTAAAATATTGACTGGATTGATGGTAGGCAGATCTTGCATAGGCAGCCATTGCTGCTGTGTGTTGATGAATGCATTGGTCCTGTCACATCCAGAAAACACTGTGTTATTCTGGTCATCCCAGTCTCTGGTTCCAGCAATATTCCAACACTCGTCTGAACCTCAGGGACTGGTGTGCGTCCCATTTGTGACTTTCCATCGTACTGACATTTATTCTTTGCACGCTGATCACCTTTTGTTATCTTCTATGTTAACTACTGCTTTTGGTTTGCTTATCTAGCTACACTCGAAGTTAGCTGAGTCAGTATCCATGATGTTTGGTCCATTTTCATCTTTGTAGAATGGTAGTTAGCTCTGCCCAACTATGGAGCCAGGATAGGAGGCTTGTCCTGCCATATTATTGTCTTTTTATGGATCTCATGGTGTATCTGCTTTTCATCCATGACTTTTAATGTTCTCCCATGATCACCACCTCCATAGGCAACTGTATACCATTGTAGCTTTTATTCTATCTTGTGAAGTGCCAAATGAGTGTCAGATGTCTCTTTTGAGCTACCATCTATAACTCTTCTTTATGTGTAATATCATACATGTTCTTCTTAGACAAAGTTTATGGTGTGAATTTGCTACCACATGGTGATCAGTCATATCATATATTATACATGAATTTTAAACATGTGGTTTTTATGTGCCGTTTTGATGTTGGCAAAGAATTTTCTTATTATATATGAGCTATTGTTTGTCAAGCCAAACTTTTGGCTCAGTTACGACAGCTGGTTGGTAAACATGGCTGTGTTTAACATTTTTGTGACTCCATCTGTTATGCTACTGTGAGACTGTCTAACTAAAGGGACGTCCAGAAGCTAGAATTCCTGGGTCACTATAAGAATATTTTTTTATGGATTTTGGCAAGACATTGCAAAGACTCCCCTAAGAGATTGTACTTTTTATACAAATTCTAGCATATTAGAAACACTGGGACATTACAATGATAATAGTCTTATTTGAATTGTAAAATACTCCTAGCTTTCATTAGTAACTTTATATTCCACTTTCGAAGTGAAGCCTCCTCAAGTAGTTTCTGAAGTATGAGTGGTTCCTCCACTTGTCTGTGCAGAGTTTGATCACCTTTTATTTGTGATTTAGGTAGGAATTGACAATACTTTGTGCTGTTCAACACTCTGATATTGAATATCACTTGATCCTCTGAACTTGTGTATTCAGGAAGAGGAAGCACTCTACTATTAACACTGCATTTTCATAATTAAAATATTAAATGATGTTATGAATATAATCTCTGCCTCTGTGTCTATCTCTATCTCTATCTCTGTCTGTCTGTCTGTCTGTCTGTCTCTCTGTGTGTGTATACACTCTAGAGATCCTCAATAATACTCTTTTTTAAGTTAGGAGATTTAATTAGTTAATTAATTAATTTAGATACTGCTATATATTCCATCTCAACTTTAAAAATTCATCTTTTGATTTATATTCTCTTTATCCCTCTCAAATGCATGGTAATGATTGTTCAACTTGCTCTTGCATCATGTATTGTAGTTTTGGTGCTTTTATATCTGTTGTTAAAAGCTTGCTCCAGGTCTGGATATTCTCCACTAGGCTCTACTGTTCTTGCTGTTCTAGCTCTTTTTCCATGGCATGCCTTAGGTTTTGAGCTTCGTCCACACCTTGGACTCCTGTGAGCTGCTGTCCTATAACTCCTGTTATCCTAAGCCTGGAACTCTCCAAGGGCTTTTTCTTCGTTTTTCTGTATATATATTCTTCTGGAAAGAACTCACTTAGCTCATTATTCTATGGTAATTCTTGTCTTACTTTATTCTTTTCCTGTTAGCAAAGTAGCACATTTCCTATGATTTGGAAATCCTGAACTACATTTCTCACAGCTTGAGATCCTTTCTTTTTAGATTTACAGATTCTTTCAGTCTACCCTAGGACATCTTATTCTCAGTAAAGCAACCACACAACAAACATAAGTCACACAAGTGATACTTTCAGGAGGAAATGAAAATGATTTAAAATTCCCCATGATTTTATGATTTCTATTTTTTGTGTTATACATTTTAAACTAGCTACAGTTCCAAAGGTGAGATGTGTTTAATGTCTTGCTTCTTGGCTTTCCACCTTTTACTCCTAGTTGGTATGGATTACACATGGATGAAAGGGATCTACCATAGAAGATTATTTTAAAGCCAGCAGTTATCTGAGAATAATAAAGCTAGCAAACTCATGACAATTTACTGAATTTGAGTTGAAAAAGTAGTGTTATTGTCAGGTAATTTATTGTTTTATTAATTCAATACTTCTATAATTTAAATTTCATTTATATTGTGCCTCATGATTCATATTTTTCTTAATCTGGAATATATTTTAAAATTAGCCTTATGTCATGATATACCTATACAATTTTAAAGTAAAACTTTTGTATACCATTCTAATAAAATTAAATCATTCTTTGAAAATGTTTTCAAATTTCTATTATAAATATATTTTACTCCAAGTGCAAAAATTACAACATGTTCCCCTTAGATCTTAAAAATTCAGTATTAGTTTCTAGTGCTATCTATCTATTTAGCTTTTTCATAATATAGCAATTTAAGCTATTTCTGTCACCATGGAATGGAAATATGTTAATAAAATTATGTGTTTATAATATATCAATGAATATCAGGACTAAAACTGCCTCTAAGATACTTATTTTTCATGGATTATGCTGGTTTGGAATATGGGAGCCTCTGTGCTAATATTAATATTATCTCTAGCCTCTTTGCTAGGTTCTTTCAGGCTCAGTTTTTATCAGAGCTGCCCCATTACATGGGATTCTGTCATATGCCGCTGTCACAGCTCCTGCAGGTCTTACAAGGAGCTCATTCACATGGTTGCTGGTGTAGATTGTTACAAGGGAAAGCTGCACAGCCTAGCCACTGTCCTGCAGGGTCCTTTCAGTAGGAGAAGCCTAGCCTTCATGATATATATGACTGAGGTACGTGAATGCATGAGGGAGATGATGTGGAAAATAACAACAACAAAAAAGTCCAATTATTTCATTACCTCTTCATGTCATCCCTACCATATTCTACTAATTATAAGCAAGGCAATAATGTTGCCCACACTGAAGATAAATGGAGCATGTAAGTAAGTGATATCACTAGGGACAACTTTAGAGGTTGACACTTAGACATTATTCATTTACATGCTACCTCATCTTAGATGAAATGAGAATTTATGGAAAACAAAACAGAACAAAACAACTCATTATTTCTTTAGAAAACAAGCAGGAAGTATAGCTAAGCCAGGTAAGAGATCCTAAGAAAATGAAACAAGACCAATTATTTTTCTTTACATACAAGTTCCCTTTCCCTGTTTATCTTCTCTTTCACTGGTGGGAATAGACTTCGAAACCCCCAGCATTGTTTTTCAACCCAGACATCTAAAAACGAACAAATCCATTACTTTGAGGTTCCAGAGAGAAGCTACGATCACAATTGAGTCTTTTTTTGTCAATGACTATGTACATATGAGGAGTCAGATGGGTTAGACATGGACTAGTTAAAAAAGAGCAGTGGGTTTATTCAGCTTTGCTTATCCTCAATAAAACCAGTGACTCTTCTGAGAGGCCTCGTTTATCCATTAAATGGCTGGCTATCACTGGGTAGTTAATGCATTTGTATAAGAACATATAAATGACTGGTAGACTTAAGTGCAGTGTAATTATGAGGATCTATATTTTCTATATTGAGGCATAGGTGACTATTTTAGTATGTAGAAATTCTAATATTTTTATAAAAGTTACCCAGAAATCATTTAAAAAGTATGATTCTATTCATGTCTGACTCTCACTGGAGTTTATGTAATATATTATTGTATTATATTCATGTCTGACTCTCACTGGAGTTTATGTAATATATTATTGTACTGAACTGTATCTGCCACTTCAATGCTATTCGTAATTAATGTTATTTTGGGTGTTTACTTTATAGTTTGCATTTTTATTTTTCAACATACTGCATATTTTTTCAATATAACAAAATATAGGAATATGCAAGTATTTTAATGACTATCCTATATAGCTTTGTACTGTGGCCCAGGTTTCCAGATTCCTGTAGATGTCATTTCCCCTTGTAGTTTTTAATTATTCATTAATTAGATACCTTTGTGCTGTATACTTAAACACATGTCTAAATGTGTGTGTGTGTGTGTGTGTGTGTGTGTGTGTGTGTGTGTGTGTAAAACTGCAGAACCAAGAATATATACTTGAAATTGTGAGAATTTGTTAATGGTCCTGGTTTTCCCAACCCTAATAACACTTGCTTTTATCTATTTTTTACTCTTTGTTCCACAATGAAAACTGGCATTTTATTGTTGCTTTCACCTGCATTAAAAATATGAGGACTTTTTGGGCATATTAAGTTAGCTAGAACCTCAAGAAACTGGGTAAAAGAAAAAAATAGGGAGTATAGGAGAAGAATTTCTACCTCTTCTCTAGATATTTTGTAACCCCTCATGGTAGTTCTACAACATTGTGTTGATAATTGTATCTTGTGGACACATTTATAAGAAGTCAAGTTAAACTTTTTGTCTTGTGAGCATTTTATACTACACATGTAGCCTCCAATATGGATTTGGCAGTATGATGGTAGCAGCTAATCAGTTGTCAGATTTCAGCCCTATCTCTTTTCCTTTTGAACTTCTTTCTTATGGGAGCTAGAATTATCCAAGAAGCATCACCATAAGAAATTTGTTTTTGAGTGAACACTGACAATTAATCAAAAAATCTCTTCTTTCCAATTTAACCTTTTGAATCTTTCAATTTAGGAATAGAAAGGGGTCACCATGACCATGGAATTCTTTCCCTATCCAGGGACAATTGAGGGAAACAGATAATTTCCTTCTTTTGCTTCTTGCAGTGATGGACCAGTTTTCTCAGAATGGAGAAATCTGTTCAAAGCTTGCTCTATTCTCTATGCTTTGTTTCTCATGCAATGGTGCATGTATGCTGTATGCTGTATGCTTGATAATCCTCCTGGTTCTAGTTCTGATACTTTTTCCTTCTCTAATTCTGCCATTCTACCTCATATTTTCCATGGCTACCTCTCTCACCTTTTCCCTCAACTACCTTCATCCCCTACACTCTCAGGTTTTGATAAGGCATATGGTGAAATGGTTACTTCACTATCCCCTTTCCTGCAGCTTAACATGTTGGGAGTTAATATTGTTATGACATCTAACATCCAATTTTTATAATAGCTTGTGTCTGAAATTCACTTGTAACTTAAACATTCGTGCTTTCTAGGAGGACAAGCCCAGTGTCTGTTGACAAAACTGTTGAAATTTGGACGTACCAGGGCATTTATATCTACTAACTCTTGTGAAAAATAATGAAATGAAGGCACATTTCTGCACTTTGCCAAGTACCAGTGGGCCATATGGCTCCAGCAGTGTGTTCTTATCTCAGTAGACTCTTTTACCCCCACCCAACTTGCTAAGTTTCCTTGGCAGGTCATTGCCACACCAGCCCTGTCCTATGACCGCCCGCCTCCCAGTTAGCTGTCACAATTCCCAGTAGCCCGGTTAAATCAAAACTCTAGAAGCTCATAAGTAGTCAGTCAGATTTATATATCAATAAATTCTCAGTTCATGAGTTGTCCACACAATTATTTCAGAGCCAATTGATAATGATACAAGCTACCCACCTAGATTAGACAAGTTATCCCAGTTATTCTACCCATATATGATATTATAGCTACCTGTGGCTATTTAAAGCCACGTGGAATCTGAATCATCCTGTTCTTTCTCCATTTTCCTCCTCCTCTTCTTTATCGCTCCCGTCTCTGCAAGTCTTAGCTCAACCTCCTTTTTCTCTGCCCAATAACAGACTTCTTGTTGTATTAATATTTAAATTAATTGGTCAAGGAAAATCCTGCTACAACTACCCAGCGTATCAATGAGGTTCAAAAATATAGCAAAGTCAGGAGTTCCCAAAATATGCTCCAACATGTAATAAGGACACATGCTCCACCATGTTCATAGCAGCCTTATTTATAATAGCCAGAAACTGGAAACAACCCAGATGTCCCTCAACAGAGGAGTGGATACAGAAATTGTGGTACATCTACACAATGGAGTACTATTCAGCTGTTAAAAACAACAAATTTATGAAATTCTTAGGGAAATGGATGGATCTGGAGAATATCACCCTGAGTGAGGAAGCCCAATCACGAAAGAACATACATGGTATGCATGGTTATTAGCCCAGATGTTTGGAATACAGGAAGAACAACCCACAAACCACAAGAAACTCAAGAAGAAGGAAGACCAAACGGTGGACATTTCATTCCTTCTTAAAAGAGAGAATCAAATACCCACAGAAAGAGTTGCAGAGATTAACTATGGAGCAGAGACTGAAGGAAGGACAAGCCAGCCTAAATATAGCTATCTTCTGAGAGGCTCTGACAGTACCTGACTAATACAGATGTAGAAGCTTACAGCCATCCATTGAACTGAGTACACGGTCCCCAATGAAGGAGTTAGAGAAAGGACCTCTGGAGCTGAGGGGTTTGCAGCCCCATAGGACGAACAACAATATGAACTGACTAGTACCCTCAGAGCTCCCACGATCTCAGCCACCAACCAAGGACTGCACATGGTGGGTCTGATTGTTCTGGCAGTATGTGTATAGTAGAGGATTGCAAATTCGATCATCAATAGGAGAAGAGGATCTTGGCCCTGTGATGGTTTTGTGCCCCAGTGTAGGGGAATGCCAGGGCCAATAAGTGGGAGAGGGTGGGGTGGCAGGCATGGGGAGGGGGGAGGCAACAGGGGTTTGTTCTTGTTGTTTTTGTTTGTTTCTTTGTTTGTTTTTTGGAGGGGAAACTGGGAATGGAGAAATTTACATGTAAGGAAAGAAAATATCTAATAAAAAAAGAAGCAGAAAAAGGCAAATATATATATATATATATATATATATATATATATATATATATATATATATATATAAAAGCCAGGAGTTATATTAATCAAGCAAAAGTCACTGGTTGACAGGGGACAGATGATAGTAGAAAACACACAGAATTGTGATTCCTGAATCTCCAGAGAAAATTGCTTCAACCTATATTTTGCTAATTAATTATGGAGAAAGTGGTCATACTCTAACACCCTAGAGGTCAAGAGCAATACCCTTAACTTACTTTTATGGGAAGACAGCAAATGAGCAGAAATCAAGGCTATGTATCAAAGCATCTTTTCTTTAAATGAAATTCATTACACAATACAATGGGTTGCGTCAGTATAATGAGGATCACATTTCAGCTTGTCCTAACTACTGTTGCCCTGATTATTGACTCTAGTTATCAAAAGGAGAGAGAACTGGTTTATATACTTTATTTGAAAGGTAGCAATGTGCTATTTCAAAATGTATTATTGCAAAATTGCCCTAGTAGGAAACCTTTTAAAAAAAATGTAGCCTTGCTATTGACCTTGACATAAGAGACTTTGTAATTATCAGCCAATTCAGGTCCATTCTGAGAAAAAAGAATGCAAGTATAAATTACAATTTAGGACCAAAGTGGGACTACTGGTCTTCTTAGACAGTCAGTGCTTTGCCAAATGTTCAGAAAAACAAGCCTAAATACATTATTAGTAATAAATAATGTATATTTTACAAAGTTTGTATAGGAGATTAAATGACAAGTATTTATGATACATATTATATGAAAAAATAAATGACGCTTTTCAAATTTCTTCCTGCAACATCAAAAATCTGTCTCTGAGAGAAGACCTACGTCCTTTTCCAACATCTGTCTGACCTAGGATTACATTTGAGGAGCTGCTATTTTGGACAGGAATGATTTTGGAATGCTATTTTATGGGTCTTTTGCCTTAAGTGTTCTTCCCAGGGAATATTTCGCCCAATAGTACAAAAATAACTCAGGGCATGGATATTTCTTTCCCCCAATTTCTTTCTTTCATGTTTTTGTTGTTGTTGTTGTTGTTGTTTTGTTTTTTTGTTTTTTCCATTTTGGGGAGGAACAAGGTTAGGTCAGGGAATGAAAAATGTCTGAGGTCAGTTCTGAGGTTCAAAAGTTTTGGTTGAATTAAGTATATCAATATTGTTCAACTATTAATCCTCATGCACTAGACATATTCTTTTAACAATGAACACTACACACATATACATTGAACAATTTATAGTCTTATAGTTGGATGACAGCTTCAAGACGATCTAGATCAAGATTAATGACTACTGTGTTTCAAAGATGTAGCTGCCTGCAGCCATACATGAACAGGTCTTCTGGAAGGGGAGTAGGAGCCTGTGGGAAATTAAGGGAACCGGATGGTGGGAGGGGATTAAAAAATGAGACTAAGGCATGGTGTGTTTTCAGTCCTCCATCATTATTCAACTGTGTCTTTGTTATAAGCAAGTAAGCAGAAAAACCTCTCCTCTAGCCCGTCAGCATCTCATGGCCCAAACACCATCTTCATCTTCAGTCCCTGGAGGTGGGACTTCCGGTGTAACAGGAATTTGGAGAAAGGCGTGGCTATTAGCAGGAGGTTGGAGAGAGGCGTGGCTATTTGTGGCAAGGCAAGGTCTGAAAGAACCAGCTCTTAGCTGGAGGAGGGTCACACAAAGAATCAGAGGAAAATTATCTACTGAGAGACACTTGACACTTTATTTTTCCTGAAAATCTATGTTAGGGCTTAAGTGATGATTAGTTATATATCCACACAGTTTTAATTTAATTGAATTAACTTATGATAGTCTAACCAAGTGATATTTACTAAGGTAATAAATAAGCAGATATTAAAGAATAACTTAGAATATTATGCATTCGTTAGTGCTTTTATACAGTTTCATTTTAAATTAATTCATATATAATTTAAAAGGAAAAATACTCTGAGGATTGTTATGCAAATGAGTAGTTTACAATTTTTTTCTACCCAAGATTCCTTTAAACCCAAAAGCCTTTTGATGTTGTATTCATACATATAAAAAAATCTGAGCAAAATTCCTCAAAACTATAGTCAAAGTAAACAAAGTAGTCAAATAAAAGTATTTCACAACTTTCCAAAATATTTCTTCCTGAAATATTAAAAATTGGGTGTTTTACTTTCTCAACATCTATGTATAATTATATATTTTACAGGTATAAATCCCTAGTATATAGTTTAGTCATTGTCCTGTGAAGACAATGGATAAAGATGTGTTCTTTTGTATTTTGATTATGTTTATTTCTGTTCCTCATCTGAACTAATATTTCTTTCAAAATTCCACTTAGTTCATTCTCTACATCCTTTTTGTCACTGATGTCAAGTTCCTAAGGGTTTGGGAGCTTCTGAAGTGCTCACCCGTTCCCAAGCACTAATGGAGCAGATGGAGTGGAAAGAGAAGAGGCTTTCGCTCCACCATCCTGAACCTTTTCCATGCCCTCTGCTCTTCAGGGCTTTATCTGTTTATTTTCCTCTAACCATTTGATTCAATTGTGAGCAGGCAGAGGAATAAAGATAGGTCCTTTATCTTTCATGAGTGACACAATTTTCTGAGCCATGTTGTTTAAGTATTTTATGTCTTATCACATCAGTATAAACCTCAGTGTCTCTATAATCATTCTCACGGAGGGTAAGAATGCAGGAGCATCATTATTTCCATTTGTACACCTAGCTGATCAGAATTTCAAAGAAGTCCATGGTATCATAACTTGGCCTTCCTCGCTCCACTATTCATCTCTTTAGTTTAACTTTACTGACAACCTTTAAGCCCTGAGAATACTTTCTTATCATGCTGTATTATAAAACTTTGTGATGATATGATCAACTTTGTCACTGGAACACCTAAGAATCAATCAACATGGGAAAAATAGCGAATATATTAGCACACCTTCACAGATAAGCCAGAAAGCCTGAAAAGAGATGGCCATACATGGGGATTAAAGTGATCGATCAACAGATGTCCAGTGACCCTGTGCAGAACTTTTTAAAGAAAGTACAAAGTAATCTTAAAACTCAGAGAAGAGTTTGGTAGCCACAGGATTTGGCCATGCTAAGCAAATATGACTTCTCCTGCTTTGTAAATCTACATAGTGAATGAAGAGATCATAAAAAGAGGATGGAATGTGGACTTAACAGAATAATTGATGCAGTATACTAGAAAATGCTAGACAAATAAATAATTAAAAGTTGTGTATCTCCATATGTAGTTATTTTCCCTGGAAACTGCCTGAAGCTTATTCCTTCTTCTAAGGGATAGATATCAACCTGTTGAGATGAAAAATATTTCCAGAAAAGCAAAGCGTGACTCAGTAAAACAAAAGTGAGTAAATAACACTGCAGAGTCATGTTCAAAGCATGATCTTTTGAGAAAAAAAAAAGCTACACTAAATAGAAAAGAAGTAAATTTTTGAACTCCCAGGAATTGTAAAAGTAACAGGAGAAACTTGAAAGCTGTATAGATACCTACATTATAGAACAGAATGAAATAGAGGATCAAATAAAAATGAAATGCTTATGAAGTACTTTATATCTAAGACTGCCAAGAACTATGACATCGACCCTGTGGAATTCAATTTTCTGATTACATATCAGTTTTCATTCCACTGTCTCTAAGATGCTGGCAGCTTATGTTTCATGTTACCTGGACAGCAGAAATAAAGTGCATATTAAGTTAAACCCAAGTAACAAGGTGACACAGATTGTAGAGAAATTATAGTGATCATGTTAGGAGGAAAACTACTTAAGAGATGGGAATTCTAAGATATTTATTTAATAGAAAACCTTTAAGCATCTATGTGCTAGAGAGGAGAAAAATGGTAAACTAATATATGAAGCCCTTTTCAGATAAGTACTCATTCTGGGTGTAGGAGATCAGACTACATGTTATGTCTGAAGAAGGTGAGGACATTCATTTCCTCTTACTTTTAATGGCCTTGATTTACATTTTCCCCAGTAGCTACCTTGTAATTATTATGACATTACACACACATGGTTCTGTAAGATAGCCATGGCTGTGACATTTGGTTCCTTAACAACTAAAACTGTGCCTTCCAAAAGAAAATATTTTGTCACGAAATACTCTAGGACAATGCGGCCTTATCATAAGATATTGGTTAATCTCGTGCATAGTAGGTATTAGTTAAGTGGTGAAAATATCAGATTAAAATCATAATAAAAACTGATATTTTTCTGGTGGCTTCTGAATGGTTGAAGTTGCCTAGTTGTGTAAAAATGACTGGAGTGGAGGCGTAGGTGTCATATCCGAAAGCTTTGCCAGGTTATTGGTAGGTAATGAGTAGCAGAGGTCCAGCAACACTTTCCAGACTTGCAATATGCCACTGTGGCTTCACCTGCTTATGTGATGGTCTACCATTGTACTCGCCTCAGAAAACTCTGCGCCATAGTAGCCATAGAATGTTATCTGTTGAAGGAATAAATATGCTACAATACTTACTTAGATGCAAAATAGTAAATTTTTGTGTAATTCTGAATTTAATTGACTTAAAAGGAACACTTAGGGGTAGCTGAATTTTCCTGTTTGAGATATAAGATTTCAAATTTACAAAGACAAACCTTCACTCCACATTCTATTGATTACTTCTCTGTTGCTTTGATAAAACATCATGATCAAGGGAACTTGTAGAATAAGGAGCTTAATCAGGCTTGTGGTTTCAGAAGGACAGTAGTCTGTCAAGTGGGGAAACATGGCAGTAAGCAGCAGGCATGATGGCTGCAGCAGATTCTAAGGGCTCAACTACAAGTATGAAGCAAAGAGGACGTTACCTGTGGCAAGACATTTAAAGTCCATTCATTCTATTGACATACTTCTTCCAAAAGGGCTCTTTAAGCTTGCCCAAATATTCTGCCCATGGAGACATGGGAACACAATAGTCAAATACTGGAGCTTATGGGGGACATTCTTATTTAAACCATTACACATATTAAGGCCATTGATATACTGCACAAACATTTTGTTTATAGATCAAAACTTCTTGGAGTATGATCAGAAGCTACACCCTTCCTGCTCACTGCTTACCTAAACTCAACCTGAGATTGCTTTTCTGCCTTCCTAGAAACACATTTGCTCACTCATGGTAAAAGATATATATAGTTATTTTTTTGGAAGAGTTATTTTTGTGTTGGTTAAATAGGTCCATTGCCTGTACTTCTCAAACTGTGTCAGAATCCATGCTCTTCCCACGTGTCTGTGGAAGATGGACTATACCCACTCTTGCCCTTGTGGGAGACATGAGACCACAAAGGACCTTCTGCTCTGTGCTCTTCCATGAAATATGAATGCATTATTTCATCCAGGGCCATCACTGGCTTTATGGCTTTTCTTTTTCCACCCAAAACCTTCCTTGGAATCATCCTTTTACAAAGCCTTTGTAAATAAGCTACTTTATGAAATATCTGTAGCTGCACAAGTGACAAACCATTTACTTGAATATGTCATTCCTGAATGTTGATTTACTATTTAGAAGTTGTCTCTAGTCCACAATCATAGTCATAATCTAGTCCATGATCATAATCATATGCCACGCACACTCATCTACTCTAGTCACATCCAAAATATCGGGGATAAAATCCTGATTAAGGATAAGAGGCAATAAGGATCCAAAAGGAGTTCTGTGCCTCCTGGATATTCAGACAGTCGCTGGTATGTCCTAACTCAGACGTGTTCCAGATCAGTCTTTCCAATCGTCAACACGCCCTCATAATTAGGCATAAAGGTACCCCAAGAAATGATTCGTAAATGGCTAAGATTGGACATTGTTTCCTGGTCAACACAATTATTTCCAACCTATCCTAGTTTAATACCAAGCTGTCCATAGCTTAGAATTTCTCTCAAGGAATCTGCCTTGCCACAGCTAGCAACAGAGGTCAAGCACATTCCTTAGGGCAATAGTTAACAAGAGTTAGAAATGTTTTACATACTAGAGAGTAATGAAGGGCTTCCACCCAAAGACATTAGCTAGAAGTGTTAGATTAAAACCTCCTAGTCATTGCCTCCAGCAGAACCATAGAAATAGCATAGGAATATCAAAATGTCTCAACAGGGAGGGCTCCACTCCTTCCTTCTAGCTACCAGACTCTGCTGACCTTGGTGTGGAGGTCACTTGCCTAAGTGACCTCAGTCTTGCATCCCCCGCTGTAACCCCCACCTGCCTACATGACTCTTGTCATCTGCCCTGCTTGCTGTATGGTATTTAAGCCTGAATTTCACCTTATACAAATACATCCAGATTCAACACACCCTTGTGTCGGCTCTGTTTGTCATTCTTCGCCTATGCCGTGTCTACCTGACTAGGACCCCGTTTCTCCCGCGGGGTTGAGGGAGGCCCAGATCAGCTGGTCTGCAGCAATCATAGTCTATATGTCTAGTCATAATCATCTTAAGCTAGCAACTGATATGCATACCCCTTTTGGTGCTTATTAGCTACAAGTATTCTGTCTGTGCAAATTCTAGGATATATATAGTAATTTATAACTAAGTTAACCTGAATCTTTGCAATGCAAAGTTACTGTGGAAACAACAGGCCTTACCAGGAAAGGTATTAGCTGTGGAACCAAGTGTACTGAGGTCTGATTTACAGCTTCTTCCTCCGGTGCTACTATTTCACAGTGTGGGCAAGACATGTTCCTTAAATCTTTAGTATTAAATTAGTTAATCATTAATTGCTTCCTCAATATTTGGTGCATGCATGTGAACACACACACACACACAAATACACACACACTAAAAAAGGAAATTAAATAAAGCTAAAATGGCAAAAGGACCATGAAATAAAAATTTGAGATAAAGCCATAATTAATTTATATATATTTATTAATTTATTATTAATAAATTTATTAATATATATGAAAAGAGAGAGAGAGAGAGAGGCTTTGTCATAGTTTCTTGTTAGTTATTGGGTGACTATTGCTCCTACAGATGTATACAACTCATTATGGCAATGGTTCCAAAATTCTTGTGTTTCTCTTTCATACTCTCTTGATTTATCACAGAAGATGGAAATGGATGGATTTTGGACTATGGGAGGACAGTTCAGGATGATTGAACTATATTGATGGATAAAAGGCAACATTCAGAATGAACAAAAAGCTACTCCATGAAGCTCCTGAAGATGCCCAGTGCATGGAGGACATAACTCATGAGCATTTTTGTGAGAAATAAAGATTTACAAAATCATTGTAGGGAGAGTGGTAAGCTAGATATTTGGACTTTAGAATTAATACTAATAATATTAATTGGCACTTCACATCAATAGGGGATCAGCCCTTAATATATGCGACTTTACTTAATTATTAAGAGTGAACAATGTTTCTTCCTACCTAAACACAAAAATGTGTAATTTTAAGCAGAAAAAATTTACTCAGGGTGACATAGTGCTCAAGAATAATACTGGATTTAGCCACTGTTGTGTTTATATTTTTTGAAGTCTCTAAGTAAGCTTTTAAGCCACAGTCTACCTACAAGGTCAAAGCACAGACGACTAGTACAGAGTTTTATACTAAAACATGCCTTAAGATTTACTTAGGACAAAGTGGAAGTGACCTTTACAATGGCTGCTGAAACTTGACAGGTAATAGGGCACATTCAGTGAATGTAACATTGTCATTTATAGGGTATCTTTAATAACAAAGAGCATTTTTGATAGTAACCATCTATATTCTACAATATGTATCCCACAATAATGTGTTATAAACCAGAAATACACATAGCAAGCAGTATTTCTTAAAAGTAACATCATTGTCAAAAAAGATAAAAATTTAAATAGAAAAAGTTGACTCATTGTTAAGAGTGAATAATAGCTTAGGAGAGTAAACCTAATGTGGAGACAACTTCAGCAGGTCTCCATATTTCTCCCACAGGTTCCACATTTGTTACATGCTTGCTCGTGAGCACTTTCTAATCATTCTGAATATGTACAAATATGTACACATGTGTAGAGACTAGATGCTAATATCAGGTACATTCTTCTACTATATTCCATTGTAGAGTTTTCTTGTTTTGTTTTGTTTTGTTTTAAATATGGTCTGCCACTGAGCTGAATATTCACTGATTGTTTAGAATAGCTGATCAGTTAGCTCTGGAGACCTACCTATCTTCCCTTCTCCAACCTGATTGTGCCACTAGACCTAGCTCTTCATGCATGCTGAGAGTCAGAATTCATGCCTTCATGCTTGCATTGTGGGTACGTTTTCAACTGAGCCATCTACCAAAGCCTTGTTAATCCTTTTATTAGAATAAGTGGTTAGCATTAGCATGAGAGCTCTGTACAAAGAAACAGATCTCTCAAGTTCCTAGGGTCATTTGGATTTTGGGTTAATTCTTTTATTTACCAGTAGAGACCAGAGGACAGCCAAATTTATAGCAAATGTGGCCAAAACCTGCTCTGTCAAAACCAATATTTATTTATCCTATTTGTTAGCCAGAAAAAAAAAACTAGGGGAAATGTAGAGAAGACCAAAATATTCATCATTAGTCCCCCTTAACCTCAACCCAAAGAAGAGTCTATCTAAAGGCAGTCATATCTAGAAAGGTGGTGCAAAACAATTCAATATATCTACTTGGAATTTTCTTATCTAACTTAGATTTTGCACTTCTATTTTAAACTCTGTCCACAGTGTCTTCAGTTGAAGTCTTCCTTCTGCTTTTACCTCCTAAAGTCCAAATTATAAAACATTTCTACCCTGGTTGTACTTCCCCAATGATCTCCCACCATTCATTCCATTCTCCAGTCAGAAATAAGCCGCCTGTGAGGGGAGGCTACTTATATGTGTGTTGGTGCAACCAGTACCTGATACATAAGCACATGAATCTCTTTTGGCCCTAAAATATTCTTCAAGATGGATTGTAGCAGGCATCATACAATGCTCTCATTTTTGAGTTAGAAGACACTGATTGGCGCCAATCATATTGAAATTATTCTGGCCCTACATAATGAATAGGAAAGGAGAGAGAAAACAATCAAAACATGATTTTGTGTGTCTATTCCTTCCAATGAAAACACAGAGCTATGGCTCACCAGAGCGGCCAGGATTCCTAGAAGACCGCCACCTGTACGATAACAGTGCTGACAGCTTTCTTCATTTGCATGCGGCTCCACTCCTAGAGTGGGTGAATGTTTAGAAAACAGCATACGCAGATTTCTACATACTTTAATAAGCTGCTGAATCTTTTTGACAAGGTGACTTTGTTTCCTTCATAGGCTTGGAAAATGTGAATAGAAGAATTATGGAATGTCATTTTTTATTTTCTGTCATCACAGAGCTCTCTTTTATCAAATGAAAAACTATATTAAAATACCAAATCAGGGAGAATGATCCAATTGAAGCAGACCTGCTTCCTTGTCAGTGTTTTTGTATTTGAAAGTTTCCCATTGTATTTCATGGGGAAAATATTGTTAGGAAATTTGCACTTAGGGAAATGTATCAATTCATCTAATAACAGATAAATAAATAGGAAGTTAAACCCTCAGAGGTGTAATTTATCTATTATTTGGAATGAGTCAAAATCACCAATCTTACATTTGAATTTTTGAACCTGAAATCTATACAAAACCATGTACTGAGCATTCATAAATTAAGATGTTCAAATAAAGTTAAGTCATTCAACTGTTGCAGTTGTTGATATGGGAATGCTGGCAAGCTGCTTCAAACTCTGACAATAGCAATATTTTAAGTTTAAAGCTTTGGAAGTACTTTCATCTGAGAGGATAACCAGATGTTTAGTTAAGTTGCTTCATGTTCCAATGTATTTAGAGAAGCTCCATACAATAACCTTGCAGAGATTCAAAAAGTATATCTGTGTATTAAAAGTTGTGACTTAGCTATTCTCTTTTGTAGTTGTCCCATATTTATTTGCTGTGATTGTAATTTCTGAAGCACTGTTTATAAAAACTTTGTCCAAAACAAATATTTCATATAAAATACCTTGAGAGACTTTGAACTGAGTTTCGATAACTTTCCTTATATTGTGTACAATTGGCTATTAAGTCCTCAAGTAATACTCACCTATTCAAAGAAGTGTATACTACATAAAGAATACTTTCATTCATATTACATAGCTACTCTGTGTTTTGTATTGTAAGTAGTATCCTAAAATTCAGCAGATTTTTTTTAAAAAAAGAAAACAATTAAACTTATTTTAATATGTAGAAGCCTTTTACTGCTGTCAATAATTACCTTCCTGCTTAGGCATTGTGATTGTTCATGAATGTGGGTTTGGTAGACAGCTTATATTGGATTCTCTGGCAATTCATTGACTATGAAAGTCATGTGCCATACAACATAAATTTGTTTGATCATGGGCCTCATGTACCACTTTTAGTGTAGTCAGCTTATGAAGTTAATATCTCAGCCAACTTTGTAAGAGTACTGCTCATAAGAGATAAAATGGCGTAATGACATACTTCCCACAATATCCTTGTCATTCAGAATTGCACATCTATAATTAAGATTATGTTTAAAGGTTTAAAATCAAATATTCAAAGTTACAAGGTGAGCTCTGTATACAATACTCCCATTGCTCTAACACTTTAAATTCCGTAGGTAAAACTGTGCAATGACATTACCCAAAGCTGTCTCAATGATTCCAAGATGACTTCCTGTTATTCATCTTACTCTGAATGGAAAAGCAGTGTAAATGCAGATAATAAAGCTTGATTAAAGAGGATGCTAAAATATTTATGAAATATTCTTACAAAGGCAAAATACAAAATTAATTGGCCTCAGTCATCTGCCTTAATCAAGTATATTGTAGATGTTAATCAGTACATACTTAAAAGAAAAAGCTGGCAAATCTAATATGCTTAATATTAATTTCCTAGATCAGTTATATTTTCATTGATAGTATTAAAATAACAGAGGCTTGAAATAGATGTCTGATTCTAAGCTTACTAAAAATAAATATATGGAAAATTAGAAAGGGAAAGCTACTAATTTTTTCCAAACCTTGATATGAATAACCTCCCCACAAATTTGTAACTAAGAAACTAAGTCCCTTCTCTGTTCAGAGATAATATATCTTTAGTGGATATGATCTGTCTTGTCTTGGTTTGCTGTGAAGCCCTGAATTTTCTTTTGCTCTTGCATTTCTGCTTAACTCATGAGTGAGGACAAAGCATACAAGACATCCTTCTGCATGGGAACATGGCAGATGTTTGTTTTCCTCCCATGAGTGAAAATCTGCAGCCCGATATGACTGTAGAATTTTGAAAAAGAATAGCCTGAAAAAAAAAAACTCATGCTTAACTGGACATGTGAGGAGGACAGCAGCTTAGGGAACAACTAGAACAAGTAGGAAGAGAAGACTGGCAGTGACTTCATACTTACCACCATTTTAAAATTTAATTGAATGTTTAAATGTTCTTAATTGAAATAAAACTGCATCATTTTCTCTTTCTGTTTGCTTCTACCAGATCCTCACATTTCTCATAGTTACTACTCACTCCTCCCCTTTGTCCCTAGACTCTCAACTTGGACTTTTTTTTATTAGATATGCCTGTCTGTCTGTCTGTCTGTCTGTCTGTCTGTCTGTCTCTCTCTCTCTCTCTCTCTCTGTGTGTGTGTGTGTGTGTGTGTCTCTCTCTCTCTCTTTCTCACAAACACACACATAGAAACAAATGTTGCTGGGTCTTTTTTTGTTGTTTGTATGTACATGCTTTCAAAGCTGTACATTATGCAACTTTGCATTGGATAACCAATAAAGTGGATTACGCTTGAGAGATACCAATTCTACTCACTGTAATCAATGGTTGCTGTATTTCTTTGTCCAGGCGTCAAAACTTATGAAACATATCCTTTAGCACATTAATATATCCACTGACATTACTGTTCAATAAGTCTTGTTTATACACCCATTTTTAGGAAAGACAGTCCTACAACTGCCTTCCTTGTTCTCTGGCTCCTACAAACTTTTACCCTTCTTCCATGATATTCCCTGAACAATAGATGCAGGCTCTGTGATATAGATGGATCCATCAATATTTGCATCTTCAGGATCTGTTGATCTCTACATTGTATCCAGTTGTAGTTTTCTCATATGTCTTCATTTGCTGAGAAGAGAGACTTCTTTGATAAGAAGCTGTACTTATCTATTTGTATAAGGATATGATTTAGAATATACTGAGGAATCATGCTGGTCTAACAAACTGCCATTAGTAGGTTCTTTTCTAAGACTCATGAATTTTCTGGTGCAAAGAAGCTGTCTAGGTTTCCAGTACAAGCCGTGGTTTTTCTTATGTTTAGTGGGCTTCTCGTCCAATTAAAGAGCTATGGGTTATCACTGACATATGAATGCTACTTCCTGTACACTCACACACACACACACACACACACACACACACACACACACACAGAGAGAGAGAGAGAGAGAGAGAGAGAGAGAGAGAGACATGTACATGCACACAGAGAAAGACAGAAATAGAGAGAGCATAAAGACAGACAGACAGAGAGAGAGAGAGAGACATGCACATGCACACAGAGAGAGACAGAAATAGAGAGAGCAAAAGACAGAGAGAGAGACATGTACATGCACACAGAGAGAGACAGAAATAGAGAGAGCATAAAGACAGACCGAGAGAGAGAGAGAGAGAGAGAGAGAGAGAGAGAGAGAGAGAGAGAGAGAGAGAGAGAGAGAGAGAGAGAGAGAGAGAGAGAGAGAGAGAGAGAGAGAGAGAGAGAGAAAGAGAGAGGGAGAGAGAGAGAAAGAGAGAGAAAGAGAGAGAAAGAGAGAGAGAGAGAGAGAGAGAGAGAGAGAGAGAGAGAGAGAGAGAGAGAGAGAGAGAGAAAATCTTGCCATGCTATTAATTGTTGTCATTTATAGGTGTTGTAGCTGGGTGTTGCTTTTTTAACTGCTTCTCTCTTTTGGCAGCTTGCATATTTTCTGGAATCATAAACTCAAATGTAGGAAAGAAGTTCAGATTAGATCCAGCTTGAGTAATATGTTTCCTAAGTATGTGGTGCCTTCAGCAATAGGTTCCCTTTCTCAACCCCTGAGTACTAAACAAGGACAATATTAACAATCACTGTTGTTTGGGTTGTTATCTAGACTACACTGACCAAGCCTTCCCAAATAATGTTTCTAGTGACTGGTAGTGTTTATTTTATTTTATTTTTTTATTAGCCTGTGGTTTTTGTGGGGAGCATTGATAGCTCAAATATCTTAATTTATTTAATAAATATATGTTATACATATATAGATATATATACATTATATATATATATCACCATATCTATCTTACTCACTTATATATATTGTGAATACTTTTAGTGAAACATAAAATAACATGATTCCTTGAAGATTTCTCACATAGCCTCTGTGTTATTTATTCTTCCTTATTTATTGCTCCAACTCCTTTTCAATTGGAGATCCTTGCTTATCACTCTGCTCCCCACTTCATATCACAAGTATCCTGTTATTTTCTCTCTCCCCAACCACATGGGCCCATTATACTTTCCTTGTTCCTGTGGCTGCCTTATGTATAATCCCATATGAGGATTTGAAGTTGATAACCAAAGATGAGAGAGAACATGCAGTGTTTGTACTTTGAGTCACTTAATGAAACCTTTTCTAAGTCTTTTCATTTACCTGCAAATGTCATGATTTCATTTTTCTTTATAGATGAATAATATTCCACTGCATACATTTGCTCCATTTTCATTATTCATTTGTCAATTGGAGGGCATTTAGGTTGTTTGTACTTCCTGGCTATTGTGAATACAGCAGCTATGAACATTGCTGAGCAAGTATCTATGGAGTAGGATGTTTAGTTCTTTGGGCATATTGCTAGTAGTGATGTATCCAGGTCATATTTTATATTTACTTCTAGATTTTTGTAGGCTTAGATTTTTCAAAACCCACTTTTAATAAAGGTTCTTAAACGGTTTAAGCCCCTTCTAGCCAACCACCCAACAGAAGTAGTGGGAAGGACAGGTTAATAGAGTTGAGGAGGTTGTGGACCTGTTTAGATATAAATCTTTTGAGCAAATCCATTCTGCGTTGTCAGAATATCAGCAGTTCAGTTGACATGAATCAGCAGCAGAATCTCAATCCACTCACAAATACCATTCAGCAATGGAAATGTTCTAACCTGCAGAAACAGAAAGGCTCTGGCAACTGGCCTGGGTCTCTGGAAGTGGCAAGAAACTGCTAGAACACCAACAGAAGTTATTTGGTGACTTTTCATGAAGTCATGATGAACTACATGCAGTAAAGAATTGTGATCCAGTACCGTATAGCATCATCAGAGAAGAACAGCATCAGCAAAGCCCTATGATGAACTGCAAAGAGTGATGAAGCACACCAATAACCACTGATGACCTTCAAAGAGTGATGAGGCACACCAATAGCATACAGGATCGTCCATTGTCTGTTAACTTGTATTCATACCCTTTCCAGATATCACAAGTTATTTCAAGCATCCGTTCCAGCAAAATATCACATGCTCTTTTTCCAGGCCTCTTCCAGAAAAATACCACATGTCTGTTCTCAGACACATCCTTCCATGTGTTTGCTTCAGCAAAATTATCCTCTCATAAGGCAGTTTCTAGAAAAATATCACATGACACAACTGAGTCTCCAAAGAAACCAGAAATTTCCACTTCAATTTTCTCTATGGAATTCCAGTGTGGTTGGACCAAGTTGTATTTCTGCCAACAGTGACTATGGGATACTTAGTAACCACAACCCCACTGGCATTTTGTCAGTTGTTTTATTAATATGCGAGTTGAAATCTTGAAGTTGATTTAATTTGTACTTCCCTAATTGCTAACAATGGTGAGCACTTTTTGAAGTATTTACTAGTCACATTTATTTCTTCTATTAAGAACTCTCTGTTTAGATCCCTAGCCCATTTTCTCTATAGTTTGATTATTTTACTATAATTATTGAACCTAGGATATTTTAAAAACTCACCTTTAAAGCACACATCATATAAATTTTAATTTAAATTATAAAAGACACAAAATTTGATCTTGACTGTGGTTTTTATTTCCTTTTTATTTTGGAATGTTTTATTCTTTTATTTGGATAAGGGTATATAGCAACGTAAGAGAAAGCATACAATATTTGTCCCTTTGAGACTGTGATACCTCACTTAGGATGATTTTTTTTCTAACTCTATCCATTAATCTGTGAATTTCATAAATTATTTTTTTTCTTGAAGCCACCATGCAATGGACACCTTAAGGCACCAACTAAAATACACAGTGCTATGAATGAGTTTTATATCATTGAGTGATTGTTCAAAGACATTCTGTAGATGGTCTTCTGCCTAAACATTACAGTCTATTGCCAAGGCTATTTTTTTCCCTCAATAACCTGACTATAAGAGCCTATTGTTGATGACACCACTTAATTATATCATAGATCATGAAACAATTAGCTGATGCCAACCTAGAAGCTTCACCCTTGCTGACTGTCATCCATGGTGAGGGACAGAACTTTGTGACCTACCAAAGTAGAAAAGTAATCATTAACATCACCTAGATATATATCCTGTGAACCGAAACAACTTATGAGATATACTAGCATTTGTAGCACAATAGATTTAGAAGTATCCAAAAATTTTCTTTTTGGACTTATGGCTTGCCCCATAGGTTGGTATCCATTCTTGACACTGCTAAAATGGGCAGTGTCAATAGAGATTACATAGGTCTTGGGCCCGAGGAGAAAAGCCTATTATTATTATTTTGTTAAAGGAACAACATAGCAATAAAGAGTTCTAATGGTACACTGCTGTACCCATAAATCCATTCATCACTTACTGCTAACCAGAGTTTGCAGTAGATAGTGATTAATGTAAAGACCTGCAACTGGAAAACATACAGAGAGTAAGAAGATGTAGATCACTCAGAAATAAATGGTGTATCTCTGTCAAACTTTTCCTTTGAGGTTCATAGATCTAGAATAAATATTATAAGAGCCAGAAATAGTGGATGACTCCAAGAAAACAGCATCTTTCTGCTACAACAAGGGTTGGTATACATACAAACTTGTAAAAACTGTGACAGTACATGCAAGATTGCATAATTCGAATCAGACAAAATCCAAACATGGTTAACTGGACCCAAAATTGCATCCCTAAGTAAGATGCTACTTTTAAATGACCCCTGCTGTTCAACTTATAATTCAATATTAAAAGGCCTATAGGTTGAAGCTCTTCTTGCTGGTGGGATCTCTTCAGAGGCCTGAGGTGACAAAGTGCAGCAGGAATATATATATATAAATATATATATTATATATATATAATATATATATTATATATAATATATATAATATATATTATATATATATATTATATATAAATAAATATATATAAATATATATTATATATATTATATATATATATATATATATATATATATATGAGACCATGCTAAACTGGAGATTAATACAATGCCTAGGAGATTAACCATTTACTTATAAGTTCATTCATCCATGAGTGAATATTAATCTATTCACAAGGACAGAACTCATATGACTTCTTTACTTCTTCAAATTTACAACTCATCCCATCTGATAACACTTCCCAGTGGCAATTCAACTTAGAAGTTTTGGTAGTGACGTTCAACTTATAACATCTTGGTTCTGAGGACAGGCAGACTTGGTCAAAGAGAAGCTACGGATAAGGGTGACTCTCTTCTCAAGCAATAAGATACAGTCAATTTAGAAAGATAAACACAAATCATACACCTACAAACAAGAAGAGGATGCTGCAGTGGATCTGAGGAATGAGCAGAGATCTAGCATAATTTCCAATTACTGTTGTGTCTCTTTTCCTCTTTAGCAGCTCCCAAGTGTGTACAGTTTTGGCTAAACGAATTGCAATGTTGAAAGAAGTTGTATGAAAAAAAATAATAGCAAACAATGACTTATAATTAGTGAGGCTAACAGCTTCATGTAAGCAAAATGAACAATTTCCAGGGGCTTTTATGTACTTGCACCAATGCACTGAAAGAATTATGATTATGCATTTGTTCTAGAAGAAGACTAGAAGGTGTTAAATTGCTTTGCTTTATTACAAATGAAAGAGTTGCTTGGTAATTAACATCAAGGCATTCATTTCATAAAAGGGTATTAGCTAATGTCTTGTCATAAAACAGGACAGATTAAATTTTGAAAAGATGAAGCGCTAAGAGCCTTTTCAGGCTGAGTGAATATTTGCCTTTTTAAAACTTGGTTCAAGATGTGAAAATGGTTTTTGGTATTTGCAGTGCCAGGCTCATGGCAGACTCTAAGAGGTAACACAAGAGTGTGTCCCTTGGTGATGTGGATGATAGATGGAATTGGTCCAGCCAGAGTTCTCAGTAACAGTGTTTTAATGAGAACAGAATTTTTCATTAATAAAAAAGTTTGCCCCCTTTACATATTTTGTATAAATCTAAAAGTCTATAAATATTAAAAGAGTACAATGCTAATATGCTTGATAGTCTCAGAGAAATCTCTAATTAATTTAACTTTTGGCTATTAGTGTAAAACAGAACAAAACAAAGAGAATAAAACATTTCCAAGTTTATTCTATTTAGACTCAAAAGTGTGAATAATATATGTGGTCATGCTGATGAGATTGATTTGGAACTTTTAAAAACATTATTTATAATAGATAAATATATGACTAGTATTTATTATTGACAAACTTTCATATATTTGAATAAATTTTACATTTACTATTCATACAGATTTTATTTAAAGAAAGAATTGGAAATTGTCAATATCTTGGTTTATTCATTTTAAAAATCCTACTATGATTGGCATATAGCACTCAGTCAGTATTTATACAACTGATGGAATGATGTTGAGAAGTATTAAGTATTAAAACTATCTTCATCTTGATAAATTTATGAATGATTTTTTTATTTAGATATTTCATATTAAAGGTAGAGGTAAATGTTCAAAAATATAAAAATGTGATTTTAGGAAGTGTACATAATTTTGACATATAATTGCTGTTTCTAGTGTTTACAACTATTTACATTATTTGACTGTTATAGAAAGTATTTTCAACAGAGTTGACATAATTCTATTATGCCATCCAATTTTTAAACTAGTCAATACTGAAAGGAATTTAAACAAATTAACCAGCAATATTTTAGCACAATTGAGAGAAATGGTAGCCTACTGAGATTAGGAACTTTTCCAAGAACTCTTTATCACAGTGCAATTTAGTTCCCCAGAGTATTTGTTTACTGATCACACAGAACATTTATTCCAGCCATGTGTTGGTTATCTATTGTCATCTTTGTAGCTGGCTCATTGTGGTCCTATTGTATGTTCCCAAAACATGGATTACAGAGGCTTGCCTTTATACAGCTTACACGTAGATACTGGACATTCAAATCTGAGTATTTTTGATTGCACAAGAAGCATTTTACTCACTAGACATCTCTCTAGCTCTTAAACTGGACGTTTTACAGTGGAAAATAGTGCACTTACACTTGAGCATTTCCTCTACGTCTTCCTGCAGCAGGCTCCGTTTATTTAGCATGCCAGGATTCTTGAGACACAAGAAGAGTGGGAGTGGGGCAAAAGTCACCTTTTCCTTCAGGAGTTCCGATATCATGTCATACAACACCAAAGTTAATCAAAGGTGACATGCAATGATGGACAGGAGGAACAATTCATGCCTTTGGCTTCCTCAGTCATTCTGGATGCATCACCAAAACTCTTAAAATACCAAGATTACTAACTGTGTGCATATGTATGCATAGTTGCCAGTATATTTATCTGACTTTGCAAGCCCCAGCAGAGGATGTACAGCAAAGGGATACTGGCTGCTTCCCAGGTGTTTTCTGTGCCATCAAGCCTAGCGACTTCCCGCAAAGAGAGTTGCACTGATTCCTTTTTACAAAGAAATTTAAGAGAGAATTGTAATTTTTTAAAAAGAAACTCATCTCTGAATTTAACTGAGGCAATAATTGTAATCTCAAAGCATTTGCAACTTTATGTTTGAATTATAAAATCTTGGTTTTTAATTTTTGAGATCACAACATCTCTGTCTTCCCTTTTATTCCCTCCAAACACTCCCATATACTTTAATCTCCATCAAACTTATGGTCTCTCTCTTATAAAGACCAATTGTTCTTGCATATGTATAAGCATATATATATGTATACATATACATATATATGTGCCTGTGTATGTATATATGTATGTACATATATGTTCGTAGATTCTGACCTGTTCAGTCCATATAAAGTTACTTTTATTTATGTTTTCAGGACTCACAGTTTGGCATTGGACAGTGAATTGTTGTGTTCTTTCCTGGGGATGCTCACCTCTCCTATTTCCAGCATCCCTCATTTGCCTATATTTGGTATAGGGTTGAAGCCTTGTAGACTTTTTCCATCCACATTGCCATGTCCTTTGTTCTCACTTTCCTTCAGATTGCTTCTGGGAAGTCGTGTTGGAGAATTTTAAATAGGTGGAACTTACACATGACTAGTGATCAACCTTTCACATGCAACGAGACTCATTTTTTTTTTTACATTAACTTATTTATTTATTTATTTTTAAAGTTTAAATTTTTATTTTTTTAATTTTTTTATTATTATTAGATATTTTCTTTATTTACATGTAAATTTCTCCATTCCCCGTTTCCCCTCCAAAAAACAAAAAAACAAACAAAAACAACAAAAACAAACCCCTGTTGCCTCCCCCCTTCCCATGCCTGCCACCCCACCCTCTCCCACTTATTGGCACTGGCATTCCCCTACACTGGGGCACAGAACTTTCACAGGGCCAAGCTCCTCTCCTCCTATTGATGATCAAATTGCAATCCTCTACTATACACATGCTGCCAGAACAATCAGACCCCTCCATGTGCGGTCCTTGGATGGTGGTTGAGACCCTGGGAGCTCTGATGGTACTAGTTAGTTCATATTGTTGTTTGCCCTGAGGTGCTGCAAAGAGACTCATTTTTTTAAATAATATTTCTTTCCTTGTTTGGAGTTTCTGTCAAGTTTCTTTCAATTCTCAAAATTCTCATTCCAAATGTATGAGATGAGGAATAGTCTGTTAAAAAAGGAAAAAAAGAACAAATGAAAGAAAGAAAAATATCAAAAGCATAGTGTCACTGTTTTTGGACTAATATAAGTTTAGGAACAGAATAGAATTTAAGACAAGAAGTTAGTGTGATAACTGCTGGTCTGAAGATTATCAAAAAAAAATTGTTTTAAGTGGGCCTGCTGAGCAATCTCTGGGTGTAGTTGGGAGGCTGCATTGTAAAATGAGATGCAATCAATAAGGATGGACGATAAGAACTACTATATGCCCAAGGAGCTTAGTCTTTTGAGCTATAGGCAGAAAATTTACTGATTGCTGTTAAATAAAAACAGAGTTGGCCTCAAGGACAGTCCATTAGAAGTATGAAATCTTGGAAGAGCAAGCAAAAGTATTGTAATATGTAGAGAAAACATCAAGGAGTCTCATTAACCAGGAGACCAGGTGTTGGCAACAAGGGCTTTCCTTTAATAGGGAGAAAAACAAGAGTGGAATGAGCTAATCTCAGAAAGTTAGGAGAAAGTGGTATATGGTCATAGATTTGAGAGTGTTTTGCACACTATCACCTTATTCAAAGTAGCCAAGGTGGTGCAGCTATGTGTGAAATTGATGCCAATTTGGAGATGTGAGTGAAGGAAAGAATTTCCAAAACAAAGCTTGGTTAATAAGCATGTTTTTCAAAGATTTTGTCAGCTAGACATGTATGATGCACAAAATACTGATGCTTGGAATATCTGGGATAAATAATCATGGGCATGCCTAAATTTTAGTTAAGTTTTTAATGATCAAATATGTTTTCAATCTGTCATTTCTGGAAGCAGAAGTGAAAGTTGTCTTAATTGTCACTGTTTACTCTAACCCATCCAAACATCAAGAGGTTCAGGAAGTAAGGTAGGGAAGAATAGTGGGAGTTGGTGACAGAATTTTGAGGACTATTGCAAGGGTCTAAAGACATTCAGAGCTCATTGCAAGGGATTCCAAGAGTAAATGGCATATTGCCAATGGAAAGACTGACTGGCAAGCAAAATGCCTGCGTAAGGACATTTGGACATCAGGATGGGGCTAGATTCTGTTCCTCAGAGAGAGAGAGGGAGGGTGAAGAGACGTATTCAAGCTCCAAAGTGTGAAGTTTGTGTGGGGGATTACTTACTTTCTGGAATAAGATAGTTTCTATTTAAAGTATTCAATATTTCAGCATAGCTGAATTAAGGAATCAGATGCAAGAGTGAGAGCATTAGAAGTGATTTTTTTTTTCTACCAGTCGCGCGAATGGCCATGGACTCTGAAACTCAAAAGTGGTTTAGCTCTTGTAGGCAAAGGGACATGATGGCATGCACAAAACACCAGAACAAGCATATCCTTGCAAATGATATATTTAAAAAGAGTGCCTATTCTTCAAGAAAACCAACTTATTTTCAGTTTAAATAATAGCCTACTGCATCTTGGACCTCTGTCATTTCCCTGGAATTTCTTTTTGTTTTGTAGGTCAGGTTTCTGAGTCTCATATGGGAAAATGCATAGTTAAATTTAGGGAGGAAATAGAATATAAATAGCTATTTTAGTGGATTGTAAGGGTTGAAAAATTACATGTCAAAATTGAAAATGTAAAAGTTAGATTCTTCTGGCTTTCTTTACTTTAAAATTCTTTTCTACTTTTCAGTAGTGATAGCATTAATGTGAATATTGAATTATATTTTCTTTCAAATCTTGAATATGCTGTTTGTAAGGAACACAGAGACTTTTGTAAATAGATTGCATGTGGTTCATCATTACTTTCTATGGATAATTTTAAATTTGTTTAAATATCTCATAATATAGACATAAATGCAACAAGATGGAAAAATATAGTTTTATATTATTATTTCAGAAGAATATTTTTTGAAAATTTTATGTATAAGAAGAAATCATTATGTTCTTGACCCTGTGTACCAAAGATCTCAATGATGAATTCTAACAGTCCAGTAACCTCAGAACTGTCTTCTAGGTTTGGTCTAGTCAACTCTGGAGCATTGTATTCAAATTCCAAATGCGTGTCAGAAGACATAGAATGCTTCTTCAGAATTCTCAGCTAAATTCTCTCTCATAGTATTACATGTATTCATAATAGTGCTGAAATTCTTCCTGTCATATTCTATGTTACACATACATTTTACTATCAATATAAAGCCTTAGGATAGAGGTTGTCCTTGTGTATCTTTGACAACCCCTGTAAGCCGCCTTACCCATCCAGTGGAAGTAAGGAGGCAAACACCGAGCTCTTCCCCATGCAGTGTTATTAGGATGCTTGTAATCTTGCTTGTTACATATTACTTATTTCTACTTACATTTTATTAGTTACATCTTGTTAGTTACATCTTACTTATTACTATTTCTACTGACTCCTATTCCTATTCTTAGTTCTATTCCTACATCTTACTTCTATCTCTACATCTTCTCTCCTATCCCATCACCAGCCCTAATTCTACATACTTACTTACTATCTCTACATACTTACTCTTTTAAATCTACATCTTACCTCTAACCCATCACCAGCCCTAATTCTACATAGTTACTCCTATCTCCACATACTTACTCTCTCTCCAGCCTCTCTCCAGCCCCCAGCCCTTGTGGGTTAAATACTTTCCCTGGTCCCAATCAGCATCAGCTACGTGGCAAAGCATAATAGGCTGTGGGGAATCATGCCAGCTTGCATCACAAACTAGAGGCACTCAGCTTCTCCAACTAAGGGCTTGATTATCGATGTTCTCTGCTCTGACCGGAGACCAGGTGTTCAAAATATATGTATATAGGGTGGCAACTGCGGCTCCCCACAAACCCCATGGATCTTGAAATGGTGTCTAATGGTGAGTGTTAATATGAATGCAATAGAAATCAGGGGAAAGAAGAGGCAAGGAAGGCATGGGAGGTATAAGGCAATTGGATGGAGGAAAGGGAAGGTGAAGTGCTGCAATTGTATTATAATCTCAAAAACCAAACATAAAAACAATAAACAAAAGGCAAGTGATAAATGATAACTGTTTAAATTTTCTTATTATCTTAAAAGAAAACCTTTAAATCTTAGGTGTGTCAGCACTCAACAAAGAGGAGAGAGAACCTGTAGAGACCATATCCAGAGGTTAGACATGACCCTGATTGAGGGATGGGGCCACCCACCCATCTCAAAAATATTAACCCAGAATTGCTTCTGTCTAAAGGAAATTTAGGAACAAAGAGTGAAGCAAAGACTGAAGGAAAGGCCATCTTGAGGATGCCTCACCTAGGGGCATCTATATCTGCAGACACCAAACCCAGTCACTATTTCTGATGCTAAGAAGCACTTGCTAACAGGAGCCTGGTGTAGCTGTCCCCCGAGGGTCTGCCAGAGCTTGACCAATATAGTCACAGCTAACCATCAGACTCCACAGGGACCCCAATGGAAGAGTGAGAGGAAGGACTGAAAGAGCTGAAGGGTTTTGCAACCCCATAGGAAGAACAACAATATCAATCAACCAGAACCCCCAGAGCTCCCATCGCCTAAACCACCAATTAAAGACTACACATGGAGGGATCCATGGCTCCAGCAGCATATGTAGCAGAGGACTGCCTTATCTGGCATCAATGGGAGGGGAGGCCCTTGGTCCTGTGAAGGCTCCATGTCCCACTGTAGGGGAATCCTAGGGCACTGACAAGGGAGTGGGAGGGTGGATGGGGGAGCACCCTCATAGTGAAGGGGGAGGGGATAGGACAGGAGTTTCCGGGGTGGGGGAACCAGGAAAGGGAATAACATTTTAAATGTAAATAAATAAAATAACCAATAAAAATACCTTTAAAGTTTGCAAATTTTTGAAACTGTAGAGTTCAGTCCTTACAACATATGTGTGGCACCAATGCCAGATAAGGGTTTTCTCCTATAGATCCTTAACAACGGTTGTTCTCTGCCCTTCTTAATCTCTTCTTAATCTCTACTTTAATCTTCATATTATAGTTCAAGGAGTTTTCCAAAAATAGAGATGCTGTTTTCTACCATCAACTTCTGACTCCCTCATATAGCTATTTGTGTTTCAGTCATTCTTAGTCATGGGAGGTACCCTAAAGAGTCTTTCTTCATACTGTTTGCATATAATTTTCTTTGGTGAATTGGCACCTGACCTCTCTGAAGCTCACTAGGTGAGTTTGCTATTATCATTTTTGTACCTTCCTTGTGGCATTTACTTAACTCCACTCAATATCAGTTGTGCATATTTCCCTTTTGTCTACCAAACTGTACAAATTTCTTATTTGACTTACTTTCTCTTGTTCAGCACCCATTGATAATTTATTAATAAGTCTGTATTTATTAAGTCTGTATTAAATTAATTATTGAAAGTTTGTTTCAAAATTTTTCATCCATATAATAAGAAGCAATGATTTTAGAAATCAATGTGCTTATGAATTGTTCTTACTGATAATTGTATCTATGTAGCTATGAAAATCCATTAGTTATGTTGCTATTAGTTGACATACTTGTAAATTTTTAAATTTGTATCATTGTTATGGTTTAAATGTATCTTCCCAAATTCATATATGGGAAACCTAGTCCATCTATGTACCAAGATTGATCTTTTTCAGAACATATTTAAAGATATCAAAATGTCTTTCCCATTCATGGCAGCTAAAAAAAAAGTCACTCAAAATATTCAGGATTTCATGTTTTGCTATCTTATAGGGGGCTACCATACCTCAGAGTTTAAGGTGTTTTCTTAATCAGTAACATGTTACTGACATGTAATTGCAATTTTCTATGCAGCAAAAATGACTCAAGAAAAGTAACTGATGTGTCTATTTACCTCTGTTTAGGCAATTGCTTACGTTACTCTATTTTTAACATTTGAACTCATAAAATGCTTATATATGTATAAGAATGTCACAGTGCAAGATGCTGCTAGCCTGGGCACAAAGTATTAAAATTATTTTGTGAAGACTGGTGCTTGTATGACAACTGTTGTTCCATGGTACTGCAAAAATAATAGCAACGTTAAGATACCATGTTTTGGAGTTAACTATCAACTTGTAGTAAAAAATAAAATAGGAATGCTTGATGGGTTCAGAAAGAAGAATTATTAATTTTAATGAGGATATCAGAGAAGTTTCATAAGGAGGTCACTGCAGATGTATTCCTTTAAGGATGACTAAACTTTTTTTCAGGAGTAAGGCACCTTCCCAATCCCCAAGACCTAAATAAGAACAGATGTGATTGATCCAAGGCACAGAATCAGAAAAGGATACAGAAATTTAGGGAAGAGCCAGTCATTGAAAATATCACTACAAAACTAGCAGTTACATTCAAATAGGTATTTATTCTTTCTTAAAGTAAAATATTGTCAATACTTTATTTTGTATTACTTCCAAAAATGAAAATAAAATTACTTTCATTATACAGAAGACAGCATTAAAAGAAGTAATGTATTAATGAAAGAAAGTTCCTGGCAAAGATGTCAGAAGGTAGGGACAGCATTCCTCTCAGAAATATGAATTCTTGCAGATTAAGTTTAGTTTAGCATTATAACTGATTTTCATAAAATATAATATTTGACTGTATATATGTAAACCAATAATTATAAACCATTAGTTAATATTTACTTTACTTTCACTTTCTCCTGTTTGGGATTTTCCCAATGTCATTGCCCTAATATCTTAAAACATACACACACACACACACACACACACACACACACACACACACACCAGCTGGTAAAAATTTCTTTGGGGAGCAAAATTTGTGGGTTTCTTTCATGTACATGGAATTATTCATTTTTAAGATCATAATTGCATTCTCTTAGTAATGAATGCATCAGAACTAAAATACATTCATATTGTGTGATCTTATTTTTCCTTCTTGGCATTTCTTGTCAGTTTTTAGCTCCAAATAATTTTAAAAAATTGGGTTGGCACAAATGTAGCAGTGCAACCACAGAACTAGCTAGAATTGGCTGAGGCATGAAGAGCTTGGCTGATATTTTGGCATTTGTTTTGCGATTGAAGAGGAAACCTTCAAAAGAATAGACTCTCCCTGTACTTTGGGTTTCAAGAAGGCTTATTTTCAAATTATTTTCTATTTTTAATTAAGCATGACTATTCATAGTCAGGAGAGCTGCCCTGGCATTTCACATACTGTCTACTTGTTCAGAAATGTTCATCCTCAGAGTCCTAACTGAGTTGAACCACATAACTGGGCTGTAATGAACCATTTCAGTCTATCAATAATTAAGGTTTCTCACCTAAACTTACATAATATTAACTTCTTCTTAGCCAAGGTTTGTTTTACAAAGATAAAGTTTTTCCCCCTCATGATATAGTCACATTTAAAGGAAATTGTCTTTTTGGAGTATTCTTTGTTCATTTGAGATGTCAGCTATCACTGTCTTCTGCATAGTTAGTATGTGGTTTTTAATAATCTTCTGGTCTAAAAGGTATAAGAATTCTCTGGCTCACTTACCTATTACAATACATCTATGATTACCATTCTAGATTAAAATACGGCTGGATTTTATTTCTAATTTAGATCAGGCAATGACTATAGCACATTTATTACTTTAACACTGCAAAGCCACTTGTGATCTAGCTGCATTCCTAATGAGGTTCTTCTTTCTTTCTTCTCTAGTCTACTCCCTGCCTGTTTCTATGACTGGCCACTCCACCAGCCTTCACAGTAAACTTCTCTCCATTCTTCTGTTCTCACACTATAAATGTTTTTGCTTCAGAATGTCTTCTTTGCCCTGCTGGCTTTAGTATGATATTAGGTCATCCTATTCACTATAATACTATGCCTAACCAAATTTCTATCTTGCCTAAGCATGATTTCTACCCATTTTCAACTTCTAGGACATTTCTATTTCTAAACAGAACCTGAGACTAGGAGTGTTTATCTCTTTTCTTTGTGAAATTATGTGCCTTACATAATAGCAATCAAATATTTTTTAAATAGATGAAATGAGAAAACAATAATATCATTAGGATATTGATATTCTTGGTGCCAACTAGATGAAAAATCTTGATTAACTTATTTTATCCTTCCCAAGTTTACTGTCATGTCTTGACTAAATATATTTTATATCCTATGTGTTCTGTAATTTTGTATCTATTTTTATTATTACAAAGCAAAATATTGCTAATATAGAATAGTTCTGGCATTAGCTATGGGACCTTCTATGGATACAAAAATTTTAAAATGCTTATGCCTCTTATAAAATAGTGTAGCATTTGCATATAACCTCTCAACCCACTTTAGTATACTGTAAATCATTTCTAGATTACTTATAACTCATAAATGCATGTGCAATTTAAGTAGTTGTATTCTATATTGTCTTAAGAGTATTGGCAAGTTAAAACTGTCTAGGGCCAAGAAAATTGGTCAATAGGTAAAATACTATATAAGTTGACTGGACCAGAATCCAGATACCTGCTATGGTGTTCTGACTGTAATCTCAGAACAGAGTAGGTAGAGACAGGAGGATTCTTGGAACAAGATAATTAACTAGACTAGGGAGTTGGTAAACTTTAGATTCAAGTAACAAACTTTCCTTCAGTGTATAATGTGGTGGATGATTAAGAAAGACAAAGACCTCAACCTGCACAAAGCCTGTACAGGTTCAAGCCAGAATCGATCCCTACTTACAAGAGAGGAGAATGTGGACATTAGCTCACATTTATAACCAACAAGATATTTGGAATTGGTACATTCTTGCAAAGAAAACCATAGAATTCTCCAATGGTGTCTCACTGAGTATGTTAACTACACTTTAGTGTAGGCTGCATGTCCAGTAAAAGTTTTGTGGTCATTATTCCCATGGGGACTGACACAAAAAGAAATCAATAATATTTTTTCAAGTTTTCTTTTTTATATTGCTTTGTTGGGACACTTTTTTTTTTTGGTCTCTTGCTTGTATATTTTATTTTCAGTTTTGGATTCTTAGTGTATTTTCTTTGTGTATGTGTATGTGTTTGTGTGTATGTGTGTGTGTGTGTGTGTGTGTGTGAGAGAGAGAGAGAGAGAGAGAGAGAGAGAGAGAGAGAGACAGAGAAAGAAATAGAGAGAGACAGAGACAGAGAGACAGACAGAGATAGAGATAGAGGCAGAGATAGAGGTAGAGACTGAGAGATTGAGAGAGTGACAGAAAGAGATAGACATAGACAGAAATAGAGATACAGAGAGATTTCTGATGGTTGTTTTCATTTAAAGAGAGAGTTGGGCAGGGAAGAGTGATAAGAATATATTATGTGAAGGTATATTTTTCATTAAGAAAAGAAAAAATATACAAGTGAGTTCTAAGGAAAAAAATAAAAACCCAACATTAAGTTATGACCTCCACATTTTCATATTTGTGCCCACACAAATACACACACAGTTTTTCATGTGTACCATACATAAATACACAGAGATGAAAGTAAGTACACATGCTCAGTATAACTGCAGTATTTTCCACAAATTTTCTATATTAAAATGGCTAAATCAATGGGTGTGGAACTCATACTACAGAATGTCAAGTGAAATGAGCCAAATGAGTGGTGGCATCTGCTGGTTTTATTTTGAGAAATGGGCTTGGAAGAAACTTACAGTGATACCTAAAGTTAGAAATTACTGCAAAGTGAGATTAGCATGAAGTTTGGCATCAGAAGTATACCTATGATTCTTATGTAACAGTAGAAGGGCACAGATACCTCACTAAATTTGATTTTAAAGTTGTAGAGTCATTTCAGGTTGCTACTGGGTAACAAAATCTGCAGGCATTTTTTTTTTTGGAGGGTGCATTTGGGCCAATTTAATTATATTTTACAGTGTAAACTACAGAAAATGATACTACTCACATTGAGAGCTCAGCTTCTCCAGATAACAAGAAGAGCTCACTTCCCAGCCTAATGGGGCACTGTCTCTTCTGGGCTCTCTCTGTATATCTGGTTTTCAGTGGGTCAGTGATGTGGAATTTTGAGAATCTTGTGACATCTTTAGAGGTCAAATTAAACTATCATGTGCTCTTACTGACAAGGCACTTTACAATGCCTCAAGTATTGTCTTTTCCCACAGTTTCTCTTCAGCCCCATGTATTTTTATTTCTATATTTATGATCCAAGATATAAGATCTCATAACATATACTCTTTAGGAATGAGCAGAAGGTGATTTTCTCTACAATAAAAGGAAAATCCAAAACAGTCTTGGTCATCAACTTCACATTTACTGTCTCAAATGCATTTGCTCTCTGTTTTGTTTTACTATATTCTCCTCATGATTTCCCAGAATTCCCACTATGTTTTTATTGAATTTTTCACTTTGAAGAAACTGAGTGTTTTCTCCACATCCGTGAATACTATCTGCATTAGGATTTTTAGTTGAGTAGTTCCATATGATATTAAGACTGGCAGAACATTTCATGTCATTTTGCCTAATGTCTACAACTGAACAAAGAGGGAACAATGCCACATCTAATAGTAGCCATTCATTGTTTATTTTCATACAAAATTTCTTTTAATTTTGGGTTATAGTCATGATATAGTAATATGGGTATTCAAGCTATTAATGTACATATCTCTCTTTCTCTCCCTCCCACTTTCTCTCTCTTGTTCTCTCTCTCTCTCTCTCTCTCTCTCTCTCTCTCTCTCTCTCTCTCACTCACTCTTTCTCTCTCTGTGTGTGTATATACAATCACAAAGGTGATTGTTGGTATTCTGTCTGGACTCCACCCCCAGAGATGCCATATGTTCCTTCCCACAGTTACCTGGCAATCGCCAGGTAGACCTGGCCCTATAAAAGGGGCTGCTTGGCTCCTTGGCTCCTCCTCTCTCTCTTTTACCCTCTGGCTCTCCTCTCTCTCTTTTACCCTCTTGCTCTCTTTCCTCTCTCTTGCTTCTTCCCCCTTTTCTCCCCCCTCTCTCTTCAATCCTTTCCTCTCTCATGGCCACCTCCACATCTCTACTCTCTCCTCTCTGCCTTCTCTCTGCCTCTACTACTGTCTTAACTCCCCTCCCCATGCCCTAAATAAACTATATTCTATACTATACCAATGTGTGTCTGGTCTCTCAGGGGGAAGGGATGCCTTGGCATGGGCCTGCTGAGACATCCCCCTTCCCACACCCTATTGGAACATATCTTT
>NW_022196905.1:179404323-179423062 GCF_008632895.1 Mastomys coucha | reverse complement strand
AACACACACACACACACACACACACACACACACACTCACACACACACACACACACACACACACACCAGTGAATTATAAAGTATTTTCTACTTGTTGCCTGTCTTTGGATCCTTTTCTATAGCTGGGCTTCCTTGCCTGGCCTCAATGGGAGAAGATGAGTCTAGTCCATCCATCCCTTCTCTGAAGATAAGAGGATAGGGGGAATCTGGGAGGGATGTGAAGGAGAAGAGAGGAGAGAGGCTGCTGAAATCAAGCTGTAAAATGAATAATAAATATAAAAAGGTCTGGATTGATAGATTCTAAAAGATGCTTCAATATCTACACTGGAATTTGCATCTGTTTAAAAAATAAAAAAAGAAAAACCTGAATCAAACAAATATTCCAAAATACTTTCTCCTGATCATTTTTAGTATCATTTTAAAATAACACCATTTACTTTTATAATGCATTCTTGGTTAAGATGATTTTTCATTCATCTATCTTGCTGATCTATCTTTGGTTCAAGCCAAAAACCTTGCTAGAGACTGATGTTATCAAGTTCCTTCAGGATACATTCTAAGACTTCATGTGTCTATTTCATATACCATAAATTTCTACCTTATTGTATATGCATAGATTTGTTCATTGGTTTTCATGCCTCAACAAAGAGGTCAGTAAATCATCTTATAGGTAGGGAATTTTCACTGCATGATTGACTTGGGCATTGAATTATTCTTTTTGATATTAGTTAGGGTAATTTACTACATGTCATATTTTATAACTATTGAAGTTACAATGAAGGTTTGCAGAATGTGTTAATTATGGACCTAGAGCCAATATACTTTCTGGTCCTATAAGTAACGTAATTTGTTGTTGTTTATTAAAAGAGAATATAAAAAGTGGCACTGAGAATGGAGGATACTGATGAGATGTGAAAAAATGGGACACTTTCCCTGTGCAATATTGCTTTGCATAGCTATCAAATAGCTTTAAATGGAGAAGATGACTTACAGTAACCAAATGAGGTTCAGATGAAATTGGATTATACATTCAGTGAGGATACTTATTAACTGGCTTATATTCCCATTACGAAATCATTGTGGCAATCCAGCGAAAATGTGGAGAAAGTGGTTATTTCAAAAACACTTATCTGCTGGCTCACTTATCCAATGTGTTCAGATAAATGAAATCTGACAGGATTCCCAGCAGGGCTGCTGTCAGTGTAGTGATGCTTTTGATAAGATAGCAAAGAAGGCCATCTTCTGAGGCGATTACTTGGATTAGTTCCCAGGGCTGAGAGTTACTACCACAGTATCCTAAAGTAGAAATTGTCTTCCCAAGTATTCAAATACAAATAGAACAGTGATTTAACGCTACAAAGTTTGAAAGAATTGGTGAAATCAACTGGAAACCTCGTCTTTGAAATTGTTCTGAGTATGTAGTATAGAGATGACAGAGATAGCAGTTTTGTAAGATAACTCAAAGCAGGGTAATGTGCCAGGCATACCAATTCATTATCTCAGGGTGCAGACCTGAGTCTTTGTGGAAGTCCTTATCTATTACATCATGAGACAGGATTTTCTGATTTTAATACGGCATTCCTAACATTATCACTGTAGAGACTGAGACATCTGGTAAATTGAAGAGCAAAGATTAGCTTTTTCTATAAATCTGAAACAGCTCTCCTTTAAAAAGAAAATTCTTTGATAACAATAGTATTAATCCACTTAGAGTAATCAATTAATCTAGTTGGAGGGAAATAAGCCTCAAACTGAAATGTATGTGATACTGTTGAGGTAAAGTACCACAGGTAGAGGTTTTGATCAAAATCCAGTTACTAGTCAGGAAAGTAAGTTATCATTGCATGAAATTTTCTTTCAATGTCAAATGTAGTCCAACACAACCTCTTGAATTGGATAATAGCTTAACAAACCACAGAGATTTAAAAAAAAAATTCCATAGAATGTGACTTGTTATTAATTTATTTTTTTCTACTCTTCTTTATAGGTTCAGAAAACTTTGTTAGAATGTAAAAGGGGGAATGGAGAGATGATGGTGAGATGGGAAAGTTCAGGGTAGTCACGAGGGATGCTGGAGCATAAGGAAGTGTAGAAAGGCTTTCTTTCTTCTAAGAGCAGAAATAGATCGTAACTGACAAAAAGAGAACAAGAAATGTATCAGTAAAGTTTGAACTACTTGGCAACAAGTGGATAATATAGCGGTCTGCTAACCTAAAAATATTCTGACCTGATTTTAATACACACGAGTATTTTATAACATACCATGAAGATGGTACTCAGAGGAATTGTTTGTTATTTTAGGCTGTTTGCTCTTGTAAAAGTCTATTTATTACTTATTGATATTTCTATCAACTATGCTTTATTTAGAATATAATAAATGTTTATTATACCCATATACAAGTGTAAAACTAAAGACTACACGTAAAATGCACTGCTTAAGAAAACATAAAATTAAAATTTACTTCATTCCCCAACAGAGTGTCTTAGATATAGCAGTGAATTGGAGTGAATACATCTAGTTTATAATTTAGAAAGGCAATGTCAAGAATATAAGCTCAGATATATGTATATATATATATATATATATTATATATATATATATATAATGCACATATCCATCTGGCATATAGCTACATTTGCTTAAAAAGCCAGAGCCATAGCAATATTTGAAGCTGATCTTCAAGGATAACACAGGTTGTTAATAATCTGTCATGAGAGGAAGATTCATTCTTAGGATGCCTTGTCAAATGTGTTTTGGTGTATCTCAGATTGAAAATGAGACACAGTCTTCTACAGTCCAAAGTACTTCTGATATAGGTTTCCAATGTAATTTGCAATTTACCCATTCATTTTATTATTGGAAGTGTACCCTGTGAATTATCTACTGAACTGGCTTACAATTGCTGGCTCCCCTGCACAACACACATATATACACACTGAGCAGATGTGTACACTCAAGGATCTGGCAGAAGCCCTGAGAAACTTATATATCTATCTCTATCTATAATTATCTCTATCTCTATTTATAGTTATAGCTATCTACCTTTCAATATCTTTCTATAACTGTCTATGTATCTATCCATCTATCTATCCATCTATCTATCTATCTATCTATCTATCTATCTATCTATCTATCTATCGCTCCATCTATCTATCATCTATTGTGTGTGTGATGTGTGTGAAAAACAAAACTCATATATTTTTTAAAGATTTATTTATTATTATACATAAGCTACATATGCTGTATCTGTCTTCAGATGCACTAGAAGAGGGCATCAGATCTCATTATGGGTGGTTGTGAGCCACCATGTGGTTGTTAGGATTTGAACTCAGGACCTTTGGAAGAGCCATCAGTATGATGAGCCATCATACTGCTCAGCCATCTCACCAGCCCCAAAACTCATATTTTAACGAGACTTGGAATCTTTAATTGTATAATAAGTATCAAAGTACATCAAGAGAATCTACTCAAGCAAGTTGACTCAGTATAGTCCTGGGAAATCCATGCTTTAATGATTATTTAGCATAGGCTTACTCATTATAATTTAAATATATGGACAAAAGGCATAATCAAGTATTAATTCCAGTAAAAGAGTGTTTAATTATCATGTTAATTATAATAGTTTATTATCTGGGTTATACCTTGGGACTGAATTCTGTATGGATCTTTGCTCTTATAATGGTCTATTGTTCTGATGTCATTGCATATAATAGTGACAAAGGTTACTTCTTGAATTATATTATCAAATTTTACATTTTTATACAAATGAGGGGTTGGGTAAATAACAATAATCCATACTTGGGTATCATTCTATGGCATGTTAGATATTTGCAAGTCCCTTATCTTGTGAAATTCTCACAATGAACATGGGTAAAGGATAGGTTAAGTATTTGTCTTCTATATCGTGTAAATGAATATGCAGAAAAGTTACAAACCCTAACACGTCATATAATTTCTATGTTTCAGTCCAGAGATTGTAGTGAAAATTTTGACTCTCTTCAGTCTCCTCACCATGGATGTCTGATTTGCAAATCAAAGGAATTCAGATGAGATAACAGTGAAGGGCCAGGATCTATCTGGGCCATAAAAGGCTCCCTAAGCAAGTGCAAACCCCTGGGTTTGTCTCCAACACTGCTGAAGAAAGCCAGTCATTGCCAAGTAAATTAGGAACTGATAACAGCCATTATGTTATAGGTGAAATGGACTGCTATGATTGCAACATTGATATGACTGCTTTTCATTGAGGCAGCGTGACTGATGACATGACAATCTATGGCCATGTCTATCTTACAGCAACTCACCAATGAGAAAGTATTTCAGTAAGCACCCTGAAAGTTATATGTCTATGAATAGTACATGTGTGTGATTATATTTGAATTATTTATTTTCTTACCTTTTTATTTTATTGAAACAGATTTGTTTTTCACATAATAGAGTCTGATTATCATTTCCCAACCATCCATGCCTCCCAGCTTGCTCACACCTTCCCTCCCATCTAGATCCATCCCTTTCTGTCACTTGTTCAGAAATAAACAGGGTTCTAAGGAATAATATTTAAACATTTTATAATTTAAGAGAAAACAAAAACTAACACATTGGGAATTGAACAAAGTTAAAAAAGGTAACCTAAAACAAAACAAACAAAAAAATCAATCAATCAATCAATCAAACAAACAAACAAACAACAGAAGAAGGCCCAAGATTCAGGCACCCACTCTTTGATACATCCAGGAATCCCATAAAAACACTAAACTGGAAGATACAGTGTATGTGTGGAGGAACTCATGAAGACCAGTGTAGGCCCTGGGCATGCTGCCTCAGTCTCTGTAAGTTCACATGTGCTTTGATCATGTTGATATTGAGGAACTTCTTTCCTTGGATCTCTTGCTCTCATGCTTTTTCTGCATTCTCTTTCAGTGGTTCCCTGAGCCCTGAGGGAAGGGATTTGTTAGATATTTAGGCTGAGTGTTTCAAGGTGTCTCCCTCTCTATAGAATGTCTGTCTGTAGGAGTCTATATTTGTTCCCACCTGCTGTGATGCCTGTGCAAATGCACTCTTAAGCCAAAATGTTCCAATATCATACAATCAAGCAGTTTCCATTGATTGTAAAGCTTAGTTTTTTACTTCATGCTTCACTTTACCATTGGTGTTGTTTGTATATCACTTCCAGTAATGGACCCTTCTCTCTTCCTGTCAGCCTGCTCTTAGATCAGAGTTATTAAGAGGCAATCATGAAATGAGTTTTAATGGAGTAGGGTTTGGCACTTAGCCAAAAGACTTTTTATAACATCTGTTCTGCATTTTTAAGTTGACCCAAAGCCATTTTATTTGGTATACTAAATATTTACCTGTGTTTTGTTGAGTTATGTTGCACATAGAGCAAATTTAGTTTTGTATGCATAATAGTAATTTAAAATTTCATTATCCAGATGTATCAGTAGATAATTGCCTGTAGTGAGGTTTGGTTAAAAGTCATATTGACCCTCTTGTTCTAAATTGATTTTCTGATATGTAAGAAAAAAATTCCATTGAGAAAAAAATGTATATACTATGTCTCTGAGGAGATTACATTCTTTTGTTTTCTGTGAAATATTAAATTTTAAATGACTATATTTATAGTATCTAGTTTATTACTGTTTAATAATTGTGAGAAAATGGTTGGCAAACTATGGTCTGTAGTCAATTCTAGTCACATGTTATCTTTGGAAATAAAGCTTTATTGCAGCATATCATCTAACTTGTTCATGTATTGCTTCTGACTGTTTTAGACTACAAAGGCTGAGTTCATCTTTTTTAACCCATCCCATATGTCCTTCCTCAGAACCTTAGTCATTTGGTCTCTGGATTGATGCCAAGGAAGCTACAGAAGTTGGAATGATTTCCCAGCTTATTTTAATCAGTGCTATTTCTCACACCTATTTCAAAATCTTACAGTATTTAATATTTTAATCTATTTGGTAATTGTCTTTCCTTTTTTGCAGTGACTTTGCTGTTCACTTGTGACTGCGTATGGCTATACCATGGAAATGTTTGGATTTTAAACTAGCTTATGCTTCTTTGAGAAATATTTGAATGGCAGCAATGTAATATGTCATTTGAATGATAGAACATATGAATCAGCTGATGCTCAACACTTCGCCGCCTCCCTGTATTGATCATACAAGCAATGTTTTCCATGAAAGCAAAGGCTTGTGCATGTTTCTAAGCTAACAGGCATTAGTAGTTAATACACACCTTTAATGAATGATTATCAGCTCACAAAGGTATCACATTTGAATAAATAAATTGCTAGGTATCCAGCAGGGCATTCTCTTTCCAGGAAAATCCTCTAGATGCTACAAGAATAATACGTCTCCAAATATCCAATGATTGTAAGACATCACAGTAGCAATAATAATAACAACCTGCATATTGGACTTGCTGTATGCTTAAGTGTCTCATGTGTATTGATTTATTTAGTTTATGTAACAGCTGAGCATTTAGATGTAAATAGCAGGGTTTGTTTTATGTGTCCTGGGCATATGGGATCTCTCAATATGTTCTAACTTCTCGAGTTCTTATTTGATTGTATCACTGAATTACTTGCACTGTAGCTATTCTCCAAAATCAATTCTACTTACTACTAAATCTGTACACCATTATAAACAAAAAACTATGCCATAATGTCTTAGTAGTCCATGGTCAGGTTGTATAGTGTATCTTTTTTTGTTTTTCCTGCTTGCTCAGTAAGGCTTGAAATAGCCATTTATCTTCAATTTGGAAAACACTTCTTGAAAAATTTTCAACAATTAGATCCATGAGCATCAGAATTGTGTTGATTTTTGAGCCAATTTTAATGTACTTTGTGATTCATTAGCAGGAATTAAATTAACTTCTAAAAATCATGGGTCCAGAGATTCTGGAAACTGGAAATGGAGGAGACACCACCTTTTTTTCTTTTCTTTTCTTTCCTTTTCTTTTTCTTCTCTTTTTCTTTTCTTTTTGCTTCTGTTTCTGTAGGACATCGGATTATCTATATTTCCAAGAACATCAGGTGGTTAGATTTGCTAGGCATTTAAAGCTTTGATTCTTTTTAGACGTTGTGATGTGTGTTGGATATATTTTATTTCTTCTAATGATGAGTAACTTTAGCCAGTTTCCTCAGTAAAATTATTATGTACCCATCAAAATTGAAAAGACTGAAGGCCAATGCCATCTTTTAAATTTAATTCATTATAGTTGTTTTCTCATGTTTAGTCATTTCTAATTCTTTCAAGGCACTCTGGGTAGTCTGTAACTCCAGCTATATATTAACTATGGTATCCATTTGGTTTGCTTTCTTGTTGCATCAAGACACATGACACAACTCATAGACCATAAGAAGCTTAATGAAAAGGCCCACTCTCTTAGAAGGGAAGCAATATAATCATGGGAGGTAGAGGAAGGGTGGGACCTGGGTGGAAGTAGGGAGAGGAAGAGAAAAGGTTAGCAGGAACAGGTGGTGGTGGGGAGACAGGAGAAAAGCTCATAGGGCCAGGAGAATTAATAGAAATATGCAGCAGTGTGGGATGAGTGGCAAGAGGAACCTCTAGAAAGTTCCAGAAACCTAGGATGTAAGAGTTTCCCCAGGACTTAGTGGGGATGATATTAGCCAAAATACCCAACAGTGGAGAGATGGAACCTAAAAAGTCCAGTTCTAGTAGATAGACATGGCCCCCAGCTGAGGAATGGGGCCACCCACTCATCTTCAAAAATTTTGACACAGAATTGTTCTTGTTTATAGGAAGTGTAGGAACAAAATGGAGTACAGACTAAAGGAAAGACCATCCAGTGACCAGCCCACCTGGCGATCCATCTCATGGACATGCACCAAACTCTGACACTTTTACTGATGCCATGTTGTGCTTTCAGACAGGAGCCTAGCATGGCTGTCCTCTGAGAGACTCTACCAGCAACTGACTGAGACAGATGCAGATACTTACAGCAAACTATGGAATTGAGGTAGGGTCCACCTAGGAAGAATTGGTAAGGACTGAGGGAGTGGAAGAGGATTGCAGCCCCACAGGAGGAAAAACAACGTCAATTATTCAGACCCCACAGACTCCCAGAAATTAAACTACTTACCAAAGAGTATACATGGGCTAGTGAGTGATGCCTGCTACATATGTAGCAGAGGACTGCCTTACTGTTCTCAGTGGAAGAGAGTGTGCTTAATCCTGTAGAAACTTGGCGCCCCAGGGAAGGGGGATGTTAGTTGGGGTGGGGTGGGAATGGAGGGAGCACCAGCTTAGAATTAAAGGGCAGGGGTGGATGAAGAACAGGGGGCGGCGGCAACATTTGGAATGTAAATAAATAAAATAATTTTTAAAAATGACAAAAATATTCCATGTAATATTTATTCATTGAGCCTATGCCAGGGAACACAGGAATGCACACACTTTTACAATGAAAAGCGAATAATGATCATATGCCTTCGTCGTAATGTTTTTACTTGTCTTTTAGTTTTTTAAAATGTCTTTCATACTTGCAATTTATATGGAAGAAAGTAAACTAGTTATAAGAAACAATTTATATTCGAGAGATGTGGTACATCTCTGGGACCAGAATCCAAGCTGAGTTTTGAAAACTTGCTGAGAACAAAGCACCTTTTATCTCATAAATAAGACAAATTATTTGAGAATTCTTTTCCTCACCCACTTTGCACTTTGAGCCTCCAGAGCTGCTACTTCCTGGTTGCTCACCGGATGTATGGATATAGGTGAGCGAGCATTGGGGATTCAGTGGCTTTTGTTTGCAGAGCCTTCCAATTGCTAGTAAGCAAAAGGATTACAGATCTCTGTTCCCTTCAGCACTCCGGGAACTCAGCACAAAACAGGGTCCTCAGTACTGAGCAGCTTTATATTTAATCTCTTGTAACATCCACAGGAAAACAATTGAGAAGTGCACGACCAAGATGTATATTACAAATTAAAGGTGAGTTAAAGGAATCTATGAAAACTTTACATTTAAAAGTTATCAGTACAGCAATGGCATGTATCTACAGAAACCATAAGTAATAAATTAAGGAAGAGAAAAGTTATTATAGAAAGTGGAATTAATAAACAGAAAGCTATCTATTCAAAAGAGGAGGGGGAAGGAGAAAAAATCTAGTAGTGTGTCTTACAGTTTAAAATACATATGTATTAGAAATGAACTAAACAGAATATTCACAGCTATAAAAGAAATTAATTGCTTTAAATGATTATACTTTCTTGATGCCTGTTTAAGTAAAAAATACTGAATAAAATGGAATTTCTAAGATGACATAAATATAAGAAAAGTGAAAGATACGTGATCATATAAGAAATGAAGAGTTTTTCCACAGATGGAAAGTTCCCAAACAGTAGTACAGTGGATTTTAGAGCAAACTATCTAAAAATACTGGAGTGTAGGGAACGTAGTGGAATTCAAATGGTTCTCATCCATTGAAAGGTCATAAAAGTTCTAAAATAACCTTATAGGTTTCTTCAAGAGAGCATGATGAAACTATAAAATCTACTTAATGTGATATTTCTGAATATATACTATGAAATTATATATCTATATGAGGTACCCCAGTAACATATTAACATGTAATATGATCTGATTGTACATATAAGAAATACAGGTTTGTATTTCAGCCATTTATCAAGGCAAAACTGTAAAGCTTAAAAATATTATATATACATATATATCAAACATACATATGTATATGTATACATACATACACATATATACATATGTATATAAACAATAAAAGAAATAGTGGCAAGAGGCCATGAAATTAAGAGATAGTGAGTAGGCACTGAGTCCTTGGGAAGGGCAAAAGTAACAAAAGGGGAAAGAAAAAATGGTATTATTATATTTTAGTTCAAAACATTTTAACAAAATTGTTGGTATAATAGAAAGCAAGGCATATTTTCTCTGACACACATTACAGAAAATCTCATAATAATTATAGATACTTCAAAATAGAGTTGAAAATGAGAATGATAACTATTTTTACTATTAGCCTAAAATTACTAAAGAATTTAAACTGCACAAATAGATTGGGGGAAAACGATGAATGGTGTTAGAAACTATTTCTTGAGCAAAAGACCATTGGATCATTTTTTGTGATACAGATGGGAAGTCTAAGAAACACAATTACAGCTGTATCTATTTGTAGTAAAATAAGAAATTTCAGTAAATGATGGGAAATTACAAATTACAAGCTCACATGTGTATAGTAGCTCACATGAATAGAGTGGTAGGAAAATTTTCATTCACAATAGCAAAAATAATGTATCAATAAATATTCACTCTATGTGGATATAAATGTTAGGAAAACTTAGCAAAGAGAAATTTAAAAGATAAATATGGATCAATAGCTGAGATTTTCAATGTGAAAGTAATTTTATGTGTGTGTGTGTGATGAGAAACACCAACACAGCAATTGCCACAAAACTAATTTATGAATATTTGAAACATGTATAAAATATTAAAAGTTCTTATCAAGTTCAGAGTAGCTGCTAATGTTAATATAGAAAACAATCACTACAAATTTCCCAAGAAATATGTAAAATAAAAGATGATCCAAAAAATGATCGCTGTCATTAATAATTTGGAAAATTTGAAATTGGTATTCAAAGTAGTACATAGACTAAAGGAATTCAAGACTGCCCAGAAATCACCTCAAATAAACAACAAACTTTAGGTAACATGAATGATATTAATGGAGTGTTTAATAATTACTGGGCAAATATTGGTTAAGTTTTAACAAAATGTGGAGGTAAAATATTACTTATATTCTCCATCAATATAGCTAATGTAAAAGAAAGGATTTAAAATAAAGTTATTTAGTTGCACTGAAACATTGTTTCTGGACACTTGACATATTGTATTTATGTTCTGAGTATCATAAATGCAGAAGCCATTAATAAAACTGGTGAATGTGACCTTGATTAGGAACAATTACAGAAGAAAAATAATGAACAAAGTCAGTGATATGAGTATCAAAAGTCTTTCTCATTTTTAATACACAATAAAGACTTGCAGCCAATAGCAAAAACCTAATTAAAAGGGCAATATTCAAAGACATGTACAGATTTATTCACAAGAAGAATATGAATGACTGAGAATAGAAAATATTTAATTTCATAGCAAAGGTTGTCATTAAACAATATCAGGTCATCAAAAAGTTGAAGTGACAAGCAATTATCAACAATTTGATAAAATAATTTTTCATGTTGAGACATAAAGGAAAATGATACCAAATCTTTAGATGACAGTTTAGAGATATCTCAAAAATAGCAACAAGTATTTCTTATTTTTTTTAAAAAAAAATTATTTGGAAAGAATTCATTTGAATTACCTGTTTTTTTTTTTACTACAGAGCAGGAATTTTCTAATAAAGTGAATGTTTAAAATGTTTAGATCATAACTTACTGAGCTGAAAATGAGAGAAATTAATATATTTTAGCTAATACAGTATCAATATTAATTCCCCTAATAAAAGGTTTATAGGAACATTTTGGGGAGGAAACACAGAATATTGTTTCCTTGGCAATCTCAAATGATTGAAAATGCATGAAACAATTTATTTTGTAATTCTAAAACTTTCAAAATAATCGATTAACTGTCCTTGCTTTAAATATTAAAAATAACATTGCCTATACATACCTATGTAACATGAATTTCTGTATTCTTTCTGTGTTACAGATAAATAGCTGAAAGGTAATTTATAAGTGACTCTGTAGCTTCCATTTTTTTGGTTCACATTCTTCAGATGTAAATTTCCAATCCAAGCCCACCCTGTAGAACCAGTACACTGTAAAAGAGACTGCAGTATGTAATTAATCTCTCAATGCCCTAGAAGGAAAGTCAAAATACCAAGGAATTGTTTGGAGGGTGACCTCAAGAATAAGCATTGAAATGAGACAGACTCACCAAGTTGAGACAAAATCATAATAAAACTCCTGACAATTTCCTAATTGAGAAATGGAAACAGTTAATATCTGTGATAGAAACAAGAAAGGTCACTCTGGGCAAGAAATAAGATTATCTAGATTTTTTTTTAAAAAAAAAAATCATGAGAACGCCAAGTTACTCAGATTCTACTGAAGACTGCAGCCTAAAACGAATATTTCCACTCTCTGTGTTTGCTTTATTGTGTATTGTATCTGGCACTCGGTACTTAATGGTTTCAAAGTGTTCTATTTTCTTCTTATTTATGTACTTTATATCTCTAGTTAGATATTATATTTTCTTAATGTATAAGCTGTTTTCCTTTTATTTTTTCTTACTACCCTAGGAGTATTCTTAGTTTATCTCTTTATTAATTTCAGATTTCATAATTTTAACCTTTGATCCCATTTGGACTTTTCCCCTTAATTTCTTACCCCAATGTGACCCTGTCTTCATACTTAAAACAGATTAATAATATTCTGTATATTCTTTGCCTAGATTCCTTAGTTAGTTTCTTATTACTTAAGAAATAAAATCCAGGGACTAAGGAGTTGTCTAAATGGATAAAGTCCTTGCCATACAAGCATGAGGGTCGGAGTTCAGATTCTCAAGTAAAGTCCAGAGCAGCAGGCTGCTCCAATGTATTATTCCTACCTTGACATGAGAAGTGAAAACTTAAGACCCTGCAAGCCGGTTCTGGTGGCGCAGGCTGGTAGGATTTGCTGAAGGAGGCAGAGGCAGGAGGATCTGGAGTTCGAGGCCAGCCTGGGATACACACTTTGCCGGGCGGTGGTGGCTCACGCCTTTAATTCCAGCGCTTGGGAGGCAGAGGCAGGTGGATCTCTGAGTTCGAAGCCAGCCTGGTCTACTGAGTGAGTTCCAGGACAGCCAGGGCTACACTGAGAAACCCTGTCTCGAAAAACCAAAAAAAAAAAAAAAGACTTTGCAAGCTAGATAGCCTACAGTAATACATAAGAAACACATGAAGAAAGTGTGCTTACATATACAATGAATAGCATGAGCACATACACTCATTCTGCATGCACTTGCACATAGTATATACAGAACAGCACAGAAAAAATAACAATAAATCAAGGAGTCCTCCACATCGTCCCTGTTAGTCTATTGTTTTGCTCCAGCTCATTTGTCATTCCTCATATAAAAAGTTTTTGCCAAAACCAGGCTTGTGGCTTCATAATATACCAGTGTTCCTTCTCATTTTAACCATTTTCCTCTTAATTCTAGTTGTCTACTGCTTATATTTTTCTTTATAATATGTGATCTGTCCTGTGAACTTCAGCATATATTGTTTTGTTTTATGAAGGTTCTGTATACTGTTGATATTACATTATAATGCTATGTAAGGTATTCTATGTACTTTCTAATTGCATAAAGAGCAAACAGGACGATCAGTATCCTTGGAGGAAGAAAAACAATCTATGTTTCTTTGAGTTATTTTTATGCATATATATATGAGAGTTCCTGGTATGTTGGGCAATTAACAAGGGTTTAACTGAAATACTGGGACTCATTACAAATAGACAATTTGTGAACTAAATCTTCTAAGTTATAAAAAATAAAACAAATCATATTTAGCTGATAAAAATTTTAATAGCTCATTTCAGATATTAGTCATGCTTACCAACACGAGTATTTCAGCATTTGGGGAGTGCTGAGGGACCTAGGGGGGAGGGAAGAAAAAAGAGAAAAATAGAGATCCAGGTCAAAATAAATATGTGTCAAAGTGCCAAAAGAGCATCTGTTACTTTGTAAGAAATTAAAAATAAATACTTGACAGACCATTACTAGGTAGAAAATTATATAATAAGAAAGTTATCCATAAACTAGCTTATATCAGCATGACAAGACTGTAGTTTATATAAGTTTGACATATTGTTGCATTATTTTCTGCTATTAAAGTATCCAGACTCATTACAGTGATTTAAAACATCACTTTTCTGCCTAATGAGTGTCTCAGCTCAGGCTTGATCTTGTGAAACCACTGATTTCTTTGTTTACAGTATAGTTTTATGTGTCAGAGAATACTGGGAATCACACATTAATAATCTCAGAATAGATTTCTTTTTCTCCTAGTAAATATGTATTTAAAAACCCTCTGTGACTTTTTGAGGCTCTTTGGCTTATTTCTTTTTTCCCATTACTACAAATTGTTTCTAATGAAACACATTTAATCATGTTTTTCCCTCCATAAAATCCTCTTAAATCCTCCCCATCTCCCTTCACAACCACACTTCATTTTCTTTCCCTTTCTCTAAAACAACAACAAGAAAAACAACAAAAACAAAAACAGTCAAAACAACCAAAAAGTGTAAAATAATAAAAAAAAAAACCACAGAAATACTCAAAGTCACAAAAAGTATACGTGCACAACATACACACACACACAAACACACACACACACACACACAGAGTTTGCTACAAAGGGATTTGATTTGTTTTACCTTGTCCAACTATATCTGGGCATAAATCCTGACCTGAAGTTGATATGTATGGTGACATTACATTAGAGGGAATTGGTTTTCAGGTCCTTAGCAGCTGTCAATGGCAAAATGTTTTGGTTAAAGATAGAGCTTTATGTTCATGTTTCCTTCTCCATGCCCAGTTTGTATGGTTCAAACTTGTATAGGTCTTGTAAGTGCTGTAACAATTTCTGTAAGTTCATATGTGCATCAACCTTGCTGTGTGTACATAATGCTATTTATTTCCTTAGACTGACGTGTCATTCATCTTCTCTGGCAATTACAATATTTCTGCCTCCTCTTTTATGTAAATCCTTCAGCCTTGAATGGAAGGATTTGAAAAACACTTCTTATTTAGGGCTCATGCCTTGTTACTCCTTCTTAAAGCCCAAATTTGCCATCCAACCACCCAGTTTTCCAGTGGTTCGTCCATCATATGCCATAGACAAGATGCCCGAACATGCATGTTTCTCAGGATAAAGCCCTTATCCTCAAATTTATTCCTGTAGATGGATATGCTACAGTGCCACTATGTGAAGTCACCTTCATGGCGCATGTATTCTGAAATAACTCAGTGAAAACATGATCCTTATGTCGAAATCCTTCCTCTCCAGTGCCCAGAGCATGAAAGTTTTCTGGTGTCTTTGGAACTTTGTGTCAAAACAGCTAGAAGGAGATGTGACCCAAATGCTTACCATCAGCACCATTGTCAAAGTACACATTGGAGTTAACCATGCCTGGCAGGAAGCAGGGTCAGAAGATAACTAATTCATTTTACATGATAGATTGATGCTTTGCTTTAATGTTTGAATAGTTAAAAATAAAGGTAACCCAAACACTGGTGCGTTGATATATGTGTGGAGATTTTTGTTCAGGTCATCTTGAAGAGTAACTGATAGTTTTATTAATTCCTTGGTTAGATTAGCAACTTATTTGTACATTTCAAACTATAAAAAATCAAAAACTATCTTATAATATTCATACACTATTTCCAATGCCACAAGCAGTCTGTGTTGAATGAAGATTAGTCTTGTTGCTCCTCACTAGGACTAACTGGTGGTTCCCATTTTAGCCATTCAAGTAGCACGGCTCACCATGCCATGGTATTTAAACTTGCATTAATTCACCGAGGATAGACATGTACAGCATTTTTATATGCTTACTTTTCTTTGGGGACATTGCTTCAATTTTTCTTCAGTTACATTTCTTTTGAGTTTTGAGTTTTTAATGGATTATTCCCTTTGAAGGACTTTGTTAGGAGAGTGATTTTGCAATGCTCTCTCCCAGCTGGCAATTGCCTTTTATATATGTCATTTTCTATGGATTTAGTTTGTAGTGTATTTTGTGCCTAAGACATTATCTTTCATATTAACTTCACATAGATTTTCTTCTTTGTTATCTTCTTTAAAAATTATAATTTTTATATTGGAAGAACATAGCAAATGACTGGATCTGATCCTTTATAAAGATGTTTACACTTAATTTAATTTAATATCATCCACACTATAAAGTTTTAGGTTAAAGTCTTTCCAGGCTTATGTTTCATATCTAAAAAGAACACACATTCAGATCTGGTTGGGGCAGTTCTAGTTCATGTCTATAGTTCTACCACAGTTGTTAATAGAGCCTCCTTTTAAACTTGGAAGAGTTTCAGGTTGGAAATTTATTATATGACTCCTCTGTTCACAAATGCTCCTGGAGTGAAATGAGTCATTTTTCTTATGAGTAGAACAGACAGAGTTCAGCTTTCATTCCCTGAATAAAGCTGATGGTGGGTTGACATTGCTAAAAGGAAACATTGCTCACTTTCTTTCCCTTGCAGCCCATCTCAAAGTAGAGCGGTGCTAGCTCTCCAGAATCACTTATCTGCTTTAATATTAGTTCACAAAATAAATTTCACTTAGATAAAGCTGGGTTTTTATTGAAAATCAGTCCGACTTTTGCAGACATGTCAAAATTTCCATTGAGTTTTTATGGGAATATAAATTATTGAATCTGTAAGAATAAATATATATTGTGCTCGATTTATCAACTCTTCCATTGTGATCAATTGTAAATTGAGAAACTTCGTATTCTGAAACTTCTCAAAGTTTCTCATAATTCTGTTTAAGCCCTTCATAACCATATGGAGGAACGTGAGAGTTGATGGGGCTTTTTGGTTCAGTGAGCTATACTGGATAATGGAAAAAGACGGGCGTATTCATTTATTTTGTAACAATAGGTAAAGTTCTCATGCATTTGAGGGATCTTGTTTTGTTATTACTAAAATAATATTGATAACTAAGTTGTATTGTAACATTAGTCAGTACTTTATTATTATAAAACCATAAAAATAAACCTAGTTAGAGAGAAATAGAAAGTACAGGAATGAAATGAAGATTCCACACATTGTGAAATGAATTTTTCTCTTAAAACATGTTCACAATACAACCAATCTTACAGACTTTCTTTGGAGAGTTGATAGTTTTTGCAGTGTATGGGCTGATGGGCTTACCTCATCATCCTCTCCTACCCACCATGTTGCCACCTCAGCTCCTTCACTGTGTTTGGAATGCTTTAGTCTTCCATTAATTTAGGGCAGGAACTTCCCAAAATTTATACATTGATGATGACCTTTCTCTATTTCTCTAAGTTAAAGGTATAATTAAAATACAAAACATACGTATAGATTGTTTAATGAACAGATGATATTGTAGAGTGAAGAAAATTCTGGGCTCCAGTTATATAATTTTTATTTTGCTTACCACACCAAACCATCACGCATCAGTTAATGAGAAAATGACACAATGAAACACAACTTTTCGTTTTAAGGCACACTAAGCATGTGCTAATAGGCTACCATCCCTCCACAAAGGTAGTGGAAAACAACTTCTAATATAACCCAAGCACAAAGTTATGAAGTTTTGTGTCTCAGTTAGTGTTACAGATGTTTACTATATTCTTAAATGAATATTATTCCTGGTAAAGTGAATAAAAGTTAACCCATACTTTCCATTTTAAGCAGACCTTGTGCTGAATATGCCATAAATGTATGGGCTTTGGGTTTGTGATATTAAATATGGATTATTCTACTCCCCTGATGGTGTATGAAATGTGAAAGAATAGTTTTGGATTTATCTGTGAAGCATTCCCTGCTGTGCATTTGGATGAGTCACCTTTGAGTTCCTAAAGGCAACCATGATGGGTCAGAGGTCATACTGTAGTGACCACTTGGCTTTGTACATCTGTGAACTCTTGTGAGAGAAAATAAGATCTCTCTCATGTGCCCTAGATTTAGTTAGAAAGGCTTAGTACCTTTCCAAGCCTCAGACAAGTGTTTATTGAATTTTTATTATTGCTGAAGAGGATTAACTATCAAGGCCTGTTGTAGATTTTAAGTGGTAATATTTCTTTTCTTTTTTTTTTATTTGAAAAAGGTTTGATTACCTACAAAAAAATTCTACGACAGTTCCCTGGAGAGTGTGATAGTCTGTGTGGATCATGTGTGGCTGCTAGTGATCTTTAGTCTTCAAACAATATTCTGGGGATAGTTAAGTTTTATTTAAATATCCATTTTTCCATTAGCAGTATAATCAAATATGTATGGTTCCTTGGAATCTCTGAAAGATTTTTCCTTCCTGAAAGACAGTAATGTGTGTGATGATTATATTAATTCTCCCTGTGTGAATTGATTTTAAAGCCTTGATTAATTTATAACACACATATATTAAGATATGGCTTAAAATAGTTAAGAAGAAATAAGGTTTTCATATTTCTTTTAAAGTTTTGCATGTTAAATATTATATTAAGAAAACTACCAAGGAGTATTTATAATTGTCAGGTGTCTTTTACATCTCAAACACCCAGATGTTCATGTACAAAACATCTTTAAGAATTTATTTTTCTCCACATGCAAAACAATGAATATTCATTAAATATATGCAAATGAAATATATTCTCCCATCACTTTTTTTTGATTTAATTCACAAGCTGGCTATATTTCATTAAATTCCTTCCCACTTCTAAATTATTATAAACATTAAGTAAGCATTCTTAAATAGTTCAGCAGTAAAAGTAAATACACATTTGCATGTTACCATTGAAAACTGTATAGCAGTAAGTAAATTGTATTCTATACTAATTTCAGTGTTCTAAGGATTGAGGCTATCACCCAGTCAGTAGAACTTCAAGACTAAAATTAGGACTGAGGAGAGCAGCTTTTATTTCTCAATGAGTCAACTGATCACATCAAAAAATAGAAAATTTGAGACTTTCTGTTTTTTCTGTTTGTTTTTTTGTTTTGTTTTTTGTTTTGTGTTTTTGTTTTTTTTTTTTTT
>NW_022196905.1:179355724-179404260 GCF_008632895.1 Mastomys coucha | reverse complement strand
AACTCACTCTGTAGACCAGGCTGGTCTGAACTCAGAAATCTGCCTGCCTCTGCCTCCCAAGTGCTGGGATTAAAGGCATGTACTACCATTGCCCAGCTTAATTTGAGACTTTCTAAGGTAACAGTTACTAAACATCATTGCATTTATGTTCCATGACTTTAAGTCTGGTATTTTCTTGATCATATCATGTTATCTTATATATGCATGTTCTTGGGTATAAACAAATGGTAGTCTTGGGAAGTTTGTTTGCTACAGTAAAGGATATTTACGAAAATGGCTATCATGTTATAATGGCTGCATATGTGTTACACTAGCTCCTTATTTAAAGGTATATCTTGTGTGTATTGCTACTGTGGGTATGATTCATGTGTACATGTGGTGCATGTGCTAAGGTGTATGGGTGTGGAGGCCAGAACTTGACTGCCACGCAGTGTTTTTCATGACTGCTTTCCAGATTTAGATATTTGTTTATTATTTGTTTATATTTGATAGATTCTGCTCTACCGGCTGACTTATGAGCTCCAGGAATTCAGTTATACTTTTTCCCACATTTACGAAGTTATAGCATGTGCTTCTGTGCAGGCCTTTGTGTGTGTGTGTGTGTGTGTGTGTGAAAGATTCAAAACAACATGCACATGTAGCTGGTGTTATACTGAATAAGCCTTCTCTCCAGGCTTTGTCTATAGTATTTGAAATATCTATGGTAGAATTCAGATCTAATTTTAAATGAAATGATGTGGTGATGCTGATTTATCATATATATTTGGAAAATTCATTAATATGCATATGAATCATATATGAAATAAAATTTGTGACATGCCTATTGAGTGTTTCACATTTCAGTGTGTATTTGGATTGCTAAGTCTTCTGGAATGGAGAGGATTTCAATATAGGAAAATAGATGTAAAGATTATTGAACCAGTTCCATCTCAGAGACCTCTGGGCCCTGTGTCTGAAGGAGATGATATCTAATCAGAAGAGGTTATACTTAATGTATTTCAGAATGTCTGTGTGTATGTAGTAACAGTTTATGGAAAAAGAGGTCAAATTATTTTTAAAAATGAGGTAGGAGGTGTCTTAGTCAGAGTTTCTATTCCTGCACAAACATCATGACTAAGAAGCAAATTGGGGAGGAAAGGGTTTATTCAGCTTACTTCCACGTTGCTGTTTGTCACCAAAGGAAGTCAGGACTGGAACTCAAACAGGTCAGGAAGCAGGAGCTGATGCAGCGGCCATGGAGTGATGTTCCTTACTGGCTTGCTTCCCCTGGCTTGCTCAGCCTGCTCTCTTATAGAACCCAAGACATCCAGCCTAGGGATGGCACCACCCACAAGGGGCCCTACCCTGCTTGATCACTAATTGAGAAAATGCCCCACAGTTGAGTCTCATGGAGGCATTTCCCCAACTGAAGCTCCCTTCTCTGTGATAACTCCAGCCTGGGTCAAGTTGGCACACAAAATCAGCCAGTACAGGAGGTGTATATGGGAGGGTCTCAGAAGAGGAAGGAATAGGGAGAATGATGTCATTGTATAATAATCTCAAAAAGTAAAGGAAATAATATTTAAAAATTACTGGAAATTCATTTCTCTCTTCCTTATATTTGGAAGGACATTTTATTTAATTTTCTCAGTCAGAAATTTATCAACCTTGTATAACTATCCTCCTACCCAAATTGCCAAAAGGGGTTAAAAACAAGCAAGCTCTATTTAAAATAACTACTCTAGCAATTAAAATATGTCTATGTTAATCAAGCCAAACATTTTCATGCAATAACAGTTATTAGAATAGCACTATTTTCTATTTTAACTGTGTCAATGTCAATCAAGTAGATGTCACATATTGAATGTGCAGAAGCAAAGTAATCAGTATTAATTATTCAAGGAAAATACCAGGTCACCTATCATCATCTATGAGGGAAGATTTCCAGATTTATTCTGGCCATTTATCTTTTCCCCTTGAAATTCACTATTTTAATTTTCTAGCCTCTTAAATTAACAATACAACCTTCCCTAGTCAGGATCTTTTGCACCCATTTGGCATGAAAATGGAAAAGGAAAGAAATCAGTGTTTGTGAAATTAGTCCCGGGCCAGGTCTGATACTGACCTATACATCATTAACCATCTGTTTGGTTTATGGCAACCCCTGGGTTTTCTCTCCTACTTTGCCCCTGTTGGAGGTCTTCCAAACTGAAATCCCGATTAATCAGCTTTTCTGGCTCTTAATCTTCTACTTAATTACTAGGATGAGGACATATTTCTTTCTTTCAGATGTGTTCTTGTTTGAAATGTGCTTCAGAGGTATAGACTTTGGTGTGAATTTCTTACTTCCTCTGTCATGCATTGCAGAAGATTCCCTTGTTAGGGTTTAAAGATCTTCCCCTCCTCAGTTTAAATATTCAGATGTATTGCCAAATACTGACATGGCAACCAAATATGGAGAAATCCATAGATAATAACTAGCCTTGGAAACCACATTCAATGGTGTTCATTTTAAGACTAGGCAATATGGTTTGACTAACATACACATTTCCTGCATGTCTCAATCTTTGGCTTAGAATGTAGATAAATGGAGACTTATGATTAATTGCATTTCTTTCTTAAGGATATTATGACCTTTTCCTAGAAACTATAAAATTCAACCATTTTTTTTGAGAACTAGATTTCCATTTTTAATGTACACTGGCTATAAGCGTAACATCAGCTATACAAAAAAAGTTAGCTCATGAGATGCAAGTCCTGATCTAAATTTTCAAACAGATTTCAGTATTGCACCTAATTCATAGACTTTGAATATGGATTGCATGACAAATATTATCAACATGCAATATGTATGGTCCATATTTTGTCAAACTGCGTCTACAAACTGGATTGTTCCTTCCTCATTAGTTCTTTGAACAAAATATGAATTCACTCAGCAATAGCATCACCCACATATTATGAAGGCAGTACTATATTTTGACAGCTGCATTGATAAAATACAATACATAACAATTCCTAAGATTTATTGAGTACTTCCTCAGTGCAGGCCACTGCTGTAAGCACTTTCTTCCTGCTCTCTCAGTTCGTGGTAGTGCACTTGTGAGTGAGAAGATGCTCCACTGAGATTAAGCAAATCATTCAATGTTCAATATGTCAAATGTGGCTAAGCCATATTTGTGAGGAGCTTAGAGGCAGACTTCTCAATTATATTCTGTTTACTATTCTCAAACTTACTATTTGAAAAAAATTAGAGTATTCTTTATTTAATCAATACCACTAAGGAATAGATAGAAATTAGATTTTGTCATACCTTTAAAGGGGGGAGAAGGCAGCTATCTCCCCTTGGAGATTTTAGATGAAGATGTTTGTGATTTTGAGTTTGTACTTTTTAGATGGGGTTTCAAATACCTGAGAGTCACCTCACACTACTAGGGATGACCTTGAAATTCTGATTCCCACAGAGTCCTGAGATTTCAGGCACTTGCCACGATATTTGTTAATACGGAGGGATCAATGTTGGGACTTCCTCTACTTCAGCATGCATGGTATCAATTGGGATACACCCCAAACTTGGGAATCTGCGTTGCCTCCCTAATTGGATTTTGAAGTACCCAGGAGATTAATAAACTACACCTGCCCATTCCTGTCAGGTGTTTCTATAAAGGATTAAACTGAGATGTCTTCCTAGAAAGTGTCACACAACCTCAGAGGCTGGAGCAAAAAAGATAAAAACGAACAAGAAAGAGAGAGAGAGAGAAAGAGAGAGAGAGAGAGAGAGAGAGAGAGAGAGAGAGAGAGAGAGAGAGAGAGAGAGAAGAAAAAAAGAAAAAAGCATGCAGTCAGTATTTTCTCTCTCTCTGTCTCTGTCTGTCTGTCTTTCTCTGTCTCTGTCTCTGTCTGTCTGTCTGTCTGTCTGTCTGTCTGTCTGTCTGTCTCTCTCTCTCTCTGCTTTACTTCAACACTATAGCCCCCTCCAATCTCTTATGCTTCCTGTACATCATAGGTTGATATTTCTTAAACTCTGAACCGAAGTCAATATTCTTCCTTAAATTCTTAGGTTTCTTTTTATTTTCTTTAAGCACATCAGTAAAATTTCTGGCTGTGATGGTTAATATTGCCATCACAATTCCTCAGGATCGAGTATTGACTTCAAGCTTCTGTGAATACCTGTGTGGAATTATTCAGCATAGGTTAATTATGGAAAGACTCATTTTACCTGTAGGTAGCACTGTTGCATGGACTGGGGAGCTAGACTAGAAACAAATGAGAAAGTGAGTCACACTGGGGCTTAGCACTTGTTCAGCCATTTTGGAGTTTGCTGTGGTGACTTTCTAAAATAACAGACTCTTTCCTCTCCAAATCTAAGCCAAAATAATTTCTACTTCCTGCAAGTTGCTTTTGTCATGTGTTTTTTCACAGCAAGAAACAAGTGACTAACATACTGGCAAAGACAGTAATATAAGGAATATGCATTAATTTAATACAATATTAGATTTTAGTTATCCTAGTCTTGTCAGAGAGGAGAAATATATAAATGAGTATTATTCTCAGAATATGTTACAGTCTACTCATTTGCAATCCCTTTGTTGTAATACTAAAATAAAGGATAGAGTTAAATTTAAGAAATATATACTATCTAGCTATTTCATATGAATAATTACATCAAATTATTGAACAGTACATCTGTAGTTTACCATGGTGATACATTCCAGCAATCCCAGTAACTGGGAAGATGAGGCAAATGGATTATAAGTTCTAAACATCCTGCATTACATCTCAGTAGCAGTGACTTTCACTGTGTTCATCTGCATTGAGGTCATTACCAGAGCTCAGCTGATTCCAGTGCCCTTGGACTTCTAGAAGTGTAAGCTAAATACACATCCTCATTTTCTGATGAGGCCCAAGCTCATTTTATTTTATTATAATAACATTAAACTGATCAATGTAATTTAATGTCCCAGTCAGTTCTAGAGAAAGGGTATGAGCCAAAAGGATATCTGATGTTTAAGTTATATGATAAGTTTTAAGAAAAGTTCAAACTCTGCATTGGGTTACTTAATTGAAAGCTGTTGTAGGAACACAACTATCCTGTTTGCAGAAAATGCATTAAATTTTAGTTTACCATCTTTATTCTCATCTTTGCTACTATTTGCTAGGCTTTTGAGTTAGAGTGTGCCATAAACTTAGTTTAATCTTCAATGAATGAAAATTTATATCACTTTTGAAAATATTTCAGAAATGAAAATTGATATGATCACATCTGCTGTTTTTTCTAGTGAGCTTATCTTGCACCCTCTATAAGAAATTTACTCTAAGGGCAAGCCACTGACCACAGCCATATTCAAAAGTACATTAAAACCAACCAAAATATTGTCTACTGGCAGAAATCTAAGCCACCAATATTATCAAATGTTTGCCAAACCAGTGTGTTGAGTAAAGGCTGGCTTGAGTTTCAGAGATGTTACATTTCTTTCTTTCCAGGAGGAGTGTAGATAATGATACTTCCCATGTAGCTATCTCCACATGTACATTGAAGTATGGTGAGTATCAAACAAGTGTGACCCCTCCTGCATCACACAAAATACTCTTCATTCTCCAATGGGCAAAGTGCAGTTTGGTCAAAATTTAGTGGATTGATCAGTGCCATGGGTTAACAGTTTTGAGGTCTGATGTGTTGGAGACATATACTTTCCAAAGTATAGTTTCATTGAATGACATTTTAAAACTCACTGTAATCTTGTGAGATAGTAGAAATGTAAAGAGGGTAAGAGATTTATTCATGCATTGTTTTCTGATATGACTTAATTGAATGTCCCCTCAGGGATCATGAGCTAGAAATATGGTCGTGAGTGTCATGACTTTAAGAAGTAGTAAGACCTTTAAAGAACTGGGGCTATGTAGGATGTCCATGGGAATTAGATGCAGACCTTGGGCAGAATTAAGGTATGATAATGGAACTCTGAAAGAGAGTTGACTGATGACTCGTAAGAGGTGGCTGATAACAGAATAAGCCTGCTCATTCCCTGTCCTCTTTGGCTTCCTGTATGATTTTTAACTGTTCATCTACACTGAGGTCATCCCCAGGGCTCAGTTGATACCAATGTCCTTGAAGTTCTAGAGTGTAAGCCAAATAAACATCTTTACTGTGTGAAACTGCAGAAGCTCATTTGTTTTGTTATGGTAATGTAAAAGTGACTAATCCCATTTACTATTCCAGTTACTGTAGAAAAGCCTAGTATAGCATGAAATGAGTTTCATATGTGAGTCAAAAAACTCACATCCTTCTGTGTCATGATGTCATTAAGTACAAAAATATAATTCCTTTCTTCCAGTTCTTCCCATCAGATCACAGAAAGCACATTCTAATTGAGAAATAAGCAAAAACATGAATGGAGACATTCGTGGAATTTGCTGGAATCCATTTTGATTAAAGATTTCATCTATCTGGTGAAAAATGCTTAGAGTTATTCCAGAAGGAAAGTACAGACCAAAAATAATGTTCTTTTGAGAGTTGTAAAGAATGTCTCTATAGTTTGAAAATATTCAAGGTCTATACATACTGCTGACATTTGGGGAAGAAGGTTTTAATTTTCATAGAATGCTCTTTGGATAGAACTGGTGGGGTAATAGATCAAGGGACAATATGATGAAATGAAATAATGTGTGCAGCTAGGTAGTTAAATGTTCTTCAGTAAAAGTGAAATCAACTCAGTTAGATGCACCAACAGCCACCAGAGAAGAGATGCGGCCAAAGATACATGCTTATCTTTAAGCAAATTTAAACCTTCATGTGTCTTTCACAGCTATAGCATATATATAGGAGTATGAAAAAAGTTGTCCAGATTTCTGAGCACAGATTAACTGCTGAAACACTACAGGATAAGTTATCCTTCAAGGACCTCTGAAAGTACCTACTTTGTTTTACGTAACACACTATTTTAAAATCATCTCATTTTTTGATGCTTTTTTTTCTTGTAGATACTGATTAGCTTTAATTTTAAAGGTTTATTTATTTATTTAATATATGTGGGTACTTTATTAGCATATACAGCTACATATCACAACAAAGCAGCAGACAATTGTGAGCTGCCATGTGGGTGCTGGGAATTGAATTCAGGACTTCTGGAAGAGCAGCCAGTGTTTTTAACTACTATTCTATCTCACTAGCAAGTTTAAATTGTATTATTCAATATTAATGGAAGCTGTTTACATTTCCTTGAATTATTGGTGCTACAAAAAGATAATAAAATTTAAGTAAGGGTTGATTTATAAAATAAAAATATAATTTAATTCTAGAACAGAAAATGGAAAATTAAAATCTTATATCTTTTAAATTCATGATAATTTTTTGTATGATATTGGGGTCATTTTTAACCAGTATACTCTGTGAGATGATAGGAATTTCTGGATAGATATGTAGATACAAATGATAATCTGACCTATGATAGATATTTTATGATATGTCATGATATGTTATAATATGATATTAAGGAAAATGTGTTGACATTTGTAAAAAAAATAATGTCCTATGTCAGAAGAATAATTTGTTTAAACTGGGAGAATTAGGTGGAAAAGAGAAAATATAGTAGATATATTGCTGTTGGTTATAGCTGTATTCATGAATGAAGTAGTTATGGAATGTAAGGAGTTATTATTTCGCCATGGTCAAGACTGCGTTATGTTAAAATCTCAAGCAGATATTGGTACATATCTTATTCCACAACCTTCTATGTTCCTGAATTTGATAATACCACTACTGAGAATTTAATTCCCCATTTTTTCAGAAATTAAAAACAAGGATTGAGGATGATAAATTGATTTGTCTAAGTTATTTAACCATTGAAAATCTCATTTTCTTTATCAAAACTGAGATAATTGATTGCATAGATCTCCTGGGATTATTTTGAGGATAAAATTAGATAATGTGTATCTATCAGATTACTTTGCCACTTGGGACTTTAGAGATTGAGCACATAATCATAATTACTGTTGCCGAATTATACTCAGCATTGCCAATAGAGCTAGAGAGGGAGGAGAAGCATTCGCTGTAGTTACAAGACAAAGTCTATTCTCAACTTATAAATGTCACACATTTTGCATCTTCTAAGTGAAATTCACACGATATTTTAGATTAGTAACCTGAAATATATTACCTCAGACATGGATCATGATTTCTTAGGAAAGCCATCTTCTATTGCCAGTTTCTTGTCTTTCAACAGCTTATTTGGTAAGATCCTATACTTATATCAAGTATATGATTAGAAAATGCTATTTAATTACTTCTCTTTGGACTGGCATATAAGAATCCACAGAAAGCTTAAATATTTAATGAACTCATGGTTTGAATTTTTACATTGTTTGGAAAGCATCACAGACTTCTCCAGAATAGAAATCATAAGGAAGGTTTTATGACCTCTATGACCTCTACAGACCCCAGGAGAGAAAGAAGAGAAAGCGCTGAGTTGAAGATCGGTAGTCATGCACCACCTAGAACTTATATTCCTATTATCACAGTTGCTTCACAATGCAAAGCCATGTGATCCTAAAAATATGTATGCCTGTGGTCATGAGATAACTTTGTCATTGATCATTGACTATAAAGAACAGAGACAAAGCAATTGTAGACGATAAGAAACAGACAACATGAGACATATAGAATTTATCTTATGAAATTAAACTTTCATGAATATAAGTATAAAAATATGATCATGGTACTGTTGAAAATTAAGTCTGTTTACCTTCAAGCATCACATCTGTACAAGACCATACTAAATGAAAGGGATGCAAAGGGACTGGGCATAAGAAGCATGATTTGATTTGTCTATTTTAACTAAGACAATTTAGGTTGGATAAATTATATGTATGGAATTAGTAATACTCTTTTTTTTCTAAAATAGAATTGATTGAACATATATCATCTTTAACTAGAGAATTCCAAGTTATCACTTTTATCATTGATAATAGATCAGATCAATATATTTGTAATTAGCTAGAAAAAAGTGGAGATTGCTAAGAATCATTATAATACATAGTTTCTTTGCTTTTCTAATATATTTGCAAATTTTCATATACATCTCTGAATATATTTAATATTATTTTTCTGGTGATGGCATTTGTCCTTCCACTTCCAAAGGCAGAAATGTTTTCTAATAGAACAATTAGTCCATACAATATAGGCATACGAGTATATCCTATCTCAGACCCAAATTTGTACATAAAAGTAAACCAGATGAGATCTGTGAAATCCAGTGCTATGGTCTCAGTGTAGACAAAAAAGCCAAGACGTTAAGTACAGTCTAAGTAGTAATCTCATATGTAATGATCTTCAAAGTCAGCCTTTCAAAGAAAGGTCATTTTCATTAATGACCAAAAGTCAAGTGAGCAATGATGAAGGAACTGTTACTTTATTCAATTAGAGCCCTCTTAATGGTTCTGCAGGCCATCTTGGCTTGATAAAAAGGTGAAGATGAGCAACCCCGAAGAAACAAAGGTCTCCTCAGGAATAATAGATGCAAATTTTATACAAATAAGTATTGAAACCTAATTTCTGCTCCCAGATCACCCCTCTGTGACACTGCGTTGAACATTTACATACTCTGTGACACATGTCCCATAGTATTGTTCTAACGGATTTAGATTTTTATGTAAGTTAGCTTTAGGAAATTTCCTTCTTTTGCCTCCTCCTTTCTTTTGCCTCCATCCTTCCTCTGTGTACTGATTTGTCTTTTATTGTGTATGTATAAACAGGTGAAAATGGCAGTGAAAAGCCTGCTGTTCCCACTTATAGGAGCCCCACAAAAATACCAAGCTAACAGTCATAACATATGCATAGTATCTGGTGCAGAATAATAGACAATATATTTAATGGAGTCATATTTCAACAAACTAATGATTTTTAAATGAAACTTTATATGAAAGAGCATATAGGTAAGATGATAGTTATCTATAATTTATGAGTCAGAAATATAAAGCTCCTTTTATAGTTTACTGAAAAAACAACTGAGAACAGAGGAATGCTCATATACCTCCAAAGACAAAGGATAAACTGTTGAGTTTAGAGCCAAGTAAGCTGAATGTTTATGAAGTATGAAAAGAGACACAAAGGGTTTAATATATAAGAAACAAGGGAACGTGGTTTCTATGGCCTTAAGGAAATCAAGACAAAAATTCTAGATTTTAACGAAGAGCAAAAGCTTACAGTAAACGCTGAATCTAATTGACTGTAAAATAAAAGCTAACACAATTACGAAGATTATAGTTACAACAATGTATGACATTAAAACCTTAACAATGTACAAATTACATGTATCTTAAAAGCTTGTTTTTCTAAAAGGATAGAAGAAATAAATAGGAGGAGAGAATACAGATGTTGATTTATAATGACAGCTTTTAAAGATACAATATATGTTTTAGTAGTGAAATTAGGAGACAGTGTAAGATGTAGATTAATAATACTACAAAGGCAATTTTAAACAGCATAAACCAGGTAATATATGTATATATATTAATATATAGTGTTTAAGGTGGATTAATATTAATTAAATGATATAATTCAGAAATTTTAGATGATAAAATTCATATAAATTCTTACTTATTGTAAAGTTTTAAATTGTATTTATGAATACAACCTTGGGATCAAAATTATAATTATAAAATTGCCAGAGGAAATATCCACTCATAGAGAGAGAGTGAGAGAGAAAGAAAGAGAGATAGAGAGAGAAAGAGAGAAAACCCATATTCCTTATTCAGTTATAACCAATAATATAACAGATGATATATAACCTGTGTGTGTGTGTGAGCCATTTGTAAGTGGAGATATATGTGAGATAGAAGGGGATGAATATGTATTATATAAAACATATATTCTACTTCTGGAATTGACGTATAAAACCCAGCAGGCCCTATACTTGAAGGATACTGGATCCTCTGATAACTCTATAAAAGCCATGTGGCAAAGACCAAAGTACTCAAATGGGAAGTTAGAAGGAGTCCAATTTTTCACAGAAGTGAGGGCAGTGACCCTAGCCAGAGTGAATCAAAGATCAAAAGTTCTAGGACCATATGAAATCTGAAGAATTTGTTATTAATTAGGTCTAGTCTAGACAAGCATGTGGTGTGACTACTAGGTTCATTATGGGAGAATAAAGATGGATCAAAGTTCAGACAGGGGAAACATTCCCTTAATTTTGTGTGCTACAAGAGTCTGTGTTTGTAAGGACCATGACTAGATCCTTTGTAGGTAGTGTCTACATTAACCTAAAGCCCACTGCACATATCCAGGACAGAGATAGCAATTTTGAACTCTTCCAATGAAGAGAAATTACATACATTAATACCTTTTCTTGAGATACCTACTAACGTTCAGAATGAAACTTGAAGTAGTAATTGCAATTAAGCATAAAAGGAAGATGATGCCATAATGGTGCCATAAATGAAAAGAAAAAAAAAATTTTTTGCAGTGTGCACACAGAGGAACTAAGTTGGCTTTATTTTTTCTGTCTTTCTCTATTTTTTCTTTTTTTGACTGTCCTCTATTGGGCTACACCATGATATAGTAATAGACAAATCAACTGTTTTCTAATCCTTATAATGATCCAATTCTTAAAGTAACTAATCTCCTGTTTTTATTATTTTATAGAGGAAATTGTGCCAAGCACAGCACTCTGAATTGCAACAATAACTGTTATAAATCCATGGAATTCACTTAAATTCAAGTTCATGGGTTTGTTTAATGCAAATGTTTCAATTGAGTTAATTTATTTCTTATTGTATTACAAAATGCTTTTGTAAGTGTATTTAACTCAGAAGCCATTGTAATGCCTGTTAATGATACAGTAGCATTAGGTCAAATGTATCCTCAAACCACTCTGAGTGAACTTCTGACTTTTCCTATTATTAAAAAAAAATCATTTCATTACAGAACAGTCTCCATAAGGAACATTCCAAACAAGTAATTTAACATTTCAAGATGCTAAAATCACTTTGCATTTGGCTTCCTCGCTTAAAACACTGCATGAGGCACGTTATAATTATGTAGGAATGTGAAACCTGTCAAACCTCATAGCTTTTAAGCTCCCGATTGATTGAAATAAGAAATTTCTAAGAAAACCTTTGCCAAATGATGTTCCTTCTAGAAAGTAACACTGGAAGGGATTATTCCATATCTTGTTCTATGTAAGACGGAGGAAAAGAACAGCAAGAAGAATTTTGAGGTAGAGCAAAAAGTGTAGGTGGTTGGCAACAGCATGGCTTGTTCTTGTATGACGAAAGTCAGGCAGGCTGAGAGAAGGGAGGATCCTGACCTCAGCAACCTTCATAGTTTAGATGAGCTTGGATCCCATCCTACCCTTGGCCTGTGTTCTTCTTTGTGCTGGTGTTAGGTATGATGGGAGGCAACCCAAAGGCCAGAGAATGTTTACAGTGGATCACATGATAAAGGGCAGAGAACTAAAGTTGTGAGTCAACCTCACTGAGTAGTGGTGAGGAAATGTGGATTAGCTTAGTGTGAGGAAAAGTAGGTGATCACTGAATATTGAGCAGTGCATGAAAGGGGTCAGCAGTCCTTCTAGACAGTTTTCTTTGTGACTCTCTCTACAGTCACACTACTTTTTCCTTCTTACCTATTTCATTCTCTCCTCCTTATTCCCCCTCCGCTTTCTTCCTTCTGTGTTTTTCTGTCCTCTGGTTTCCACCCTCACCAACAGCATTCTTGTTTATAGATTCAAACTGTCTTCTGGTCTCTGTGCACACTCACAGCCTTCCTGTGTATAAATTCTCCCATTGCTTCTATTCTTGTTTTAAAGACTCTGTTTCCCCAAAGTTTTGAAAAGTCATCAAAAAGGGCAAAAAAAAAAAAAATCCTCAAACATGAAATCACCAAATATTTAATGTGTTTCTACTTGATTTTGGAAGAGGAAAATGATACTTATTTTATATATGAGATATCAGCTTAATATTTTTAGTATTAGATGCTAAAACATAGCATAAAGAGCTATGTCTTTACATATCTTCTATATGCAGTTCTAATTCTATAAAAAATTAATACTTGGTAAGCCTGTAATATGCTGAATTCTTTTCCTTTGGTTGGAACCTATCAAATGATTCATATTTCTGTCTAATGCTTAATGAGTCATTGATACTTTAATTGCTCTTATATGCTTGATAGTAGACAAAATTATTTAGTGAATTAGACTTCATAGCAGAAAAACATCTCCAAATATCAATATATGTAAAGTGTTGGAAGCACTTGTCTCCTTTGAGTATGAAACTGAAAATGTTTGTATATTTACTCTTGTGGCTGTCAATAGCTTGTGGTAGTGCCTTGAGTAAGTTAGAGGCATCTGCTCAGACTGTCAGAGACTGAGAGAAATTGATGTAACTCTCCAGGGCAGACAGCTAGAGTAGACTCTCACTAACTAGAGTGGCACATTTGGTGACACCTCTGAAATCCTTAGGCTTCTATTCCTCATTTGCTAAGATTCGGGGGTTTTGTATATAGCTAAAAATAAAACTCTTAGTTCTTTTACCAACTTTCTAAAGATACTTACAGAGGTTATCATCATATTTATCTCCTTCTTAAGCTTCAGTATGCTTTAAAAGTAAATTACCCTATAAAATGTCACCGCATGTTAAAAATGAACAGCATTTTGGAATTTAATTATGTGCTACTCCTAGATTATTCAGATTCAAAGAAAATCTGGGGAATGGATTCTTAGCCTATCTCTAAGTAGACATGATAGTCTTTATTTTTGTCTAAATGTTGAACACTATAACTATATATCATCCCAAGCAAATTAGAAGTATTATCATTCATGAGTTCAGTTCTGAAGCTAAGAGACTTCTAACAAAAAGTGTTAATTCCCCTGAGATTATATGGAATTTCTTGTCAAAGTCTTTGAACTACATGTGCAAAACAATAGGCATTCAACAAGTCAATGTTTTATTTAGGGCATGTTAGCCAACTATTGGATTCAGTGTTGAATTTGGGCTCAAACATTCATAGTCTGGTCGAGGGACTAAGTTGCAGTACAGAACAATAGGCAAATAGATACATAAATTCAAGGGTAATTGAGGGTAGATCTGTCATGTTAGTGGGTGAGAGACTGCCTAATTCAATTAGTACACATGGAAAAATATATATGCCCTATCATACCTAAATGACGAAATATGGATATAGGTTCATATTTGAAAGTGACTGTGATTTGGAGAAAAATTGAAAATTTAAGTAGTTAAGGAAATTTTCTGGCAGGAGAGGAAAGACACGAACAATCAAAGGATTAAGGAACTTATACCTTTGTACTATATTAAGGAACCCTGAAGTATAAACTGAGTCCATATAGAAATAGAGAAATTTATTGGTGTCTGTGAATTGGAGGTGTGTGTGTGTGTGTGTGGGTGCGTGTGTGTGTGTGTGCGTGTATGTGTGTGTGTGTGTGTGTGTGTGTGTGTGTGTGTTTATCTCCCTCCTCCTGGTTGGAGGGGGAGTAAAGTATAGCAAAGGAGGAATGCAGAGAGGAGAGGGTGGGAATGTGAATATTTTAATGAATTAGTTTATATAATTATGGCAGAAAATAAGTCTAGAATTCATGAAAACATGGGAGAACTTCAGAGAGCATCTAGGTTATGTTTTTGAAACTAAATTTTTCCTCTATATCCTATCTCTAGTCTCTACTTCAGCCCTCAAGAGGTTGGATAAACCCCTCCCCCAAATATAAAGAAGATCAATTCATTTTTGTAGAAACCACAAAATAGCCAAGAAATTACCTGAAGTTAACCATTTTAACTTCTCAAAATTAGTTTTATGAATCATCACTCAGCAATTATGAACTTTGAATCATATTTACTGTCTCTCTCTGTCTGTCTCCATCTCTCCGTCTTTCTCTGTCTGTCTCTCTCCCTCCCTGTCTCTCCTTCATCATTGTGGTTAATATTGATTGACCATTTGAGAGTATCTGAAATCTGTTGGAAGATAATCATCTGGTCATATATTTTGGAACCTTTCTAAATTACATAGATTGAGTGGGAATATCTACTTCATTCGGTGGATATTTGGGATGTATACAAGGCTGAATCTGAGATATGGGCACTAACCTTGATCTCTCTCTGTCTCTTGACTTTTGATGCAGTGTGTTAGGCCTTATCAAGCTCTTGGCCCTTCACTTTTCTTCCTTTATAGACCAAGAAACACAATGTTTATTGCTTACCATTGCTTTGGCACGTATTTTGTTATAGCAATAAGAAAACAAAACAAAACAAAACAAAAAAAACAAAAAAAAACAAAAACCATAATACATTCATTCAATGCACCCTTTAAAACATCACAATTATGATTCCACTAGAAAGGGAAATTAGTAGAAAGAAATATTTACTGCTTCTTATTGGTTGTTGTGAAGATGATTTTATTATTAAAACAGGTATAAAGGAGTCTTTTCCTGAATTAAAAACACTTTTAGCTCATTAAAAAGACCAAGTGTGGTCTGGCATAGCTGCGACTTTTTTCCTTGGCTATTTTGTTTAGTTGGCAACTCCAGCCTGTGGGGTCTATGATTCTCATAAGAAGCTCATGTGACGACAGACCCTGCTTGTGTTATAGCGACTAAAACACAAGAGTGTTTTAGAGTAATGGCTCTTAAGATGACTCTGCTTGTAGATCTTAACCTAATGCATTTAATGGTTCATAAAATCATTTGTAACCACATCAGAGTCACATCTGTGGGGAAGATCATTCAGAGAATAAGTATGGTGCTTCTTTTAAACCCTGAAAAATATTTAGATTTATATATATAACTCATTAAAGTGATATATAACTTGCTTTTCATGGTATAATACAAATGGGTTTGGATTGAAAGACGATCATTGCCTAGATATGGTAGGTTTTATTTCCATAATTAAACTAATTAGTATAATTATTAAGTATTTATATTTTATTATAATGTCTCTTTGTTCTTACCCTTGAATGATTATATCTTATTTTTCAAAAGTTTCATTTGTGACCCTTAGAAAAGTCTGGGATCTCCTAGTTTTGGTATAATTCTTCCTCAACTTTCTGGCCTCTACCACAAACTCAGTTTTTCATATCTGACTTCTATAAAGCTTAGCTAAAAGAGCAACAAAGTTAATGTGTAGCATTAGGTTATGAGGTAGGTCATGATGAATAGGTGTATATTAAGGCAGTGTGAATGTTTCCTAGTAATCATCTTTGTAGAAAATACAGAGACATGAAAGAATATGGAGTTTCACAGTAGAAAGAGGTCCGCCAGTTGTAACAGGATTTTGTTGGTGTTATTATTATCCTTTTAAGCTTTTAAAAAACATTACAGTATATGTATTGAATGGTTTCAGCTACAAATGCAGCTTTAAAATACTGATCTTAACACTGTAGCACAGGCTGACCTTAGCAATCTTCTTGCTTTAGCTTAAAATATTTCACTTTTTCTCTTTTAATTCATTTATCTCTCCTTCCTTCCTGCCTCCCTTCCTCCCTCCTTCCTTCCTCCCTCCCTCCCTTCCTTCCTTTCATCCTTCCTTCCTCCCTCCCTCCTTCCTTCCTTCCTTCCTTCCTTTCATCCTTCCTTCCTTCCTTCCTTCTTTCCTTCCTTCCTTCCTTCCTTTCATCCTTCCTTCCTTCCTTCCTTCTTTCCTTCCTTCCTTCCTCTTTTCCTTGTCTTTCCTTTCTTTTCATTGATGAATATTTATTTAAAAGTTTGCTCCTCCAATTTAGCATTATTTACCAACTTGGTTGTTTTCATAGTCTTGTTGGCTTCTAGTGTTTGTGAGAGCCTTAGCAGAAACAATTTAGTCTTCTTATATGCTCTCTCAGCCCTTTTTTGCTTCTTGGCAGCCCTGATAGCTGGATCTCTCTGAGAATTTCTAAATTCTGGTTTTTAATTCTTCTTGGCTGCAGTATCACTGATGGCCCACTGGAATTTAACGGTTGGCTTCTTTTGATTTCCTTCCAGGCATTCCTTTTATATGCCTTCTTCTCTAGGAGAAGGTTCAATGTATCTGTTGTGGAGTCATTTTAGAAGAAAACATAGACTTGCATGTTGCATTAAAAAAAAAATACAGCCGGGCGGTGGTGGCGCACGCCTTTAATCCCAGCACTTGGGAGGCAGAGGCAGGTGGATTTCTGAGTTCGAGGCCAGCCTGGTCTACAGAGTGAGTTCCAGGACAGCCAGGGCTATACAGAGAAACCCTGTCTCAAAAAACCAAGAAAAAAAAATACTGAAAAACTATCTGTAGATCCTTGATTAGAGCTTCCTTGTCAAAGATAGATCTTGTAGTCATAAGCCTACAGTTTGGCATTCATTGTAGTAGCTGGCTTTCTCGGTAGAGAAAAGATTAAAAGGTGCTTAATTTATTTTAAATTTACATCCACTTTGATGAGATTCAAGTTTATATGAATCAGATCCGTGTACAAAAGACATTCCCAGGGCCTCTGTTATCTAAACTTACACTGAATCTTCCACCCATATCAGAATGAAGCATGAGTATCATGAAGTTGCCCTGAAAATCCAGTCTATACAAATGGCAAGTGTCCCTCTTCAGACCATATCAAATGTTGGACAAAATTTGGTATCATCAATGAAGAGAAAGAAGCTGACTTCATTTGCTTTGTGACAGAAGGAAGATCAAAAGAAATGGGTACAAGCTGTTCCTAAAGGTTGTTCTGAGCAAATTTCTGAAAAACATTATTCTCTGAATATGACATTTCCCTCTGAGTGTCCTGTGGAAACCCAAGAGGAATGATCAGCCTTCAGTGGACTCAGTTCTAGTTGTTCATTCTCCCTTTTTCCTGTGTGCCTGCTAAATAAGCTTACATAGTGGCTATAATCTGAAAGGTCACTCTGATCATGAAGAACAAAGACATACTCTTGCTACTCTTGAAAACTCACCAAAGTCTGTTCAATGTTGTAACTTCCAGATTGTGATCCAGGAACAAATTATAACATATGATATTTGTGGGTTTTGTTTTTTATATTTGAAGGCATGACCTGAGGGACTACCTAGTGTTAAAGATTTATCAAAGAAACTATATTTATTATCTCAACAAATATGTGAAATTATATACTAATTACTTGATTAAAAAAATCTAAGAACCTTCATTGAAAGAATAAACCTATCTCATAATTTTATTAGTTCTCCAAGAGTTCAAATTTCCATATAATGTTTTGATTATATTCATTCCTCAACTCTTCTTAGATCTATCCCCAGTTTTTATCACCACAGCTATTTTGTCCTCTTTAGAAAAAAAAAACACTTCAAGAATAGTTGCATTACTAATTCCCTAAATATTCTTGGATTTGTGGTCTTCCATTCAAGCATGGTTGACTTGCCAGCAGTTACAACTCAGAGAGAAGATAAACTCTTCCTGTTTCACCAGTGAACCACTGCCAGTCACCACAGCCTAGGGATGGAATTGCATTCTCCAGTTCACTTCTCTATGTAAGAATTTGGTCAGTCTTGAACTGGCACAGGTTGTATGCATGCTGACACCGCCACTGAGTTTATGTGTGCATTTCCCTTGTGTGACTAGAAGATGTTCTCATGTATTCATCAACAGTCTGAGTCTTATATACTGTCCTCCTCTTCTGCATCAATCCCTGAGGCTTATTGGGAGGTAGATATGTTTCATCGGTGTTGAAACTGCAGGTTCTCATGCTCTGCACCTGGACCAGTTGTGCGATAGGTCACTTTAACAAATTCTTTCTTAAAAAAATATAAGATCTAAACCATGCTAACTTAAGAGTATATGTTAAATATATAATGTTTTTTCTTTCTAATTTTTTTTTTTTAATAAAGGCATGTAGGGGTATAAACGTCCATGCTGTAGGTGCTTTTATTTTTAACTTTTAAATTTTTATAGTCCAGTCATTATCCCACTCCGGGTCTGCCCTCCCACAGTTCTGCATCCCATTCCTCCTTCCCCTGTTTCATGAGGATGTCTCACTCCACTCTATCAGCCCCCACTGTTCCCATCCCACATCCACTTCAGCCAGGTCTCCCCACTCTCTGAGACCTAAAGTCTCTCGAGGGTTAAGTGTTTTCTTCTTCCACTGAGGCCAGACCAGGCAGTCCTCTGAATTATGTGGGTTGGGGGCTTCATATCACCCAGTGCATGTTGCCTGGTTGGTGTCTCAGGGCCTGAGAGATCTCAGGGGTCCCTATTAGTTGAAACTGCTTATCGTCTTATGGGGCCCTCCTCCTCCTTAGCTTTTTGGTCCCTTTCCCTAATTCAACTACAAGGGTCTCCAACTTCAGTCCAATGTTTGGGTGTCAGTATCTGCATGGGACTCAGACAGCTCCTGGTATGGCCTCTCAGAGGACTGACGTGTTGGGCTCCTCTGTCTGTAAGCACACCATAGCATTAGTAATAATGTCAGGCCTTGGACCCTCCCCTTGAGATGGATCCCAAGTTGGGCCAGTAACTGGACCTCCTTCCCCTTAAGTCTCTTCTCTGTTTTTGTCCCTGCAGTTCTTTTAGACAGGAACAATTATGATTCAGAGGTTTGGACTCTGGGATATACTTATTACTATCATGTTTGTCAACCAAACTGGTATTATTTTCCTTGTTAAGCATTAAGTATCACTACTAGGAAATCAAATTTCTTCTTATTTATCCTAGTTGGAAACCTATATACATGCTGTATTCATAACCCACCCTTAATAAGAAAGATTTTGTTTCTTTTTCACTTTAATGAGTACTTGAGTAGCTCATTTAGAAATTTAGCCAAAAAGAATAACTATGGGGAGATTTTGGTGATTAAATAGCAAGTCCTGTTCCTTTACTGCCCTGCTACTGTGTTGGTCTTTAAAACCATAACTGGTTGAATGACTAATGTACTCATTCGGCTAGAAGACTACATTGCATTTGAATTTCAAGGAGTTAAATGAAGTTAAGTGTAAAGCTTGTAAAATATTAAATCTAAATATCACACTGTGCCTTGAATTGCTCTTTAAGTAACATCCCTATGCTGGAAAAAATCCATTTGCAATAAATTTTCATATGCAAGCTAAAGGATTTCAAAGTCTTCATGAAAGCCCATGGGTCCTGTACAATTTGTATAACTTCTGTTCTTTCCTCTGAGTGCTTAGACATTCATTGTTAGAGTGACTTAGTCTATTACCGTATACTCAAGTCCTAGTCAATTATCACATCATCATTCCAATTTTATGTCTACAAATGTCTTGTTGTTACAAGAAAATACCCATGTACTTATAATATATACTGCATGTTATAAGAAGAGAATGACGAAATATAATGTGGCTGTGGACGAATTGTCCAGTTGCTCTTACATAAAGAGAAGGCTTTAGGGAAGAGGAAAGTTAAAATTAAGCTTTCAGGGTAAAATAAAAATTGAGCTGGTAATTTTAAATGCAATTATTTATGTATTGCAGTGATTCCAAAATGTAATTAGGGTGACCAGAGGAGTTCTTTGAAGCTTGCTGTGAGCAACTTCTAGGATCATCAAAAGTTGAAGCTTTTTTTTGTTTTGTTTTGAGAGCTAATGTAGAATGACATGTAGCAGATAAATGACAACACTTCACATTTCACACTGGGAAAATTGTGGGGATTGATGGTTTGCTAAGTACTGTCAAGAAGTACAAGAAGGACTGACCAATTCAGTACATTGAATTGGTTTGTCTTTCTGTCTCTTCTCTCTGTTTGATGCTGTAAGTACATTTTTCATTATCTATATCAGCAATTTAGAATGAAATTTGTATTAGTAATCTTTGTTTTGTTATGATGATATACCCAGTAGACATAAAGAAGGAAGGATGCAATTGGGCTCATGATAGGGGGCTGAGCTTATCCCACTGGGAAAATACAGTACACCAGAGAGGTTAATATTTTGGAAGAATAGAAGGAGAAGCGTACAGCTAAACCCAGCACTCAGCTGTCTTTTTTTCTTTCCCTCTTGTTTTTTCCTACACCCAGACCATATTGTGTCACCCTGTGCATTGGTCTTCACACTCTCAGTCATCCCTGGAAAAGTTCTCATAGAGCCACCAGGAGGAGATGTATCTACACAACCCAAGTGATTCTAAATCCAAATTGGATTGACAATGAAAATTGACAATCACAGTACTGGGAAACCCATCTGTTCTTTTTAAGCTTGCTATTAAGTGATTCATGTTAATAATATTCCAAGATGCCTCAAGTAAATACAGATGTTAAAGATGAAAATGAGTTTGAAGAGATATTTGTGTTCTGCCAGTAATAAATATAAAATAATACAACTGAAGGACAGTGATCACAAATCTACAGGTATGAGCATGGCTCTGTGATAGAGCCCATCATGTCAGTGTTTATGGGTTTGATTCCAACACTCCTAATTTCATGACAAAAATGAAGTTATATGCATAGGAAGACACATTGCAATTATTATGGAACCCAGAAAAAAAGCTGGAGGTTAATGTTCTAAAATATCTGGGTCAAGTTAATGCTGAGCTTCCCTAACCAGAAAAAATATTGGAAAAAATAAATGAAGGTTTGCAAAAGTGGGAAATATAATATCACTTGAATATTGGCAATATTTATAAAGCCTTGTAAGTAAACATTAATTTGACACATTGAACAACGTTGCATTCCAAAATCTGCATGACATAATCTCTCACATGAAATCTGCATTACTGTGACTTTGGATTATATGTGTTTTTCCTAAAGAATGACTGAGTGATGTGCCATGGCTCTGTCTGTCATTAAGCTTCAGCCTTGCTCATTTCAATATCAAGGAGCATTCAATCATTCTGAAGAGTCTTCACTGCAGTTTGTTCTTATTGTTTTATAAAAATTGAAAAATGAAAGTGCTGATACTAGTAATAGAAGTATATAAATTTAACACTATAGAAAAAAAAAAGGTGCCCAAAAAATTACCAACTATTTAAATTTAGGTTCTATTTTGCTAGTTTTAAGTGGGATGACTGTGAATAATAAAAGAGGAATTTAAAAGAGAAAATTCATTAGTTTAGGAAAATATATGAAATTAATATTATCTTAAAATATGATACACAGATACCTTTTCTTACAAAATTAGTTCATTATCTCCAGTTTTGCATATTTCAGGTATTTGCAAATATTGCATGCAAAGAAAGGATTAATCTTTAAAATAAAAAAATATATATGCATATATACATATATACATTTATACATATAATACAGCAAGCTTTAGCTGTGTGATTTATGGGAAACTATATAAAATTCGTAAATATTAAAGTCCTCATCTGTAACTGTAGATCAAATGGAATATTTTTTAAATTATAGGAAATTAAACTAAGACAATAAATCCAAAACACTTAGCATAGTCTATGACCTGGAAGTGTTTAATAAATTGTTTCTCCTATTAAATTTAAGGTTAAGTTATTTGTTACTGGAGAAGAGTTTAGAAAAAAATACCTATTTATATATTACTAAATAGGCTGGTTGTCCTATAAATAAATCTCTTTGGCCTCGTAATGAGAAACCTAGGATAATCTGCTGAAACATGAGTAGCCTCACAACCTTCTGCTGCACACAGGAAGAAAACTGATTCTCTCTCGTCTAACAGCCATCACGGGCCAATAGTTCCTCTGACAGGAGTGGAAGTCTTGAGTCTTCATCCATGTTGTAGTATGCTCTCTGTTGTGATAGCCTGCAGGTATTGTGCTTATAGCCACAGCTGTCAGGTCTTCCAAAGACTCTTTCGCTACAGGCTCTTGCAATCTTTCTTCCCCATATTCTTTTATCTCTCATCCTTTGGGGAAAGGACAGTGAGAAGTTAGAGTGAAGCCTTCCGTAGTCTTATGTTATCTGCATGTGACTAACTGTGGTGCTCCACATTATTAATTATCTATTGCAAAAGAAGCTTCTTCAATAAGTATTGAAAGAAGCAGTAATCCTTGGGTATAAAAATATGAATGTGGGGCTACAGTTTCTTACTGTGCCTGTTTAACAGAATTAAAATATTAGGTACCCCCTTAGGTCCTATGGTATAACCATCAATGGGATTTTCCTTTTGGGGGTCAGATATTAAATCCAATTGGAAAGTGGTTGGATATTCTCATAACACTTGTGTCGCTTGTACTGTGGCAAGTATATCTGTCCACGACAGCAGCTCCTGTAGCTCACAGCCTCAGAACTGAGAAAGACTCTTCATTACTTTTCATTCAAAAGTAAAAAAAATAAAAAGGAATAATTAGAATCTTCCATGATTATGACCACTAAAAGTAGAGAGTTTGATTTCTATGTGTTCCATGACTCTGACATGTGGAATCTTCAGCAGTAGGGCCTTAGTTCTGAGTTCTAAAGGATAAACAAGAGTATGCACATGCTGGTAGCCCAAAGTAGATTCAGTAAAAAAAAAATTTAAGGAACACTCAAAATTGAGAAGTAAATTTGGTCAGAAGTTAGGGAAGAACTTGGAAGAGTGGGGATGGAGGATAGATTTTTACAAAATTCTCAAACAATAAAAACTAATGTCTATACCAATTACCCTCCAAAAGATGCGCAGTTTTGTCCTACCCAGGTGTAGCACTTCTGTCCTAGCACCATTGTACGCATCACCCACATTACTGTTTTATGGATGACAGTGGTTTGGTAGATGATGCTTTACTTCCTTTCTTAACAGAATGTTATCTTGGCTATTAGGTAATTGATCATACTATCTGACAGTTTTAAAATTATTGTGTATTATTACAGAATTTGTTTCATACCATAACAGTAGCAGTGAGTTTTCCTTGAAACAATAAAACCCACTTTAACTACCATGTTGATCCCAAGTGATTTCTTGGCTGTCAAATGAAAATTTATACTAAGGGAATAACTTTGTACCTCCTGTTTTTGAAACAAAGTCATGTTTAGTTTATAGGAATGCCAAGTTTATGTTTATTTTACCCCATTTTTTTCTCCATTTGATTCTTTAGCTCTGTGTTTTCATATCTTATGGCATAGCTTAAATTTTAAATATTTGAGTCACCAAAATTCTCCATAACTTTCTCTACATGGTACACTGTGTCCAAAGCTTGGTTTTCAAACCACTGTCTAACCCAACTCATCCTTCAGATCTTAATCAATTTGTCACCTATCTATCACCATCTCAATTATACAAGTCCCTATTGTCTTCCTATTTGGTGACACAGGAGCACAGTGGGTGCCTTCTAGCCACACTTGGAAACTGACCACAGCTCTCGCTTGACTGTGAGCTCTTAGACCTCACTCTGACTTCTTCACTTGGAACAATGAATTTTTTTTTAAAGAATTAGGCAGCCAATAATATTCAAGGAATCAAAATGTGATGTGTAGGTGTAATTATTAGTATAATGACAACCTTAATTTTGAATTTCAGCTAGTTCAGAATGCTAAGACATAGTAAAGTGACTACAGTAAATTTCAATGGAAGGCTTGGCAATTTTGCTGCATAACAATGATGCTCATGGTGAGAGGAAAAGAGAATAAATTCACTCCTGTCTCAAACTCATGCTCCTAATACTTGTTAGATTCCCTTTGAAAGAAGCTTTACCTCTCATGAGGGTTGGGAGTGGTAACATCTATATATGAGAAAATAGCACATTGGGCTATGACTCCTGATTTCTTTCCTAGGATTTCTATCTCCACAATTGTCTCTCTTTGTGATTTCTTTATTCTTTCTAGTTCCATTTTTAGATCCTGGATAGTTTTGTTCAATTTCTTCACCTATTTGGATGTGTTTTCCTGTAATTTTTTAAGGGATTTCTGTATTTCATCTTTAAGGGCTTCTACCTGTTTACCTGTATTTGCCTGTATTTCTTAAGGGAGTTATTTATGTCCTTCTTAAAGTCCTCTATCATCATCATGAGATGTTTTTTTAAATCCTAATCTTGCTTTTCTGAAGTGTTGGGGTATCCAGGACTACTGTGGTGGAGAACAGGGATCTGATGATGCCAAGTAGCTTTGGTTTCCATTGCTAATGTTCTTGTGCTTGCCTCTCACTGTCTGTTTATCTCTGGGCTAGCTGGTCTTACTGTCTCTGATTGGAGCTTGTCCCTCCTGTGATCCTGCTGTGTCAGAACTACTCAGAGTCCAGCTGTCTCTGTGTTCCTGTGATCCAGAGATCCTGGGTCTGTCAGAGCTCCTGGGAGTCAAGCTGCCTCTGGGATCTTGAAATCCTGGTGTGACCAATCTCCTAAGACACTTTTGTGTCAGAGCTCCTGGGAGTCAACTTTCTCTGGGTGTTGGAGGAATGGGTGGGGGGGCCAGAGAGCTGGGTTTTCTCTGGGCACAGGTGCAAACTGGAAGGAACCTGTGCCTCTGGCTGTTTGGGGCTTTGTGATTCCCTGATTCCTGTAGGGGTCCTAGTTACACAGGGTGTTAAGAAAGATGTTGTGGCCTCAACTGTGATCCTGGGTGTGTCTGATCTCCTGGGAATCGAGCTTCCTCTATGATCCTGTGATTCTGGGAATCTTAGAGCAACTAGGAGTTGAATTTCCTTTGGGTGTGTGGGACTTGGTGCAGAGCCAGCACCTAAGGTCTGCTCAGACTGGTTCAGACTGAAAGGAACCTATGCCTTTGGCAGGGCAGGGTTCCTATGTCCCTGGATCCTGGAGTTCCCATTTAATCCAGGTGTTGGGGTAGATGTGACTTCACCTGTAATTCTGGGCATGTTAGAGGACCTGGGAGTCCAAAATTTTAACTTACCCTGACATATCAGGAAAATAAAATCTTTGTATATAATGAAAGATTAAAATTTGCCTTGAAAAGAAATCCCATCATTAGTGATGAATTTCACGTGTGTATTAAAAAGGTTGGTAAAAAACAAAGTAGAGTACAACACAAAGCTAATCACAAGCAAAGAATGTATTTGTGGAGGCTATATGTGGGTGCTTGTATTATATGTACTATTGCAGAGTTTGGCTCATATGATAACAATAAAAACTGTGCATTGGGGACATAACAGCCAAGAGATGAAAGTTCTGACCTGATAAGATGATATAACATCTGTATATTACTTTCACAGGAGTTCTGTAGAATGATTCTTAAGTTATCAAGGCTGGAGATGTGGAGAGATGAGAAACATTTGGAGAGTTACAGAAAAATAAATAGAAGTGATATTATCTACAATTATTAGTTTGCATGAACACAGTCATAAAAATCAACCTTGAAATAATGAGTAGGATCAATTACTGTATGCATAGTTTGGGAAAGGAAAATATTGAAATCACCAGTTTTTGTCATTGATAACAGAACAAAATGGTGCTGCCATTCATGCAGGCCTAAGGTGTTAAATGTTCAATTCTGATTCACGTATTTCTGCATTTTTGCTTTAGAATTACTGTCAGTGATTTTAATAAGCATCCAGATATCTAAATTTTGAGCCTTCAAATAAAATGCTATTATAATTATTGCTTCAGATGAGGTCAGATAAGACGAAAATTTTTAAAATAATAATTTCTAGAATTGGAAACCATCAGGAGAAGATACATGAGGATACATCCTAAAATACAGGAAATTTGAGTCCTAGTTGAAGGCCTGAGTTATAATATGAAGCCTGGAGTAGACTTCAGAGTAGCAACAATAAAATAACTTTAAAAATAATGTGCATATCATAACCAATCAAATCAAGGCAAAACTCAACTGAGATGAAACTCAAAATGTGAATCATTTAAAATACTCATTTGATAAACATTTCAATAGGCTAGTTAAAAAATTCTAAGGACACAGATTCCAGTGGAAGTATCCCCTGATCTCACAATACTCTTCCAAGTATCCTTCATATCCAAAAGTTATAATCAGTTACATAGCCTGTGTCACTGGTCTTTATAAAGCATGCAAAATTAATTTAAATCTTTGGAAAAATGATGTCCAAAGTCATCTCAGAGTAATGAATGTGCTACAATTATGGCAGAAGTTGATGTGCACTAAAGGAACCTGTACATTAAGGTAGATTATTAAGAGACTGCTGATGGCCAAAACTCAGATCAATAGTGCTACCTTTCATTGTAATAAAACATAAATTATTCCCAAGTGATTGGTCAGTAGAGTTTTTCTGAATTCTTTTGAAGCAATATTGTTATTTTCTTGTTAATGTAACATTCTTTTCTTGTAAGAAATGATTATGTATATAAAACCCTTTTTAAATACTCTTCAAAATTATCCTACCAGAAGAGGGACAATATAAGCAATCAAAGAAGCAATCGCATTCCTGAGTGTTGAATGTATTGGATATTACATTCTCTCACTCTCATTGGCACATCACATTTAGATTGTTTATCATGATAATAATTTTCCTAGCCCCTTATTTTAATCCTAAAAGGCTCTACAGAAATTTGAATTCAGTAAATTTGGAGGAACCCATCCATTGGACAATGGTAACTCATGAGTGTTGTAACACACACACACACACAAAAAATGTTTACTTTTAATTTTTTCTCTACAAAGCATTTTTAAAGTAAATCTAAGACATGTATCTGATGCAGGAATGTGATTCAATATTTTAAACCACCTTTAAATAATGTTGAAAGTAATTTTTAAAACAACTGATATTTCTGTTAGCCTGTTAATTAATAAATACTACTATGCAGTATTTTATGAATTTTTGTCTATTTATTAAATATTCTTAGAAAAACTGAGGCTGAGTCCTTTAATATATTGTACTATTATACATATTTATGAACTTAAACTAGTTTCAGTAGTTTGTTAACTATGGGATTATTTTATTATACATGAGATGATCTTTTAAAATATTGTTTTAAAATTACCCTATGTAGTTCAAAATGAAGCACTCAATTTTATACTTTTTAATTTAGTCTAAAAATACTTGATTACCAGATGTGTTTCTCTTCAAGCATATGGAAATCTTAAAGTTAAAAATTATATTGCTAAATGTTATATTTAATAAAAGTTAAAATTTATTAAGCAAAAAATCTCTGTGGCATGTCTGTTATTCCTCTTTATGACGTGCTGGATTAGGAGTCTCCTTAAATCCCCAAAATAATATAGACTAAGCAAGATGTAACCACTGCTATAATAGTGACACAAGAATGTTGAGCAACCAACTGCTCTGGTATTTCATTTGAGAACTACTACACAGGTTGGAACCCTTGCACAGTACTATATAGAGTTAACATGTACACAAATACACACTAATACAAAAACATTATACACACACACACACACACACACACACACACACACACACATATATATATGTATATACCACACACATACACATAACTATATATTAATTGGATTATTTTATCTATGTAAAAGTATCACCTTTTTCTTTTCTCTTGATTTTTTATTAGATATTTTCTTTATTTACATGTCATATGATTTCTCCTTTCCCAGTTTCCCCTCCAAAGAACAAATAAGCAAACAAACAAAAACAACAAGAACAAATCCCTGTTGCCTCCCCCCTCCCTATGCTTACCACCCCATCCTCTCCCACTTATTGGTCCTGGCATTCCCCTACACTGGGGCACAGAACCTTCACAGGGCCAAGGGCCTCTCCTCCCATTGATGATTGACTTTGCAATCCTCTACTATACTCATGCTGCCAGAACAATCAGTCCCACTGTGTGCAGTCCTTGGTTGGTGGTTGAATCCCTGGGAGCTCTGGGGGTACTAGTTAGTTCATATTGTTGTTTGTCCTAAGGGGCTGCAAACTCCTCAGCTCCATAGGTCCTTTCTCTAACTCCTTCATTGGGGACCCTGTTCAATGGATAGCTGAAGCATCACCTTTTTCAAAGCTTTTATTATGTATAATTTTGTAAGAAAATTTGATCATCTTTCATATTTGTTAACTATGGCTACTTTTTTCTCTTTCTGTAAATTTCTTAATAATAATGAGGGCCTCATATTATAAAACTGGTACATCTACAACACAGCTGTGCAAATAGGCCCAGGGATCATAATAGAGGAGGGACAGAAAGATTGCAGGAGTCAGGGAAGCAGGAAATTTGATGTGATATTAGTCTTCTAGGACTCTGAGAGAAACTAATACCACGGGTTCCTAAAGAAGAGTTGAACAAGCACAGCTCCAATAGACATGCTAAAATGGAAATGGAGAATTGCAAAGGACCTCAACTCTATACAAAAAAATATACAGTCTATTAATACTGAGAGAGTTACAAGTAAAATATTCCTCCTCCCAGGGGGAATGTCCTCAGATTGCTTATTTATTACTACGATAAAATCCCTGAAATCATTTGTCTATAAGTAACAATATAAGAATGTATATATACCATTCCGGTCTCTCTGAACTGGTGTCCTGAGCAGACCTTGGGCACAAGCTCCGCAGCCAGTCCCTCAACACCTAGAGGAAGTGCCACTTCCAGGAGCTCTGACATGCCAAGGATCAGAGGTGAGGAGGATCCACCATCTGTCCCAACATCTGGAGTAACTAGGACCAGCGAGATCAGGCACACAGGAATTCCACCAGCCCAGTGGTTCTGGTTCCTTCTGGTCTGTGTGGGCTCATGTCCTGAGGAGACCCTGCGTGCAAGCTCAACAGCCAGTCCCACAACACCCAGAGGAAGCTGCTGCACTCCCAGGTGCTCTAAGCCCAGGATCACAGGATCCCAGAATCACAGGATCACAGAGACAGCTCTACTCTGAGGAGTTCTGACACAACCAGGATCACAGGAAGGGCAGGCTCCAGTCAGATTTAGCAAGGGCAGGTAGCACTAAAGATAACCAGATGCCGGGGGGATGGGTGGGGGAGTGTAAGAAAATAAACAACACAAACCAAGGTCACTTGGTATCATCAGAATCCAATTCTCCCACCATAGTATGTCCCGGACATATCATTACACCGGAAAAGCAAGATTCAGATATAAAATCACTTCTCATGGTGATGATACAGGACTTTAAGAAAGACATAAATAGCACCCTCAAAGAAATACAGGAGAACACAGGTAAACAGCTAGAAGCCCTTCAAGAGGAAACACAAAAAATCCCTTAAGGAGCTACAGGAAAACACAATCAAACAGGTGAAGGAAATGAGCAAAACCATCCAGAATCTAAAAATAGAAATAGAAACAATAAAGAAATCAGAAAGAGAGACAAACCTGCTGATACAAAACCTAGGAAAGAAATCAGGAGTCATAGATGCAAACATCACCAACAGAATACAAAAGATAGAAGAGAGAATCTCAGGGGCAGAAGACACCATAAAACATTGACACATCAGTCAAAGAAAATGCAAAAAGCGAAAAACTCCTAACCCAAAACATCCAGGAAAGCCAGGATGCAATGAGAAGACCAAGCCTAAGGATAATAGGTATAGAAGAGATTGAAGATTCCCAATGTAATGGGCCAGTAAATATCTTCAACAAAATTATAGAAGAAAACTCCCCCAATCTAAATAAACAGATGCCCATGAACATGTAAGAAGCCTACAGAACTCCAAATAGACTGGACCAGAAAATAAATTCCTCCCATCACATAATAATAAAAACACCAAATACACTAAACAAAGAAAGAATTTTGAAAGCAGTAAGGGAAAAAGGTAAAGTAACATATAAAGGCAGGCCTATCAGAATTACACCAGAGTTCTTGCCAGAGACTATAAGAGGTAGAAGATCCTGGGCAGATGTCATACAGACCCTACAAAAACACAAATGCAGGTCCAGGCTACTTATTATACCCAGCAAAACTCTCAATTACCATAGATGGAGAAAACAAGATATTCCATGACAAAACAAAATTCACACAATATCTTTCCACAAATCTACTTCTACAAAGGATAATAGATGGAAGACATCAACATAAGGAACAAAACTACACCCTAGAAGAAACAAGAAAGTAATCTTTTAACAAATCCACACAAACCTAATTCTACCTCTTACAAACAAACAACAGGAAGTTACAATTACTTTTTCTTAATATCTTAATATGATAATTAATATTACCGACATATCCTAATCGGTTGAAATCCAATAATACGAGGAATTAGAAATTTGTTGATTGTCGTCCAATGGTCTCTCTAATTTGGTAATTGGAGAAATAGGTCCAACATTGTACAATCTTTATATACTTTCAGCTTGTTTGTTTGTGACAGTGTCTGATTGTGTACAACATAAGGGTCTTGAAATCTTGCTTTTCCTATCTCAGCCTCTTTATTAGTAGCATTGTTCATTTCATGTTTTTACACTATACTATGGTTTTCAGAACAGCTTATATATTTCAAAAGTATTTATATACCCAAAAGAAACATAGAGGATTAACTAGGAAGTTGCTTGTAAGAGAACAACAAAGAGTGAGACTGAATGCTTTGCTTGACGTTTGTTAACTCTTGTATCAAGTTTAAAGAAGAGGACTTTATAAGTTACTCTTTCTCTGAGATGAATGCTTTTCCAAATTATCACAGCTAATGAACCAAATATTACCCTCATCTAATGTCTGTGCCACCCTCTAAGCAGAACCATTGTTCACTGAAACAGTTGGTGAATGACTTTATGGATAGACCATATTAATACCTACACCATTTCTTAAATGAATGTAACCTGTTCTCTGTGGACTGAGAATAAAGTCACTCACTCAAGTCAAATAGCTTTGACCATAGCAGAAAATCTGTATCCAAAAATTGTGCCTACAATTCATTTCTTGGTGCAGCAGTACTATCAACTCTCAGCTAAGCTATGATGGAAGTAAAATCCTTTGGTGATGTGAGGGTCATTGAAGTACAGCTTTATTACAATGAAATCCAATGTCTAAAATTTATTCTTATTTTGGGCTTGTACCATAGTAAGAGCCAAGATTTTAAACTCTACTAAATACAAAACAAACAAAAAGACTATATATTTATGTTCATTTAAGAAAATAATAGTAGTGATGTATTATTTTGAAATATACAGTTAATATATTTGGAGTTATTTAAAATTTATATTGAGAAAAATGTATTTTCACTATTGCTGTAGATGAGTGTCTACATAAGACTGTTAAATTGATTGTTGTTTTATATCAAACAACTTTTATAGTACTTATTTTTATTGTTATAATATTTTATAAATTTTAAGGAATATGACAAAAAAGATATTGTAGGTATTTAAGGCAGGGTCTCTGGGAGGAGTTGGAGTAAAAAAGGGAAACAAGACTGAGATTTAATTCTATTTACTTAAAATATGTTTTGAAATTTTAACAAATTCAGATAAATTGAAATCATGTAGTTTTTCTCATCATAATGCAATAAAAGTTAAAAAGAAGAATGTATATACATGTAATATATATATAATCATATATCTATCTATATATATGATTTAGGAAATAGAGGCAATGAGTTTGACTGACAACAAATGGGTGCATTAGAATGTTCGAGAGGAGAATAGAGGAGAAAAATGTTATAATTATATTTTCACTTCAAAAATTTCCAAAATATATTACAAACCAAAATGTTACTACTAAAGTTGCTTACTATTAAATATGATCTGAGTCATATAATATGGCTTCTCTGCAAATTGTCTAGATATTTTGTTTTTCTTTTAAATCAGATCTTTTTGCTTTGAGTAAGTAATACACCCCCCCACACACACACCCCTACATAAACACATACACACCCCACACACCCCACACACCCACCCCACACACAATGCAGATCTATTTAAATGCTTCATAGACTCTCTCAGTTTCATATATTTTTATTTTATAAATTCAGTAGTGTTCTACTTGCTGTTTTGCAGCTGTGGTAAATACCACTGCCAAAACAACATGAAGAAGAAAAGGGTTCACCAAGAGAAACCAAGGGAAACTCAGTTAGGAACGTGCACCCAAGAATGAAATCAGACACAAATCATGGAAAAGTTCTACTTGCTGTCTTGCTTTCGTTGAATCCTCACATTTCCTAAATAACCACGGCACACCTGCCCAAGAATGGCACTGCTCATAAGTGCATGGCCCTCCAATATCAGCTGGCAAGTAAGAGAATGACCCACATACATCCTCACAGTCCAAACTTGTGCAAGTTTTCTCTCAACTGAGATTTCTCTCCTCACAGATATGTCTAGGTCTGTGTCAAATAGACAAAAATTAACCATCACAGCCAGTATACTATGCTTATGTTGAAAATAGGGTGATGGCCAGTTTTTTTAGAGAAACATACAGAAATCTGAAATTTTGCTTGATTCATTAATATTTGTTATAAACATTGCATTTCTTCTTTATAATGTGTGTTCATATGCTTGCATGTGTATAATTCAGTTGTGTGAGTGTGTATACATGTGTATGGAGTCCAGAGATTGGTACTTAGCTTTTTCCTGAATCCCCCATCTTGTACACCATAGTCTTAGTTTGGTTATTTGAGAGTGTTGTACATATTATATCATATTCATCCCTCTCTCACAAACACTCTACTTCCCTATCCAGCCAACTGTGGTTTTTGTTGTTTTGCTTTTGTTTTTGGTTTTTTGTTTGTTTGTTTGTTTCTCTCTTATGTCAACGTTTATGTAGCAATATTCTTGGAACTGTAGTCTTCTACTGGAGCAGGGGAAACTACCCAGTGACTATACTCTTTGAGGAATATGTTTCTCCTTCTCCCACCAAGTAAAAATTGCCAATAGTTCCACAATATGGAATTGGAAGTTCAACTTGCCTATTCATTTTAGGATTTAATTTGGCTTGGTTTTGAATACATCTTGTCCATTCTGTCAAAATATACCCATACATAAAGCTTGCTTATTGTATCCTAAAACCATTGCACTCTTTTTTTGCTCCCACTGCTTTGGATTTTAAAATCTTTCTAAACCCTGTTCTGCAGTGATCTCTTGAGCATTTTCAGGACTATGTGTAATATATATGTTTCATTTAAGGCTGATCATTCTGCAGTTGTTTTACTCTCTGTATCTTCTCCAGTTTGGTATAATATTAGTCAACATCTACTGCATATAAAAGTTTCTCTGATGAAGGTTGAGAAACGAACTGATCTAAGGGTATAATGATAAATCATTAGGAATCATTTTAATAAAATGTCAATTCACCAAAAACAGCAGTAGATTCTACTTGGGCTCATGAAATGTCCAGTCATGAGTTCTTGGCTCAGTAATGGTACCAGGACTAGATTTCATTTTATGGACTGGGACTTAAATGTAATCAAACAGTGATTGGGTATTACTCAGATGTTTATACCAATGTTACCTACTGGGAATTACTTGTCAGGCCAATCACTATTATAGAGCACAAGGTTCACAGATGAGTATGACTGATGACTGTATTTATCTTTGTATAGTATGTATACCACCTTCCCACACTATGAAAATTAGACAGAAATGAAGAAGGTTCTGGTCAGTAGCAGTTTGATTCCCCATGTTCTGTGGCTCAAGTATACAGAGTCTTCAGCACTAGGTTCTTAACTCTTAAGTTCCAGGGGGCCACCAGTAGCACTGGAGATAGCCTATAGTTCTTAGGCCTATGATAACTCTCTAGCCAACTTCTCCTAATGAAGTATACACTATTCCTATCACTGGTCTTTTTTACACCTGTTTTGTTCTCTGAATCTAGACTTCACTGATTTGATTAGGTGGATGCCTAATAAGCTCTGAGAATTAGCCCAGACCTGAGCTTCATGTGCCAGCTACTATGCCTGGCTTTTACATGGATGTTGGAGATCTGAAATCAGTTCCCTTTGCTGAATGGTGGTGACAGGGGGTGGGAGGCAGGGGCACTTTATTGTATTTTCTTCACATCCTCATATGATGGTAGCAGTGTAGAAATGGCTATATTTCAGTTATTTTTTACAAACTCACCTCAGATTAGTCACATCACTTCTTGGATAAGAATGCTCCAGTATTTCACTGGTACTATAATAATAAACAACAAAACATTTTATCAAATGTGGACTCAACACTATTTCTAAACACATAGTTGTTCTTGTAATATGGAAGCTATGCAATGTACAGTGTCTTCAGCAGGAGAGTCAATTAGGTTTTAGTGAAGAGTGCTTTAAAATTTTCAGTTTTCCAATATATATTGAAAAGGAAGGTTACTCATTATGGTGTTTTGGAGTATCTGATAGTACTCTGAAGATGTTGAATTTAGTTCTTATTGTTCCTTAAGAAAGATTTTTCTTAGTCTAATTTTACCTAGTTTAAATGCCAGTTAAATAACAGCAAAGGCAATACAACATTCTTCAGAGAAATATAAAGAGCCAATATTTCCATAAACTACTGAATACAAGGAGCAGATTACAAACCTGCTCTTTGTCTCTAAAGAAGGCAATATCTCTTGACTTAAGATTGCTTATTGCAAGCATATGCTCATAACGATCCTGGTAAAGAGCACACGAATGTGTGATTGTGTGATTCCTCAGCACACCTTATAAAAAGTCTTCTTTGGGAGTCCTCACAGCTAGGCTTTTGCTTACCCAAATTTTGTTGTTCTAGTCTACTCTCACCTGATCTGATGGTGAAAGACAAAGGCCTTAAAAGTAAACATACGCTGGAAAAAGCTAATAACAGAAGCAGGGTACTTAGGTCTACACATATCAGAGGGTCTTTATCTTGACTACTCACAATATTCTAGCTGGTTTTCAAGTTAATTATTTGATAATCCTATGCCTTTTTTAAGTGGTCACATATGTTGAGAATTAAGCTAAATAAATACAATTTAAATATATCATTAAATGTCAATCCAGGTCATCTGCTCCATCACAGGTAACATTCAATATACAGATTTTGGCAGTTACTTATACAAATTATCATTTTGTTAAACTAAAGTCATGTTAATGCCTTAAGAAAAGCTACACAAATAGGAAATATAATGTAACACAATTTAAGCATTTAAATTTTATTAATAATACTTCTAGAACTTCAAAAGATTGGTATTTTGATGAAATGTTTGTATAAGGATGAAAATATATGAAGCAAAGTGCTACTTTCAGTAAACAATTAGTTCAAAATTTATGAAAATATTTCATAAGATGTTATAAAGTAGCTATATGATGCACAATTCCATTTTAAAATTTCAAATAGATTTTTAAAACTATTTTGTGTCTGATAATTGAAAGCTATATTAAGTAGAGCTTTTTGTGTATAAACAGTATACTGAGGATATTTCAAACAATATTGGACTGCAGATTTTTAAAAAATTAACCAATTGCTGCAATGTGCTTGTTTAATGAACATTATTTGTCATTAGATTCTCTCAGAGGAAGATGTGGGATATAAGACATGCAATCTCACATCAGTGATGTTGACATGATATTCTAGATCTATTAAGGATCTGTTCAGTATAAGCATAAGGAAATGGCAAAGTGGACAAGCTCCAAGGACACAGCATGTGAACTAATTGGTATATGATAATTTTGATCAGATAGTGTTTATTTGTGTCTGCAAATCTGTTAAGATGCTAATCAATTTAAAGTATGTAGATAATTAAAATGTTTTAACATGTGTGGTAGAATTTATCCTTGTATGCAAAATATGTGCTGTGTACTTCCTATGCTTCCCACTCAGCACAACAGAACACAGGACAGAACATTTAACTGGATGAAAGTGATGACATAAAACTAGACAGAAGATGGGGAGACAGGAAGACACGATAGGAAGGTGGGGAGATAGGAAAATCAACTAAAAGAAACATTGTAAATGCCACAATGTCACCCAATTCCTTGTATGTTAATTATAAATGAGAATGTAGTTGAGTTCCTTTTAATCACCTTTTTTTTTCTTTTCTTTTTTTGTATTGGTGGCATGCAACCTACTGGGCCGTGTTTGTAATACCAGTCAAGAATATGAAAAAGACACACAGGGCCAACCTGAAACCTAACCACATAATGTGTGTTTTCACTCCTTTCTAAAACAGAAGACCAAAATTACCTTTACAGCCAATATTGCTTTGTTTTACCTTCATCAAGGTATTATCTGTAGGTAAAATTATCATGTTAATTACTGGTACACCATTCCCACTAAAATATAACTAACATTTACTTTGAGTCCTACTAACACCTGTTAGCTATAGGGTTATATTTTATTCCTGTGTTTTTCCAATGTCTGTACTGACTCCCTGGTCTATATTTGTTCATACAGTTACCAGGTAAAACTCGTACCTGCCTACCTCTGCCTACACTTGTACTCTTATTGACAGAGCATCTCCACCACCTAGAACTGTGCCTGCCATAGATCAATCACTGGGATAGTTGAATGATACTTTTAATATATAAAGTAGCAGTATGACAAGAACTAAACTCATAGTTTAGGCCTGGGAATGCATTTGTAATCATGTAGGAACTGACTAGCCCTGAGTTTAGAACAATGGTGCTCAGACAGCACAGCTAATTATTGGTAGAGTTGGGACTAAGTCCTGAGGTTATAACTAATACACATCACTGTAGCAAGTTACATCTTCTATAATAAAAGGATCCTACTTTAGATCTTAGTATTTTGTATTCAGTATCCCTTTGATACTTATGCTCCATAAATTTGTTTAATAAAATGATAAGTAAAATATAATACGTATTAAGAAATTGTATGACCTGGGAATATTTGAGTTGGTTTAACTTGGCCTGCTACAGAGACTCTCTGCTTATCTCTCTTATCTCATACTTCTGTTTATCTTTTATTTCACTTGCAGAGAAAATACTTAAGGGCTTCAAGGACAGGATTATTTTTAAAGTCATGATGCCAAATAGGAGAAGCAAGTTGTTTGTCTTTGAAAACAAGATTATTAGACTCCTTAACCAAGAAAAATTCATTTAGACCCTTCCTGATTATTCTTGCTTAAGATAAGCCATGATGATTCTTTAAGGAGAGAAGCTGACTGCCTGTCAGCTGAAGCCACCTTTGGAACATCTGTACTGCCCATATGCTCTTACCCAGACAGTGCTGGGTTCCAGCCTAGTGCTGATCAGCCCACACAGAGCTAATCAAGGCACATGATGCCAAAGCATGTACATTCAATTAGGGCCCTGCAGCACACACTCCCATCATGGCTGTGGGCTGTGTGACCTTGCATCCTTCGAGCCTTGTAGACCCAGTCTGGCAGAGAGAAGTACATGGCAGTATTCCACTATTTACATATTTGCCCTTCACCTTCAGCTTTGTTTGTCAGGAACCTTGCCTGTCAGTATGCTGAACTGCAGCTCCGAAAGCTGAGCTGGGTCTGTGATGACTAACAGGCAGTGTTCTGCTGACCCTGCCACAATGTGGTTGCTTCTTAAAAATACATTTTTATACAGGGCGAGTCACCAGGAAGGTGCATTTAATGAAGTGAGACCATGTGAATGTTGGTATTTTAGCTAACGATTAGCCTGCATGGACACCAAATTTTGCAAAACTTCTGTTGGTCAACTCTAAATATGACAGGATAATCTATTAGGAAGGGAAGAAAAACGTCCAGATAAAGATAAAATTATAAAATAGGAAGTATGAGTACACTGTATCTGGTTTTAGATACTGTCATTTTTTTACTTTGGTTTTGGCACATAAAAACATAGAAGGCAGAAAACAGATTTGCTTCCTGTATGTATCCATTGATTCATTAAGGAACACCTTTCTTTTGTTCAATTATTTTGTTTTGCTTTGGTCTGCTTGATTTTATTGTTTAACTTGCCATGGTTTTAGCATTATCTTAAGATGAAAGTTCCTATTATTAAGTTATAAAATTATAAAGCAATATGTATAGAAAGATTTGACATTATTTTTTACTCATTAAAATTCATAATATAACACAAAACAATAGCAGATTTCTTCTTCGTTCTGTTTGCAAGAGTCTATGTGAAGAAAGAGAAGGGTGGAAAGAAATTGTGTCACAGGTGAAAGTTCCATTAGATATTTAGATTTAAGATTCTGGAAGCAAAGACTGTTGTGATTGGTATTATAAGAATAACAAGACTTGATCTAAGCTCAGGTTAAGGACCTGTGAGGGCTATTTTAGAGGAAAAAAGTCGTTCTAGGTTAATCCTTTCAGAGAGGATTTGACTTGCTTAGGGAAAAAGATCTGCTTATGTGCATTTTTAAAAAATAAAATAGCTTTATAAATGAGCGACAGAAGAGCATGCCTATCACTGGATGTCTTTATCAAGCTTTAGCATCAATTTATTTTATTCCAATTAAGCATGTAGATATTAGAAAATATGGGATAGAAGAGATTGGTTTAAAGGGACAAGGTAAAGGAAACAAAGCTTTCAGATATATAAAGTTGCAAAGGCTTGAAAACTATGCCCAAAGCCTCAGCCTGGGTTTGTGACAGAAATGTTATGCAAGGACAGTGATCTGTTCTGTTCCCAGCCTTTATTGAGCAACACAAGCATGTGAGTGAGCCCCAAAAGCTTAGCAAGCTCAGTTTCTCAAGGTCTCCATAATAATGGAGACAATGGTTGACAATGGCAGCCTGCAGACTTTGACAGTTGTGGAGACCACAGGATTGCAGAAGCTTCTGCCATAGAGGTTTCCAGCCTGGGCCCTTTCAGTATCACAGCAAATGGGCCAGTCTCTGGATATGATTCTTGTTCCATGTAGAGCAATAGTGCTGCCATTCACGATATCACATTCCCACCCTCAATTTCCCAGTTCCTCCTGACATTCCTACAGAGTCATGCATTATGCCTTGCTGACTGTAGGACTTGTCTATATATAGAGAGACTCATACTTGGCCACTATCGTTGAAGATAGCACATATCTTTAAAGAAAGCAAATTAGCAGTACTACCAGAAGCAACCACAGTACCAACAGCCATTCACATCTGAGAATTTACATGAACCCAGCAATACACTGAGTTCCTGTCTTACCAAGCTTACTTTATGCGTTCTCTGACTTACCCATGTTGTATAGAGGATGCACATTCAATTAGCAAACCTAGCTTAAATTTTGCTATGTTACTTGCCTGGTGATAGAAGATACTCCTTCAGAGTACTTGGCAACAGCAGCAAGTTACTTTGCCAAACAAATATAAGACCTCAAGTCAACAGCAAACACCCTACACTATACTGTGCTGAGAACTTACAATATTCAGAGGGTTAACTATTTTAAATGCATAGTACGTTTAATTCATAATCTTTTTTTTTTCTTTTTTTGGTTTTTCAAGACAGGGTTTCTCTCTGTAGCTCTGGCTGTCCTGGAACTCACTTTGTAGACCAGGGTCGCCTTGAACTCAGAAATCCGCCTGCTTCTGCCTCCCAAGTGCTGGGATTAAAGGCGTGTGCCTCCACTGCCCAGCCACAATCATTTTTAAAGCCCTAAAACTATCATAAACCAAGGGGCATCTATGGAAACTATTCAGATATCTGTTTTCTGGATGTGGTAACCGATATGCAGAAATTCCAAGACTTTATACAAGTTTGTATAGCAGGCCATGGTTCACGACTGAGCTACCTGGATCATGTCTATTTAGAAGAGTGGGAGTCATATTGTACAGTCAATTCCTGTTATGTTTTGCTCCACAGACTAGTCTATCACTATGTTATTGCAATTTACTTAGTGATGACAAACCAAGAAGTGATATGGTCATAGACAAACTATGGTAGTATCCTTTGCAAAATTGAGTCTTACAGAAGATAAATTATTTAAATTTTTGATTAAGTTTTACTGTGTGTATATGTATGGAAGTGCTTATTGTGCCCAGGCATGAGTACCACAGTGCTCATGTATACATCAGAGTGACTTGCAGAAGTCTGATTTTTCCTTCTAACACATAGTTCTTAGGGATGAAACTCAAGTCCTCAAGCTGCATAGCTTTTGTCAGCTGAACCATCTTGCTGGCAAGGCAAATAATTCTTCAAAGGAATATACCTATAGAATAACAGAGCTAAAAATAATCCAGGTATGACTAGAAAGTCCACCCACTAATGCCAGCATGCCTTACTGTTTCTTTCCACCCAGATAATTCTCCATAAAGGAGCAAAGCTGATGTCTCTCACTGCAGTGCTCTGGGCATTCGTGTCTCTGGGTCTACTCATGATGGGTGATAAATATTACATGTTGAAGAATGAAAACACTTGGGGGTTACAGAAAGATTATAGGTTTTTGGCACCCATCAGGCTGCATTTTGACTTCAAAGTGGGATGGAAATATATAGAAGGAGAAAGTGGGAATTGTGTACGCCTAGATTTTGTATAGTGATTAAAACTGCAAGACACGGGAGAAACAAGGACTGTGACTATCAAAAATGTCATAAACATTGAGATGATTTTGAAAATAAATAGGATTAGTTTTTGCCTACCTATGATCTCACTATGAACCAAAACTAAACACTGATGTATACACATATTTTTTATATTACTTAACAAATATAGAGAGAATATAAAACTTTTAAATTTATTTTTTGAGAATTTCAAACTGGGATACTATATTCTTATCATCTGTACTCTTTTTTCTTCTATCTCTTGAATTTATGAATATGTCTATCCTTTAGAGTCTATTTAGTATTAATCATAGGTACATATACTTAAAGAGACCATCGCTGAGGTAAACTGAATCTCCAACTCCCTGAGACCAATGGGTACCCTTAGCTCTTTATCTAGGGATGGCAACTTCTGAAATAGTCCTTGCTCCCATTGGAAGTCAACATCTTTCATCAGATGTTCTTATATTTTGGCTCTAAAAATCCTGCTCTGGCCTCTTCTGTGATACTTGCCTGAATTTGGGATATAGAGGTTGTGTTGTAGATATAGCTGAGGTTAAGCATTCATGGTCAATAATCTCCTGTACTTTAGCCAATTATGGTTCTTTATAATAGTCCTCATCTTTGGCAAAAAGTTTCTTTGATGAGGAGCTAGAGCTCCATTTGTCTATGGGCAACAGGATAGATATTTAAGATATAATCAGAAACTATGATGCTTAGAAAACTGGCCATAGCTGGGCGGTGGTGGCGCACGCCTTTAATCCCAGCACTTGGGAGGCAGAGGCTGGCGGATTTCTGAGTTTGAGGCCAGCCTGGTCTACAGAGTGAGTTCCAGGGCAGCCAAGGCTACACAGAGAAACCCTGTCTCGAAAAAACTAAAAAAAAGAAAAAAGAAAAAAAAAAAGAAAACTGGCCATAGTAAGTTCCCCTCTAGAATCTGTAATATCTCCAGCCATTAATAGTTGAATATGTTATATGTTTGGAGTACCATACAGGAGTATCTACTATTTGACAGGCCTCTGTTAAACTAGACAGATATTTGGTACACCTAACATCCAAAAGGCCACTCTCCTTGCAGACCCTAATGGGCTGGTCATTGTGTTTTGTACACTTTACATTTAGAAAGAACCATTGAATGTTGTTTGTTTTGCTTTTGTTTTTGCTTCCTTGGCAGTTGGCGGAGCCCATTCAGAGTCTATGAGAGTTAGTTTTCAGGGAGCGGGATTCCAAGTTATTTTTCAACTCCATTTTCCAAATTCCCATATCTGAAATATATGGGACTTCTTCTGTGATAGGATCTTTCCTCTAAATTTAGGTTATAACCAAGGTAGAAAAACCAGCATTTTATTTTACTCATGGAAATATAATTTTTGCTTAGCTCTTCTTAAGATACTGGGTCTTAAATCTATATTGTCTTAGTCACTTTATATCCCCATTGTAAAAGCTAAATATGTCATGTTAATTTCATGCTTTTAATGCAATATTTGCATTTTGCTTCTTTTTTTTGCCAAAAAAAGATAGGACAACAATGATTTAAGACAGGAACTCTTAGGTCTGCATCCCAGAACTCTGATATTCAAGGAGCATTATGGCATGCAGGTCATAAGTAACTCTCAAGAACCTTAAGTTTAAATGGGAATGAATCAATACTTTTTATCAGAATTCAAGTTCTGACATATCTAAATGAAGTAAAGTTAAATTAGGTAAATATTAGTGAACAGATATATTTATGTCAGTGTTAGCAAAAGATCTCTTAGCAGACAAATTTTCTTATTTTCAAACTGTTCAACCCTTTTGTAGTAACTCTCTATAACAGATGTACTGGAAGCACCCTTGCTCTCAACTGTTATGAACTGGTTGTGCCTCCTGAAACTTACTACAGAACCAACTACAGGTAAAAGTACACAAAGACTAAGATAAATATCCCATATTGAACAAATAGCCAGGTTGGTAAGTGTTATATATTATTTATCTCTTTGGTTGTCTCCCAAGCATCCTCCCTAGTTTTTGTCCTTTCTGTTCTTTACACACTTTGAGCCAGATAAATTATTCACTTTCAGTTGGATGCACTTGAAGAGGCTTTGGCTTCTTACAAGTAAGAGAAAGATTTGGAGAAGAGAGGAGCTGTCATCTATCTGATCTTAGAATACATTATATATGTGTATATAATCATACCTCTACACTAGAGATTCTATTTATTGAATGTCAACGAGTTATTAGGCCACATATTCATTATATTTATTGACTTTGTAACACACCATAACTGATACTCCGTTCTGTATGAAAACTGGCTACTTTCCATATAATAAGAAAACTATAAAAGTAAGAGAGAAAATTTTCTCTGAAGATCCCCCACAAGCATATACAAGCACATATCTCTCAGATAGCAATCATATGAGGGAACATGTATTATTCCTTTACCTCGTATTAACCATTACTATTCAGAACTAACATGCTGGTGCCTTTGCATGCTTTTTTTTTTTCGTATTTTCACCATTTCTTTTCACTCACTCTATTTTGGCTTCCACTGTAAAGCCTTCACAAAGGGATCTCTTACAAAAGTTGCCATTGAAAATATTTTTTTAAAAAAATCACTCTTAAGTCGGGCAGTGGTGCCACATGCCTTTAATCCCAGCTCTTGGGAGGCAGAGGCAGGCGATTTTCTGAGTTCAAGGCCAGCCTGGTCTACAGAGTGAGTTCCAAGACAGCCTGGGCTATACAGAAAAACCCTGTCTCAAAAAACCAAAAAAAAAAAAAAAAATCACTCTTATGCATAGTTTTCCTTGGAGTTCTTTTGGCAATTTGATACAGCTAGATGAGGAAACCTCAATGGAGAAAATTACACAACCAGGTATTTGATAAACTACAAATAAGACAGAATTTGATATGATGGAGTAGACTATTTTTTTGACAGACCTGCTTGTTTTTGGAAAGTGTGTAGGAATTTTGGAACTTTGTGCTAGAAAAGCCAAGGACTTCTGTGAGCTCAAGGGGCTGAACTGCTAGATCTCAGAAGATAAAAATTTTGAGAATGTTGCTGATGACAAAGCCCTGACTAGTGACATTTCAGAGACAAGCAAGGACCTTACTTATGCCGTCAATGTTATATTGTATAGTATAACTATACCATTCTGGTAGGCTGGGTATCAAGAGTCAGATTTCACTCACAAGGTACCAGAACTACTGCAGTAAAACCCTCCCTTTACTGAGACAATTGATGATGATTAGCTGGAGCTCTAAAGTCAGCCATCATTAAATGGAGACTAGCATCATCAAGCTGAAATCATCTGAAAAGTGTTTCCTCTGAGTGAGCATACAAAAACCATAGTCCACCAGAGGCCAGGGCGGATGAACTTGGTAGTGTGTGAACATTTCTCAGATGCTATTGATTTTCAAGATATGAAGGTGTCATTGAGAGCAGCTGAGTCCTGGCACCGATAAAGGTCACGAGAGGCCACTGGCAAATGTAGCCTCTATGTAGTAGAAATCCCAGAAGTGAAGAGTTATGAAGAAAATTTGAGGGCTGAAACCAGGCTTGAGTTCTGAATAGAACCCAAGAAGTGATATCTCTGGTGGTAGGCCACTTATACCCAGAGAACCAGAATATTAGAAATACTAGTAACCATAGGATGACTGCCAAGGTTATCAGTAAGCATAGGTGGAGTTGGCCTGAATTTCTGAGACAATCCGTGTGTTGTATACATGGCAGAGCTAGAAAAATGACAGCAATAGAGCCCATAAGATTGTCAGTAGGTTCCAGAATTCCATCACTTTTTTTTTTTATACCCTGTGGAATTATGGTCTCATTTTGCTTCTGGCTATTCCCTGATTTTTTCTTGTTGGAATAAAACAACATTCAATGTTTGTTTTCATTTATAGAAGTTCACAGTTATGAGACCTTGGATATTTTAGGGACCCCTTGGAGTTTTAGGGAGACTTTAATGTTTTATTTTTATTTATTTTTTATTTTTGAATTCATAAGGCTGTGGATTTTGAAAAGTTGGAATATTTTATGTGGTGATATTGATATTAATATGAGATTTTTGAGGATAATAATGAAGGTTAGTTATGGTTTAATAGTTGATTGATGTGCTAAGTTGAGAGGGGATTCATTGTCCTGATTAGAGTTTTGGTTTGTTTTGGGGTTTTGGGTTTTTTTGTTTGTTTTGTTTTTGTTTTTCTCTGTTTTTGTTTTTGTTTATGTTTACAACTTGAAATGCTGAAGGAAGAGTAAGCCCAGCTGAGAAAATTTCTCAACCAAATATGTCTATAAGTAATACTATTGATTAGTACTCTCAGAGCTCCCAGGAAGTAAACCACCAACCAAAGAGTACACATGGTGGGACTAATGGCTCTAGCACATATGTAGCAGAGGATGGCCAAGTCGGTCATTAATGGGAGGAGAGGCCCTTGGTCCTGTGAAGGTTCTCAGTATAGGGGAATGCCAGGGCCAGGAAGCAGGAGAGGGTGGGTTGGTGAGCAGGGGGAGGGAACAGGGTTCGTTTTTGTTTTTGTTTTTGTTTTTTATTTTATTTTCTTTTTTCTTTTTTTTTTTTTTGGAGTGGAATCTGGGAAAGGAGATATCATATGACACGTAAATAAAGAAAATATCTAATAATAAATAAATAAATGAATGAATAAATAAATACTATTGAACATTTTCTTTTTCTCTTCATTCTCTATATTTACTCCATTTGCAACCCAATATCAGTCCTTCTTCTCTCAGCAATCGTTCATGCAAGTTCTCTCATTCCTCCCTTTTCTTTTGAGAAGGGGAAGCCCTCCTCTGGGTATCAACCCTCACTCCTCCTCCTCTAATCCCCACCTACTAATCCCTGCTGCACATTGAATTGCTATGGGACTAAGCACATACTCTCCCAGTGAGGCCAGACAAGGCTGTCCATTTGGGTGCATGGAATCTATAGGCAGGCAAGCAGGCAACAGGCTAAGGGAGAGAGCCCTTGCTCCAGTTCTTGGAGGACTCATTTAAAGATCAAGCTCCTCATCTGCTACATATGTGCAGGAGGCCTAAGTCCAGCCAGTGCTTGCTTATTGGTTGGTGATTCAGTCTCTAGGATCCCCCAAGGGTCCAGGTTAGTTAACTCTGTTGGTCTTCCTGTGGAGTCCCTGTCCTATTCTGGCCCCTCAGTCTTTCTCCTAACTCTTCTGTAAGATTCCCGAAACTCTATCTAATGTTTGGATGTGAGTCCCTGCATGTCTTTCCACTGGCTTATTGGTAGAGCCTCTCAGGAGAGTTATGGTAGGTTTCTGCAGAGCATAATGGAGTGTCATTAATAGTGTCAAGGTTTGGTTTTTGCCCATGGGATGAGTCTCATTTTGGGGCAGTCATTGGCTGGCCATTCCCTCAGTCAATCCTTGCATTTGTCTATTCTGTAGGCAGAACACAATTTGAGTCTAAAGCTTTGTGGGTAGGTTGCTGCCCTTATCCTTCCACAACCAATCCTGAGGGCGTTTTCTTATTTATTGGTAAAGTGAAAGGGTTTGTCTGATTGTAGTGTTATTCCTGGACAGGTGACCCTATGATATATAAGAAAGTAGTGTGAGAAATCACTGAGGATCAATCCAGTAAGTAGCATTGGCTTCTGCTTTTAGTAAGTTAGTGTTTCTTGAGTCAATTGTGTATACTATTGTTATTTTATTTTGATACTATGAACACTACCAAATCTTTACATGTTTCCTCCTTACCTCTTTTTGTTTTTTTTTTTTTTTGACTTCACCACAATATTATATGCATATATTTTTGTGGTTCTTTTTTTATTGGATATTTTCTTTATTTACATTTCAAATGTTTTCTCCTTTCCAAGTCTCCCCTTCGGAAACCCCCTATCCTACCCTTTCTCCCCCATAGGATAAACAACATGAACTAACTAGTACACTCAGAGCTCCCAAGGACTAAACCATCCTTTCTCCCCCTGCTTCTATGAGGGTGGTCCCCTACCCACCCAAGGACTCCCCTCTTCCCACCCTGGCATTCCCCACATATGTGGCAGAGGATAGCTTTGTAGGTAGGCATCTGTGGGAGGAGAGGCCCTTGGGTCTAAGGTTGTTCGATGTTCCTCCTCAACTCTTAACTACAAATGGAGACATCACTGTAGGTTTCCTGATAATCCCAATTTTTTTTGAGATTCCAGGTTCTCCCACTATGTAATCTGCTTGTGCCATTGCCTCGAATGTCATTCTTCCCATTTTGTTCAGAGTTTGATAATATGTATTTCTTCCATGCTACACACTCATTTTCTTTGACAGCATCTTTTGATTGCCTCATAAGAATCTCACTTTTCACATGATCAAAATTTGCCATTGATCTTCACCCACACCATACTTAAATGTCTGGCTCCATGTTTTCTTTAGGACCTAGGATTATAGTTGATATTACCTAATGAGTTCTGTTACTCATTCATAAAATTTTATCTTATCCCCACACTTGCATGTGTGTGTGTCTGTGTCTGTGAGTGTGTTCTGTGTGTCTTTAATTCTTTTCTATCTTTACCTTTCCACAAACATCACTCAGTTCTACATTGTTTCCATATATCATCTTGGCTATTTAAGCTTCAATGATTCCCACTTGCCTTGGGACAACACCACATTTCACTAGACCTTTATTTTTACTTTGTGGCTTCCTACCACTTATGCCATGTTGATCTTGTCCTTTATACTTTTCCATTCCATTGGAACCATTCCAAAATCTTCTGAACTTTTAAATACAAGAAAAATTTTTTGAAATAAATATCTACAATACTTTATTGCTGGGAATATTCAGCCCATGCAATTTTCATGCCTGTTACTTTCATACTCTAAGCCAAAATGAATCATGTATAGCAATCACCATTTTCTCTCTTCATATGTATGCTGTATTATATAAAATAATTTTTCAAAGATTCTCACATTATTTACATTTATTTGTAGCTTCATTATCTGGTATTCTGAATCATAAAGGGTTAATAGTCATTTTACATATTTAAAATAATTTTATGATAATCTCTTAGGGCAGCAGTCTTATAAAAATATAAGTTAAGAAAATCATGTGTAAAAATATTGTTTTTATACCAAAATTTTAGTAAAATAATTTGATCTTCATTAAATTTGTATTAAAATATTTGAAGCACAAACATTTTAAAATTTTAATGAAATAAATTAAAGTTTCTGACTGGAGATTTATTAATGTGTTAATATTTGACCTATTTACTAAACATGATATTTAAAATAACACTTTTCATATATTTAAGAAACAATCTTTGTTCTTCATAAATTATTATTGTACTTGGATATAATTTATGTTTATTTTCATGGCAAAAATCTTTTAAGGCCACATATTCACATTGTAAAGATTCACATAAATAAATATATTAATATTAAAGAAAAACGGGCATTGCATATCTATACCCATGAAGAAACCAAATATGACAATATTCATTTGAATTTGTGTATGTAAATGTTTTATATAAAATGAATCATAGATGAATTTTAAGTTATAATTAGAAAGGCTTTTGACTCTAGATTCATTATAATAATATAACTTAGTATGTCTTTTTTTTTT
>NW_022196905.1:179355483-179355631 GCF_008632895.1 Mastomys coucha | reverse complement strand
CACAGTTTCCCCTCCAAAAAACAAAGAAACAAACAGAAACAACAAAAACAAACCCTTGTTGCCTCCCCTCTTCCCATAACTACCACCCCACCCTCTCCCACTTATTGGCCCTGGCATTCCCCTACACTGGGGCATAGAACCTTCACAG
>NW_022196905.1:179351239-179355130 GCF_008632895.1 Mastomys coucha | reverse complement strand
GTGGGTTGTTCTTCCTGTATTCCAAACTTCTGGGCTAATAACCACTTATCAGAGAGTGTATACCGTGTATGTTCTTTTGTGATTTGGTTACCTCACTCATAGTCATGCTGTCAAGGGATACATGGGACCTTTTCTTAGATTAAAATATGCAAAAACAGACAAACAAACAAACAAAAACCAAAATAAAATCAATCTTAATTGCTTTACCGTGGATATCAGTCTGAAGGTAAGTCTCAGCTTCTTCTTCAATGTAAATAAACAAATTATGTTTAAGTTTACAAATAAATAATGTCCAAAATTATTTTGGGGGAACAAACTTTTTATGATGCTCCTATAAAGCTGGATACTGAATACACTGAAAACCTTCAGCATTTGTGTTAGAAAACATTTAATGAGGGAAACATCTATTGGCTTATATCTGGATGTTAGTTCATCTCTTTATTGAGTGTGCTGTAATACCTGGTCCTTTTCTTTTAATTTGGTGTCTCTTTGACCAATGAGAGCCTGTCTGATTGTATAGCTTCTACATTGAAGGGAACTGATGACTGCTCTGATTAGCCACTTTGTCAAATGTCAGTTGCAATCAATTTGGCTGATGGAAGGAGCCTTCAACTCTTGTCAAAGAATCAGTTTTGTCAGGGAGCTGAGCACCAGGATGCAGATCAATGCAGTCACACTTGTTTCTTGTCTGAAACTGTGGGATATAAACACAAACAAGCATAAATAATTGATATTAAGTGGTAAGCAGAAACACAATATTGAGGAATTACTCAATCACTCAGCTAGCTAGTGGGCTAATCTCAAGCTTAAAGTATTGTAGCACATACAAAGGGTAAAAGAGTTGAGCAATACTGAATTAAAGAGCATATATACAAACATGTTCTAACACGAGCCTAAAATAAGAATCTGTGCATAGCAAAATTCATTTATCCTTGCACCTATATATACAGCATTGTTATAATTTTCTTAGTTTCTTATAAGAAAATACATGTATGTGTAGATATTATATGACATGTATGACATGTGTATATGTTATATCATATAATATATGCATATTATATATTATATGTTATATGACAAAAACATTTTATAGTTTTATAATTTTGAGAATAAATACATTATATAAACCAAGGTTAAATATAACCTCAAATCAAAACTTTGTGTAATAAATTGGAATTAAAAGGACATGCAAGTGAAGAGATAACCATTAAAGTTCATTTTTTTTCAGAAAAGGATTAAGTTGTTTGCAGTACTTGACATTGGGAGGCTGGATGGCCAGGGTTTGTCATTCTATTTCCAATGAAGATTCCTGTGGGAGCAGATGAGCAAAGGCCACAGGGCACACTACCTGGTACATATTGTCAACTTTCTCCTTTGAAAATACAGCAAAATAGTTCGTTACAAGTCAATGTGTGGAGCTTTCTCATGAGGAGGTGAACAAGAGTGGTATCAAGGAATACACAAAAGTGGACAGAGAAAATTCCCATGGCCTCAACTGTGCAACTATAGACAAACCCGGAAAGTTGGGAACAGAAGGGGTGATCTTGCCCAGGAAATAGCACCTCTTGGCTGTCCAGAGGCAAATAACCAGCCCTGACAACATAAACACAAGTAAATTATACCAATATGCCATACTTAGATACGTACATCTATACACACACATGCGCACACATATGCATATATGCTTGCCATAACAATTGAGGGAAAATGAGGCCATAAATTTGAAGAATAATGAGGAGTATATGGGAAAGTTTGGTATATGAAAAGAGAAGGGAGAGATGATGTAATTTTAAAAAGAATCTTGTGTGCTCTGCCTGTAACATCATACCACAAGTGTCACGGTTTATTGAAATTGGCATAATTTGAATTTTCTAACAAAACACCTTGCTGTATTGTGAAATATAATCTCATTATTATTCTAAAGAACAAACTAGTTTACTCATTTTTAAATGCTATTGCCTTTAGACTTTTCCTAACTAAATGATTTCAAATCTAACGAACATCATTATATTTTTGAATATATATTTTAATTTCATTTTTGTTTTAGATAAGTTTTTAGATGGCTTTAAAAAATATATTTTTAAACTGGTAAATAAAGCATCCCTTGCTTTTTACTTTCATCATTTAATTTACCTCATTCTAATTATGGCAGAAAAGCATGGTTTATTTAAATATATTTGAAGGCATCCTACTCTTTCATTTTTAATGTGAATTATGTATGTAATAAGTTATCTGAAATGGATTAGCTTGGATTTATCTAAGCACAGGAATAATTGAAAATATGTAAGAATCTAAATTACCAAGAAAGTTAAGAGAGTCAACTATTCTGCTGACTTCTTTAATCCTGGGGAGTGTTTGGAAGCTCCTGGGCTACTCTGCTTAAAGAAAAAAAATCCTCTGTTCAGCATTTGTAGAAGAGATTATTAAAGAGAAAACCTCTTTGTCCTCCTTAGTAAATGAAAACCTCAATGTTGCAAACTAGAGGTTGGGAAGTCATGAAAAAATATCTGCAGTTGGAGTGTGTTACCATGGCAATGTGCATCATGGGTTAAGTGTCAAGTGGTGATGGAAATTAGCAGAAGTAGCCAAGTATTTAATAGGGATGCTCCGCTCTGCCTATGAGAAACTACTGACACCTGTCCTTACTAGAGGGCATTGCATTCAAAAACCTAAGAAAGTAGAACACACATGGCATTAGATGAAACGCAGCTGTATCCTTCTCCTTGCTTCTCAAATTGGAGACATAGCATTGCACAGAAAAACCTTGTCTCATGTAAGAAAAAGTACTGTAATATCAGACATCGTTTTACTGTGTCCGAGTCAAGGTTTCACAGAAGTTTATTGAGCATCAACTGGTATCTGTAAATAGTTCCTCTACAAATTACTAGTTTTAGAGTGTATAGCATTTTAATAAAGAAGATCTTTAAAATAGCAATGAATCAGCCTGCATTATGAGCTAGGTTTGGATTCAATATGTTACTTATAAAAGATGTATTTGTTAGCTAGCATTTTGAGGAACATCAAATCTTGCTAATTTAGAGGGGACATGGTGAGCCATTCAGAAAGAAATTCCTTTGTGACACAGTGGCCATTAATTAATTTGCAGCTCTATAGCAGCTATGGCAGCACCCCAGTCTGCAGTGTGACTTAAAGTCTTTTGTTTTGTTTTGTTTTGTTTTGTTGTTTTTTTGTTTTGTTGAGACATGGTTTCTCTGTATAGCCCTGGCATCCAGAGGTCACTCTGTAGACCAGGCTGGCCTCGAACTCAGAAATCCACCTGCCTCTGCCTCCCAAGTGCTGGGATCAAAGGCGTGCGCCACCACCACCTGGACTTAAAGTCTTGATCACTGCACAAGTAGGCCCTTGTAGGGAGAATCCCAGAGATGGAACTGCCAGTCAGTTGGGGCCTACTTTTCTTTCCTTTTTTCAAGGAGCAACCTTGTAAATAAGGGCATGTTAGGTATGGGTGATAGATAAATTTTATTTGGAGATTCTAGATTGATTTGTAAAAGACTGTCTTAATCTCAGAATTCTTTCTCCGTCTCAACTATATCATTTTCCAATTCTGCATTTTTGCTTTTTTTATGGATATTCAAATTTTATTCATATTTCCTATCTTCAAGCTGTTATTATTTAATTTTTATTATTACATTGATTGATTGATTGATTGATTGATTCTCTCACATGTTTATTCACAACACTGGAAAAGTGAATAATGCACAAACCAAGGAAATTATTTTCAGTTCTGTGCCCCTGGCATTGGTGCACAGGACAAGATGGACATGTTTCTGTAGGGGTGATGATGTTTACTCTTCATCATGTAGGAAGCAGTGCAGAAAATGCAACTCTGTTTTTTCTTAATGAATTTAATTTTCAACAGTTTTCATTCTG
>NW_022196905.1:179343739-179346239 GCF_008632895.1 Mastomys coucha | reverse complement strand
TATCTATATATATATATATGGCTTTATGTGGAAATAATAACACATTTAAAGTGAAGAAGTTTGCCTAAAGGCAATCACACTCTCCTTTTACTGAAGAACTAAAGTCTGTTCAACAGAGTAGTCTTGGGAGATAGAAGAGGGGTCATTAGCTATACATGATGTGTTATTGCTATGTACCTTAGTAACTTAGAAGAAAGAAGATTACAAGACTAGTTTACTATGGTTCTAAACTACTGCTTTCTTCAAACCAGTATTACTCAGACTTCTATGAATTAAATTGGATCTACCCACATATCTTTTAAATAAATTGCCTTTTATATGCTTTTACATTGCAACTCATATGTGAGCTAAATGAGATTCACCTCACCCATGTAATACTAAATTTACATTTGCAAGATGTGAAATTGCATGCTGGTTATTTCCTTCTTGGCAGTTAAGTACATCAAACATATGAAGTTTAAATTATAATTGAGACATATTCTGGGGTTTAAATGGTATATAATGTAGAATTTAGGTTACATTAAAATTTTATAATATGAACAGAAGGTTACACATCAAGTATAAAATTTGAATCTATTATGCAATATACATAAGACAAAGTGGATATAAATATATAACTAATATTTAAATATCTTGTCCTCAGAGAAATGAATGCTTTAATGATATATCTTTAATTGATTTTTATAAGAAAATAATATATATCAGTTTTTACTTTTAAATAAAATAAACCAGCTCATTACCTTGAAAGAAAATATGGAGATGAAAATTTTATTCACTATTGTTTACTAATACACATAAATATATTTTGTAATAAAAGTATATTTCAATATTCCTTTAAAAATATTTGTATGGCTTTTTTGTAAATATGTCTTTCCTGTCTTTTGCTATTTTTTTGCTGTCTGTTTGTGTGTGTGTGTATATAAGTGTCCATGTGGGTCTCTGTGTCTTCCTATATATGTATATGTGTTTATGCCTGTATATGTTGTAGCACTTGATGAGAATGTGGGACTCCTCCTTTAGCCTTCTCCAGAAGTCTGAATAGAATACTCAATGTCTTCCTTTCACCGTGAGGCATGGTCTCAGCTAATCTCAGTCCCCCAGTGCTGGTATCACAATTGAGCCCAGCAAGCCTTGGAGCTATCATTTTCAGTGGGTGGTGTAACTTGAACTCACATCTCCATGCTTGCAAAGCAAACACTCTGCCTCTCTGGTCTATCTCCCACAGCCTCTTTGCTAATTTTTAATTGAATTATTTCCAATCATGGTACTGATTTGCCTGAGTTCTTAATATATTTGGGCTATTAACTGCTTGTCAGTTCTGTGATTTACAGACATTTTATCATCTTTCTTAATTATCTCATTACTCTGATTATTTCCTTAAACACAAGGAATTTTCAATTGATGCAAATTCAATTTTTTATTTTACCTGCTGTCATCCAGGTTTTGGGGGTCACATCAAAATGTCATTGCCCACATTGCCTTCAATTATATCATACTAATGTAAGGGTTCTTTTCTTATGTCTTTAGAGGTTTTACAGCTCTTACATTTAAGTCTTTAATTCTTTTCAGTTGATTATCTTGTTTGAGATAAAGATCCACCTTCAGTCTGCATATAAGTGCACAGTTTTCTCACAGAATGTGTTAGAGACTTCTATTGCTTTCCCATTGAAACTCTCAGACACTTTGTCAAAAAGAAATCGATTATACATGTGTAGATTTGTATCTAAGCTCTTTATTCTGTTCCATTCTCCTGTGAGACTATGTCATGTGGTTCTGTTAAACTTTTATGCAACTATCTTTGTATTTCTTGCAAAAATTTTACTTGATTATGATAGGATTTTCCTTGATTCTATAGATCTCTGAGTGTCAAAGAAAATTTAATAATATTCATTCAGCACCTGGTCGTTTGATACCCTGTTAAATTGATGATTAGAGCTTACACACACACAGGAGTGAGAGAGAGAGAGAGAAAGAGAGAGAGGGGGGGGAGGGAGAGAGAGAGAGGGAGAGGGAGACAGAGACAGAGACAGAGAGATGGAGAAAGAGAGGGAGAGGGAGAGGGAGGGAGAGAGGGAGAGAGATAGGTAGATGGAGAAGGAGAAGGAGGAGGGAGGAAGAGGAGGGGAGAGGGAAGAGACAGAGATGCTCCAAACTTTTAAAACCTCCTATTAGCCAGTTTCTGAAACGATATGCAATCACTTCCCCAAGCTCCAATAATAAGTTAAAGGATAAAGTAAAATAAGACCTCTCAGGATTCCAATATACCTTTGAAGAATATTATTAATTTTAGTTTGGCCTATTATGAATAAAGCTGCTATGAAAATATTTAAAAGTGTAAAAATTACATACAATAAAATTCAAAATGTTGAAACTACTTGAGGAAACCATAGAGACTATTATATGAGACTGTGGGATAGCCTGCAGCATCAGAGGAACTAGCTCCAAGTACAACACAAGGGGTTGTATGAAATTAAAATGTTTTTATACAATGAAAGAATTG
>NW_022196905.1:179324485-179342859 GCF_008632895.1 Mastomys coucha | reverse complement strand
GAGAGATAGGTAGATGGAGAAGGAGAAGGAGGAGGGAGGAAGAGGAGGGGAGAGGGAGGAGACAGAGATGCTCCAAACTTTTAAAACCTCCTATTAGCCAGTTTCTGAAACTGATGGTCCACGTTGTCTGACTTGATCACAGGTGTATTTACTTTTAGGAGTAAATTTTCTGTCCTAGTCAGTTTTTATTGATGTGATAAATACCCAAGGGGAAAAGCTTAAAAGGCTAGTTTTCATTTGGCTTACAGCATCAGAAGTACAAACCAGACAATACTTGCTCCAGTGTTTTGCATTCTATGGTGAGAAAAAAATACCATGTCAAGGATGTTTGATAACAGAAGTTGACACCACAAAGCAGCTAGAAAAAGAGAGACAAGGAACCAGAGGCAAAGAGGTTGAGGGTAGGGCCAAGACAAGATCCAAGCATTCACTTTCTAAAACTTGGTCCACAACTTGCTATTTGCAAATAATAGCATGGGTGAGTTAGGAATTAATCACAGTATTGATGAGGTCAGAGTCCTTAGGATCCATCCACCTCTCATGGATTAAACTATACTAGCTAACAGTTCAAAATGTAACATAAGAGCCTCATTATATCCAGATCATAACTTTATTATACTTTTCATCTCTAGAACTCAGTATCTGTGTGAAACTTTACATTTTCCCTATTTGTTCTGTATTTTATCTTTGTAGTTTCTTGTAATGTGTTGATCTTTACTTTGTCTTACCTTCCCTACCTCTTATCTCTTTCTTAATTCTCAGTCTTTCTTCCTCTCCCATGATTTTCTTCTTAGTACACGATTTTACTTCTTTGTGGGAATATATCTACTTCTCCCATGTAAGCTACTGAAAGATTATTCCTTCATTTTGACAGAATTGTGTCTTCTTTCTTTTCCATGTTCCATATTCATTTTATTACTATCTGTATTTAAAGGCATTAGGATTTATTCTAGATATGCAGACTGGCTTTGTCTATGAGAACCCTTCACTTATTTTCCTATCAAGATATTCTACAGTGGCCATCTAGACCTGACTACAGGTTTGATTTTCTATGAATTTTCTAGCATGATGGCTTTGCATCAATGGAAACTGGATTACATTTTCTGTCTGGATCTGTGGAAGGTGGGCATTAAAACTATATCCTCAGGATATGTACTAAAGACTAACTTTGATAGGTTGATCTAGTACTGGGTGAGCCTTAATCTTGAAAATTCAGAGACAATCCAAATATTATGAAGTTTAAGTTTTCAGGTATGGATGGAGTCTATGTCTATGCAATCTCTCCTGGAAATTGTATGTGAAAGAATGATTTCAGTGCCCTTGTATGAGCATCCTTACTTAGTAGTATAGCCTAATATAATAATTGGACCTCCTATTAAAGGGACTGACTGGGAGCCCATGGGTGCTGTGTGTTTAATTTGGTATGAAGAACTAATCTGTAACCTCAGATGGCAGATTCTAGCCTTGTGCATGAAACTGTGGGTGCTTTCTTGGGAAGTGAACCCATGGAAGGGGGTTTGGAGATATGGTCTACTAAATTCAGTCTGTAGAGTGGGTAAATAAATGCTTATTTAGGGGCTAGATCCATGAGAAGTAGCTTGAAACCTACTGCTATAGGAGTCTGCCTGGACATTGATGGATTTCACTGGTACAGGTCTGGAGTTAAAGTTAAAGACAGTGTCTGTAGCTCAGGTTCCTCTTCTTTCCCTGGGGTCAGGGGTTATTATCTCTGTTTTTGAGTATAGTTGAGGAAGGGTTGCATGCTCCTAACATCTCTATTTCTGTCCTTCTTTAAATACATCTTTTCATATAACAGCATATTACTTAGGAGCAAGAGTATATTCTGAAAAATAGTTGTTAGGTGATGCTATGATTGTAAGTACTCCAGAGTGTGTGCTTTCTCCAAATAAGTATTGATTAGGTCAGTCACTCTATGTGGCCAATGGCTAATCAGAAACGATGAACAGGAAGTATGGTAAGATACCCCAAGCATAATGCAGGACACCAATTTAAAGTAAAGTTTTAATGTAAACATAGTAGAATGCTCTAATATGATGATAAAAAAAGCTTAGTGTAGTAAGTATGTATAACAGCAATTTATCATAAGTATCATTATTAACATGTATTAAATATTTATGCAATTATATTGCTATGCTTTTTCCAACATGGAATATAGTGGTTTGTTTTTTACTGGGCATATCCACAAATAGTTCAACAATTCATTTGCATTTGTACATGATGTTAAGAAAAGCAAAATATAAATGGATGGAGCTGGAAATAATCATTGGAGTGAGGTAACCCAGATTCAGAAAGACAAATGCCACATGTTTTGTCTCAGATGTAGATGCTAGTTTTGAATCTTTAGATATGTGTGCTTAAATGAGCAGATTCATTGATGGCAAGAAATTAATAAAGGATAATGTGGAAAGATTTCAAGAACAGAAGGACAGGATGCAAGGTTGGGGAAAAGGAGAAAGATGCAATAGGATGGGTAAATGGATGTGGAATTGGGGGACATGGTAGAGGACAGAGCAGGGGTGGGGTAATTAAAACTAGAGACCTTCAAAAATGCCATATGTAGAAGCATAATGTAGAAGATTTCTAAAATATGTATATATACATATACAAAATATGTTAATAGGATTTAAATGGTGCTACTCTACAACAAAGGTGTGTCAATACCTCTCCAGATACCACAAGCTATCAAATAAAAAGTTGAATGCCAGTTATGAAATTCGATTTTTGAGATGGTAGTCAGTGGAATCCCATAGACACCCTAAAACAGGGCAGCCTGTTGCGATTGTTCTTGGTTTTCCCACAGGATTGATTGTAATTGCTGAAGATGCCACATAGGACATGGAACAAGAATCATAGGACATGAAACACGTAAGCTGGTATTGAACTTAAATCTTCCTATCTATTAGATGGCTCTCATGGTGCTGGAAGGTTCTATTTATGCTACAGGGGGAGAAATGTTATCAATAGCTGTACTCAGCTGTGAAAGCTAGGAGCCATAATAATTACTCTTCTGACAAGATATGCTCACTGGTGCAATATTTGCATGAATATTATGCTTTCTGATTTGATTTGAGATCATTTTCCACAAGATATAACGTATATTTGGCACAGTTATTGTTGCCTAAAATTGTAACTAGACAGATCATAGGACCGAGAGAAGAAACTGCTGCTATCATTCTGCTTATGAGCCAGAGGATTAACTTACTCCTAAGGACTTTTCATTGCACTTATAGATCCATTCATCTCTTACCACTTCTCAGATAAACTCCTGTTTGCCTCAGAGAGTAATTGACTTACAGTGAAAATCTTCAGCCATAAGGGTGACATCTATCACACACCATTTCCTAAGGATAAGAAATCGACCTTGAAGATGACAGAAAGATTGTCATTCCAGAAGAGAGTACATATCTATAGTGCAAGGGTATTTATGGGACACAATTGAGCAATTGCAGACATGAGCTTATAGTAACTGTGCCTGCATATAGAACCCTCCAATGAATTCAAAGCAGTCAAAAAAATCCCAATATGAAATGGGGAATGAGCTCATATAGCCATACTCCTGATTGAAGACTATTAGAAATTGGTGGCTTCTGATAACGGAAGAGTGATTTTTCTTCAGGAATTCAGTTCATAAAAGGCTACCCTTGCTCTAACGGATGGATGCATACTCATACTCATGCAGGTACCAATAAATGGAGTTGGGGCTATTCAAAAAGGAAAATATAAAGCAATATACATATGTAAGGGGAAAGGTAGTGAGAGATATGTGAGAAATCAGAGAGGAAAGAAGGAGGATGGATGTGATCAAAATTATACATACACGCTATTATTAAATATTTCTTCATTTCTAATTTTGTGAAGTTACTTTCATATATATAACCTGTGTTGGACAAAAATCATAGTCCTTATGCAGGACATGAGTATATTCTTGCTCCATTCAGAGGCAGTCTCTTACCTATTGTGAAATTCTTTTGACTCAGGAATGATTATTCCAATTGATGTTTCTTTGAACTATGACTGTCAAATAGCCCCATTCCTCTGTCTTGCGATTTGAAAAGAATGTATTATTATTATTTTACTGTTTTATTTTTGATATGAAGGTTGGATTTGAGTACATCATACTCTTATTCCTACTTTTTCTATATGTATGGTATACCAAGGTGAAACTGGGCATATGTAGAATATGGAACACAGAGTGTATAGACAGGGAATTTGTCATATAGTGGGTTTAGGGTGGAGTAATATTGTAAATAAGGAAAAAGAACTTTGTGTGTACCCAACTTAAAGGGGAAAAGGACAGATTATGATACCTCTGTTCCCTGTTCATTGGTTACACACAGAATATTTAAATGAGCATTACTCTTTTTTAGAGGATTACTGATAAAGATAACATTATCCTATGAATGACATAGCATAGATCATTGACAAAAGGACTGTTTTCTATTTTGACAAGAGCACATGGCCTAAAGGGAGATAGCAACAAAGTCCTCACTAGCTGTGAAACTTAAGCCTACTTGTTACCTGCCTTTTGTTTAGGTTTCTAGTGAAAATTGAGTGAATTAATACAAGTAAAGCTCTTCAGTGTTGGAGAACACATTATAAATGCTCAAAAAACTTTAGCCATCATTAAACTTTTGCGTTTTGCTCCCCTAGATCTATGCTTAGTGCAAAACAAACAGTTTCTTACATGACTAGGTTCAGATTCAACATTTTTTATCCACTGAAAAGTAGAAAACACTATGAATAAAATAGGGACATATTTCTATAATATCTTAGGATCCTCTAATTGAAATGCACTGGCAAATACCTAAGACTAAGTTGTATTTAGAGAGTAAATACAGCTTTTTGACTTTCATAAGTCATAAAGATATTTTCATAAATCTATAGCTTCATGCACCAAAAATAAAGAAACAAACATGCTATCTAGAGTAAAACTACAACCAAACAAATTGAATTTAAGAATGTTTCTTTTCTATCAGAGCGTTCTAAGTGGCATAATTCATACCATTAAATAAAATGTGGTCTGGAGAGAACAAATTTGTATGATCTATATGAGATGTGCATTTCTTCCCTTTTCTTCTAGAAATATGTCTCTCTATATTATTGTCTACTTTGTTGCCTCCTGGTATGAACAGGTAGTATTTCCTGCAGTTTTCCTGTTTGATTTCTTTCTTTTCCACACCTCAGTGACCTTTTTTCCAGGATGTATGACTGTCTATTGCTTTGGTAGCATCCAACCTGACTTTGTGGTTTTTACCAAAGATGGTGTCACACACAAGCTAATCCCTAGGAACGTTCTCTTCCTGAGCACACAGTAAACCCTCAAACAAGAGAAGCCTGTCTTTACCTTGAAATTGTAGATGATTCCTCAGATATGACAGATACTCAATAAATGTTTAATGTAGAAGAGATGAGGGAGGTCAACACATCAGGTGATATTGATCTTCCACTTTGCTCAGACTTTACATCCCTTAGTATTTCTTTTAATCACCTCGGCCCTTTGAACAGTGAAAATCTACTACTTTTGGTGAAGATATATCTTTAAAAGTTTTGATCCATTACCATAAAAATTTGGCATTATATTAACCTATTAAAATCATTGCAGCATTATTTTAATTTTTTTATTGATCTACCTATAAATGCAAAATAAGATATTATTTTAGCCCTTAGTTAGAAACATTTTCTCTGTGTGTTATCTAAAGATGGAACAAAAATTATGGATAATGGATAATGAATGATTTGAGTGTTAAGAAAACTCTTATTTAACTTTCAGAATCTTTCCTAGATAATATTGTTTTATCTATTGTTTTCAATCAGGTTTCCTCAGGGGAGCATTGAAAACATCGGTGCTGTTTCCATGCCTTGTGGACAGCACTGTTGCTACATGCATCACCCTGTCCTGTGATTATTTTCATGTCCATCTTCTTGGCAAGACAATGTACTCCAAGACCATGGCTTTGATCTTTTCTTGCCAGTCAGACGAAGAACAGTGCATGGCATGGGATTAGCACTCAAGAAACTATTTTTGAACTCAAAAACTGTGACAGTGAGTGGAAGAAAGAGGCATGCATTCCATTTCAGATCACCCTCTTGCTTTGAAAGCAACTACATAAAAGATTTCTAATTCAGGATGATCTATTATAACCAGCGCACGGAAGTCATTATTTTCAGAGAGCATGATGATAGCTTTGCTGTGTGGAATTAGATTGTAAAGGCTTGGCTTGTAATGTTGCTGCTCAAAACAGTAAAAGCGTAATCAAAAATTGATAAACTTGTAACCAAACAAAAATGAGCTTCAATATTTCTGCTGGTATTCTACAGTGGACAAGGGTTTTCTAGATTGCTCTTTAAGTCCTCAGATAACAATTTTCACTCATGGAGTAAAAGGAAAAAAAAAACCTTGCCTCTGAGGATTGCTTTCAACTTGCATTTGTCACGCAAAGAAAGGTGCCTTGGCACACTCACAAACAAGCAAACTCATACATACTCACACATACACACATATACACTCATATGTGCATACATATGTGTACATGTTCATGCACACACTTACCCAAATACACACATACATACTCACACATAAACAAGGATATATGCACACATACAAACAAATGCATAGATATGAACACATGCACACATACACAAACACATGCACATACCGATGCACATACACATATACATGCATACATGCATGCACTTATACATGCACACACATATACAAGTGCATACGCATGCATGCACATCCACACACATACATTCACACACAAACACAAAGACACAGGCACACAAATACATACATATGAACACATGCACATATACAAAAACACATGCTCACATACAGACAGACCCAGATACACACACACACACAGACACACACACACACACACACCTGACAAGAAAAACTCCATAGTCAAAACCACTATTGTATGTATTTGGAAACTGATAAAGGTGCTATTTTAAGCATATTTCAACTTTATTATTTCCAAAGTAGTGCTTTATAGAATTTTCAAAATTATTAAAATAATTTACTAAATGTTTTCTGTTCATGAAACAGTTTGCTTTTTTGTTTAGTTAATATTTTATACTAACTAAATAATAAAAATATATTATAAATTATTTACAATTCAAGACTTGATACACAGAAAATTCTATTCTGAGATCTTTACAGTCTCTTGAAACAATCTTTGCTTCAATAATGGTAAACAGGTGGCTATGTCTTGATTTCAATAATGACCTTTGGTTTACCAAATTGCATACAAATGCATTATTCCTTCTTACAAATTTAGAGTCATTCAGAAAATTTGAATTCTTAACATGGTTGCCATATGATTTTCAGGTCTTCTTCTACATATTTTGAATAAAAATGATTGGGTAATTTGCGAACCTATATAAACAATATAAGATTGCCTGTTTCTATACCAGTAAAGAGTGAGGAAGAACATTGCAGCCTTTGAGTTTGATTTTCAGACCCTAACCTCAAAGAGAAAACCACCTTCCCAATGCAATCACTGATTGGTAAAGGATGAGCCTTCGAGGTCACTGCATGCAGTATTTGTCAAATCATTTCCAACTCGTATTTTATCCACTAAAACCAAAATAACCAAACGGACTTATATAACAAGCAGGTTATTTGAATAGTGTGATTGTGATTGTTATGAAATGGATATTGAATTATACAAACACTAAAGAGGCAAAGACAATCCATGAATTTTAGAACATCTCTTAAGCAGTACACATAGTCCAGTGGACAGGAGCAAACACCTTCATTTATGACACCTTCATTCTAAATTCTGATGCAATGATAATTTGACACTTACTCTAAGTCCTTAGTGTTTGACTACACAAGTGGAGGTTATTATAACTTCCTAAGTCTTCCTTAAGTAGATCAATATATTGTTCTATTGACTACTTTTCAGGAGAGTGGATGCATGCCACAATCAGTGAAATGTGAGTTCAAACACTGCCTCCCCCTCTTATTTTCCAAATGTATATTTTTAGGCAAGATACATAACCTTCTGTGTCTTTGCACATTTCACCTTAACATACAAATATGAAGAATTATTATTTTATGGGTTTCATTTACAATAAATGTAGTAAAATTTGGACCCCAAATATAGAACAAAAACTATACAGCTACATATCTCTAAGGCAATCTGCATCTTAAAGATTACATGATGGTGATGCTGTCCCTCAGGTTTTCAATCTTAAACATCATGGTAACACGTAATTTTTGCAACTCATGGGTAAGATAAGGATGCAGGTTAGACAAGGATAAGATAGTTACTTATGTGGAATTTGAAGATATTGTCTAATTAATGCAAACCATATTTCATATCTCAAATATTCAATCTTGTAATACCTTTTTATAAACTTCCTATCTCATGGTTTCTCTGTATCTTTAAGTATAAATATTATAACCCAAATTAGAAGACAACTTAGAATATTCTTAAAAGGAAAAACTTTGCTCCTAATGTGTTAAGCTTAACACACCTTGCGCCATATTCCTTCAAACTCTAGTTCAACAGTCATGTAAATTGGAGATTCCTGAGCATTATTTTGTTCATTTAATCTCAGAAAAGTTTTGATATGAAGGAAAAATATATTTTTGTTAAAAATGCTTAAAACATTTCATAAACAAGTATGAACATACACATGCACACATATACACACATTACATCTATAGATCTTATTTGTATAAAATAAAATATGGAGCTGTTCTTTTCTTATATGAAACTCTATAAACAATGTGTTCTAGAAGAGACATGAGTAGGCTCCTTTATTTGGACATATTTGAATTATATAATGCAGCTTCATACTATGATACCACAAGGGAAGGATCAACATTATATTTAACTAATAATTCTTTGCTGGAGGGTGGGAGTTTCAAAAAAGCCCTGAAATCTTCTGAAAGTTGCTAATTTTATGTCTCTCAGAAAATGGGCTTCGAGGATCAAGATTTCATTTCAGGTTTAAACAATAATCAATTTCCTTTGCCAACGAGTTAAAAGAGTGCGCATCAATAAAACTCCTGATGACCGACTGAAGAAACTCCATGGGCTCATTCTGTAGCACTCTATCTCACATGTCTACTTCCCTAATGGTTCAAGGAGTGTTGACAGGAATCTGCTGCTAAAATTTATTTAACTTTATTTATTATTTTAAAATAAATTTAAGGCTAAATCTAATAGAGACCTGGTATAATGTTTTTAGTTGCATAATCTACACTTATTCTAGAAGACAATAATGGAAGCAGATTGACTTACAGAAGCTTATTAGGGAATGGTTAGGGCAGTGAATTTCTCAAGCCAAGGTCTGATTTGCAATCTATTCCCATTTGTAATGTCACAGCTGTGCACTGAGCTTGAGTGGTGTCTGTGTACAGCTGAGATGGTGCTGTTGACAATATATAGAAAAGAAAATCATTCTACTTTTGTTTGAACTCATCCCTGCTTTACATCTGTAAACAAAGGAGATTTTGTCTACATTTCTTTCTTTTTCATCTTCTTTTAAAAATATCTACCTGTGATTTGTATTCTTTTCCATTCTGTAAAATAACAATTGCCTAAACATAATAGAATCTCCTTATCATTGAAAAATTAGAACTCTTTCCTTTTATACAATGACAATGCTTAAAAACAAATGGAAAATTGTAGGATGTTCAGAAAATATTTGTTTTCTATCACAGGGAATATATATTATATATATATGTATATAGATATACATATATATATATATACATGTGTGTGTATATAGATATAGATATAGAAATATATATATATTAGAAACAGTAAGAACATAATTCAAATGCTGGCAAGATAAATCAATTAATCTGAAAACTTAAATTTTTTAGACTAATGCAAAGCTTTGATCATTGAAATTTAATTTGGTATAAAAATTTGAAATGTATCCTATAAATACTTGTAGAAGTTAGATTTCTATGTTATTGTGACCACGTGCTCCAAAAGAAGCAACTTAACACAAAGAAATCATCATTTGATTAATTTTCTATGGCTTTAGTTTGTCTAGGTGATAAATTTGAAACTGCATGACGTGCTAGAGTGCATATTTTGTAGTACAGAGTACCACATCATGTTAACATACAACAAAAGAGTGAAAATGTGTGTAAGACCACAAATGGTTGCAAATAAAATCATGCCAGTAGGAAAATTACATATGTAAGTAGACGATTTCATATATAGATAACAGTGGGAGTAATCATGAAGAAACAACTTTACATACACTTTCCATTCTGATTTCTAATCTCAAATACCAATGAAATGCTTAACTCTGTATAATCACTATATTTACTTAAATTTAAAAATAAACAGTAGTAGAGTAGTTGATATGCGAGGAGTTGGAAGAGGGGTAAATATAATCAAAATACATTGTAGGAAATCCTCAATGAATTCAGTATCATTTCAAATAAATATTGAAATATTTTCTTCCTAACGATGAAGATGTGTTCTTGATATCTAAACCAAAATGTAAGTTTGTGATCTTTTTGCTGTGAATGTCAGAGATTGCTTTACCATTAAATGTCTGATGAATCCTCAGCAGAACAAAATTTCTAATAACGGTATTAAAGACAGATAACTGTTAGTTCCTGTTATGTTTGTTTGTGTAGGTGGCTGTATACGTATGTGGTTCTCTCCTTTTGACTTTGTTGTGAGATGATTAATATCTTGTCTTTTCTTTGGTGTAGATACCCTCCTTGTGTTGGAGTGTTCCTTCTAGAATCCTCTGTAGGGAACAGTGAGAGGGTGAACTGGGAGGAGAGGCCCTTGGCCCTGTGAAGGTTCTGTGCCCCAGTGTAGGGGAATGCCAGGACCAATAAGTAGGAGAGGGTGGGGTGGCAGGCATGGGGAGGGAGGAGGTAATAGGGATTTGTTCTTGTTGTTTTTGTTTGTTTATTTGTTTGTTTTTTGGAGGGGAAACTGGGAAAGGAGAAATTTACATGTAAATAAAGAAAATCTGAAAAAAATCTGGAGTATAAAAAGGAAGATTAAATAAGGTCTAAAATGGTTATTAAATATTCCTAAATTATTTTCACTGAAAATTGTAACAAATACATATTTATTTATTTATTTATTTATTTATTTACATATTTCTTACTGGTACCTTCTTAGCTTAATGTCCATCCTTGGAACTACTGTCACATACACTTAAAATGTAGGTATACCAACAAAAATGCTATTGTGAATTAATGGACTATGACTTTTGACTTGTAAAGTTCTAGAAGTTTTCTTGTGATATTTAAGTTACTCTTTTAATGTAATACTTTTAATTTAATATATTTTAATTTGACGTCTTTTAATGTTATTAATAATGTAATGTAATATTCTTTGTAGTATTCTTATATGACATAGGTATGATTTTTATTCCAGAATTCTAAATTCTCAAACTTGGAGATAGATCATGTCATAAAAAATGATGAAGTTTTCTTATTGCCAAGATCTAAACAAAATATTTATGAAAGAAAGTAAGGATTGAAAATGGAGAAATAAGTTAGCTTTTTTTTTCCTGATAGGCTTAAAATACAAATGAGTTTGTCAAATAACTTTTTACTGACTACTTAGTACTCAGTAGATATACCAATATTAATGTCTCTTGAACTCTCAAATGAAGGCATACCTTTAAAAATTACCAACCTGTTACTTTTAACACCTCTTAAAATATTCTTTGAAAAAGAAAAGGTTATATCACTGTCAACTTGGTGCAGATGCTTCAAAATACCATTCATCACAAGCTTTGGGATGCTAAATATAAATCTCAAACATTGACAGGGAGTAAGACTTAAACTGTGGTTAGTGGGGGTAAACAGACACAGAAGAACCAGTAACTTCAGGCAGAAGATGCTGTGTGTGTGTGTGTGTGTGTGTGTGTGTGTGTGTGTGTGTGTGTATTCTCACACACATGTGTGTTTGTATGTGTAGCTATCATCATCTTGTAGGCAACATGTAAATTTATTCTCGAAGCCCTTTTAATGTGACCATGTTTAACAACTGTCACTCAAGCCACTCATGAAGATGTTGCTATGGAAAACTATTAATCCATCTTAATAACCAATCTTTGTTTTGACTCAAGTACAATGTTCATGAACCTGATGGACATCATGAAGAAGCCCTCCCTCATATGCTACATGTTAATAAAAAAAGTATCTAAAAAAATAAAAAGTAAAAAATATTCACAACAATGTCATGTCTTGGCCCTGGGAGTACAGTCAGAGAAGGTTATTAGGTGCCAATGATGTCAATGGAGGTTATAATTGATATTATTTCTATACTTCTGCCCCATCTGATTTGACATACGGATCCTATGTGAAGATACATCAAAATTTTTTCTACTCATCAAATATTTTAATATATTTTAGAAATACATTTTAGAAAAAAATTCACTGTGTTTTTTTTATATTTCTTCTTAAAATAATTTACTCATTGAAATTCACTGTGAATAAATTTACTATGTCACTTAATATTCTAGTAAATTTCTGTCTCAACAGCTTGGAAACACAAATGAAATGCTGGAAATTCCCTGATGTGGATTTTAGAATTTCCTGTGACTGGTATAGTAAAACATCAAATATTCAATGCTGCATTGACCTGGGTGCTTCTAATACTTTTGAGTCCCTCTCATTGCAAATCCATGGACTATACTTCAAGGGTGAGGATATATGATATTTCTGTAAAGATTAAAATGTAAATGTAATTTCTATAAAAGTTTACACTCTAATTTCATTTTCATCTTACAGTAAATTGGTGTGATTATTGCAAAGTTACAGAGAAGGAAGGAGATGAAATGTTAAAGCAGTAAGATCATAGAATTACTGGGATATGCTATCTATATTTTTATCAACATGACATAGCATGAGGGAGGAAAGGATGAGCAGGAAAGACATTTCTGCTAATGGATTTCAGACTAGTTAGTGAATTAAAAGATGGATCTATTATCTTGGCATGAACTCAGGCAGAAAATGATAGAGAGCAAGATGTGGTACCATGAAGCAGACTCCCTCATGGCAACAAGGGGACAAGATAAACAAGAAGAAGCCAGAAATGAGATATCACCATGGGTACATGCTCACTCATCTCTTGGCCCTATCCACTATCAACTTTTAATGTCTAGTTGAGTTTGAACTCAGAGTAGATTATCCTACATATGAAGTAAGTACCTCAAGGCTCTATCACTTTTCAGTATCACCATCAACTGGAAAGCAAGCCATCAACTGAGTAGAATTTCATGGGATTTTCATATCTGAAACAATGATATTATATGCAGTTCTTGTGATGGAAGTAGACCTGTCTCTGCTAAATGGCTTATTAAGATATATTAGTGAAGAACATGACACATAAGGTAGTGACTTTAATGAAAAAATAGAACTTTATAATTAAAATAATTTATAACTCATTTTGTTAGGAACCAGCATGTCAATCATCTTATTTAATAGTCTCCACTCATGCACAGTAACAGAATTTAAATAAAATTATTTCAGAAGTTGAGGGTTATGTTCTGTGGTATCAGACAATGGGTACATTTTAATAAAACTAATAACTAAAATAATGGGCATTGAAAGTAAGTATAAGAATATATCTTTATACATAGATGTGCCTACCTCGTGTCAGAGCAGTATGTAAAAGTATAGGAGGAGCAGCAACAAATTCATATCACTTAGCAAAAACGGAGACGTTTTCAGGGTGAAAAGAGGATGTGGGCACAAATCTTAAAAGGATTTGATGTGACTCATGTGGGAAAGAAGAAAAAAATGACCAATCCCCTCCCCAGTAGCATGGCTGGTGTCTCCTTTTGATTGTTCATGTTTTTCTTTGCTTAAACCCACAGAAACATTTTTCCAATAGGTTGGTGGAGAGATCAACATGCTTAGCCAGTTGTTTTAATGGAAGTCAGTCTTGCTAATTCACATTCTGACTTATGATTCAAAAGTCAGAAAGCTGAACAGTCTGATAAAAGCCAGGTGATTTCATTCAATTTGTAATATAACAGTCACAGAGCTGTGAGTCTGGGGCACAAGTCAGACCTGCTCTTTCCCACAGAAACTCCAGGCAATACTTTTCCTAGTTGTAAATTATGACAAATGTTTTTAGTTCTAGACATACTTGAGTATAATCAAATTGATGTGCACTCTCATGTTTTCTTTTTCCAGAAACTTAATTAATTAATATTGTTTATAATACATGAGATCTATAACTACAATTGTATTTAAACTCAATACATTTTAATATGGATAATTTCAAAGTAAAATTATGTCATAATTTTGGACTATTTTAGAATTTCAACCAAAATTTAAATGTAGATCAGTTTAATCATTCTGAATCTAGAAGTCCAAAGGTTTATACATATATGTTAACTTAACAAGATACTAATAGGTAGATAGGTCTGTGTTATTTAAAAAATTCATGAAAATAACATACAAATAATTCTATATTTTCAGAATATACTTGGATTCAAAAATAATATCTTTTGTATATAAATAAAATCTTAAATTTAACTGAATTTTAAGTTTTGTTAAAATTTATGTAAATCAATCTTTTTTTATAATGAGAATCTTGACAAAAGCCCATATTCATAGAAATAAGCATGTATACATATTATAAACAAGCCCTCCTGAGTTAATTACTTCTTACCATTTGTTGCAAAAAGAAATGTCTTACGATTAAGATGAATTTGAACCCATAATTTTTTGCAGCCAATGTCTACTATTTAATTTAATATTATTTAATCATTCATAATAATAGAATGATTATGAACTGACAATGGATGTATTGTAATCAAGAGCCAATGCCAGCAAGGAGAAGTGGAAGCATGCTTATACATCTCTTATAAATCCATTTGACTCTGTCTCCAACCTTCATCCTCAGCTCAATTTGACAGGAGACAGTGATTTAATCAGTGGGGATCTGAGCTGTACAAGCTTATTCCTGTATTGTTCAGTAGGACAAATGTCTTCAATTACCATGACAATGTGCACCTTATATGAGTCAGAGGTGAAGTGTGTGGGATTTTTAATTGAATTCTCTCTGTATCAAATCAGTTTCCCTAAGTAAGCCAGAATGAAATTCTAGTGGAGAGTCTCTTATGGAGTACCTGAAGTTGTGCTAGGGTTTAGCATGACTCAGAGAGATCTGGATTTGGGGCTTGTGACACTGATCCAGTTTGAACAACCTAATCTTGTTGGCCATTTCTGCTATAATTAATTTGCTTTGTGTCAAATGCCAAAGAAATGTATTTTATAGAATAATGTCACATCTAGATATTTGCATTTTAATCTATGAACAATTATTATCCTGTTTGTTTATAACATATTTCCTGAATTCAGTATAATCTCTATGTGCCTACCCACAATAACCAGGTGTCTCTCAGGGATAATGTTTCCTATGCAGAATTCTTGCTTTATGCCTTTCTCTTTAGAGATTGTCCTGAAGTCTAACTCATTTACTGGAGAGATGTTGGACACAGACAATTGAATCTACAAATTACAGATTAATTGCTCATCACATCTAGATTGAAGGACATGACTTACTTGTAGTGTCCCATTGATATTTGTTTGGTATATCTGCTCCCAGCCCAGCTGCAATCACCTGACACAGGTCCGACCTTTATTTTACTTAAACACATCCTTGAGCAGCAGAGACAGAACATCTTTTCTCAAGTCAAGCAGACACGAACAGCAGATTTGGCAGCTGCTGTTTACACACATTTAGAAGTTTCTAATATTAACAATAAGGTGAGCCAGCCTCTTCCATAAGTAGGAGAGATGGAGCTAAAATAGGAAGAAAAGCTGCTTCATGGAAGTTCCTTAGCTTTGAAACGAGAATCTCTGCTTCTATAGCCCAGCAGAGAATACCTCAGGAAAAGGGCTTAATGTTCTTGTATTAGCCAGAAATTTAGAGTCCTCTTCTCAATTAATCTTATCTTCAAAACACACTGAACTCTTCCTTGTACTGGGAAGTGTCAGAAATCTTGTGCTAAGTCCAACTTCCACTCTTTACATCCACAGTTCTTATAGCTTACCATGAGAAATCATGTGTCTCTCTTTGTCAATAGAAACTTTATTTTTTTATTGAATCAGTAGGATAAACAAAGGTTTCTTATCATTAATTTAAAGTTATGTGGGTTCTGTATGGTCTCCAAAAGATTAATATCTTACAAACTTGTCCTTATATGGGTCCTATGTGGCGCTATTAAGGATGGTGGAATATTTATGGGATGGGCCCAGTGGAAGATGGTTAGGTCATTGTGACCATTACCCTTGAAATAGATTAATAAACAGGTGTTAGATATTGAGTTACTACTCGTAAAAGTTGATTGTTATTTTAAAAGAACAAAAAAGTCCTTTCCATCAATTTTTGCTACTTACTCTAACATTGTGATCGGCTGCGGCGATATTTCTAGTCATGGGTCAAATCATATGAAGATAATTACCCAATATAGAGAGTTTGGATTTTGTGTTTTTCACAGAGAAAAGTGTATTTGAGTTTCATTCATTTTAATACTTCACTGCACCAGTAATTCATTACATTTTACTGCTGAGTATAATATCTATTGTGTGGAAGGACTAAAGTTTGGCTATTCACTTGATGGATAAGTCTTCTTGATGTTGCTATAATGAAATGTACGAGTTGGAGAAGGTGAAAATGAAAGTGCTTTTGTCGTGCAATCTACAAAATCTACTGAGCAAAGCTCATATGAACTCACAGAGACTGGAACAGCAAGCATAGAGCAGATAGAGACTTAGACCAGGCCCTCTGTGTTGATAGTATAGCTTTCAGTTTCATATTTTTATGAGATTTATGAGTGGGTGAACCAGTGGCTCTCTGATTCTTGTGTCTTCCCTTGGGGCCTCCTTTCCTTCTGTTGGTTTGTCTTGTCCAACTACAAAGTGAAGGTGTTGGTTTTTATCTTATTCTATTTTATTTTGTTATGTTTGGTTATCATCATTCCCTAATGAGAAACAGAAAAGGAGTGAATGCAGAGGGGAAGGGAGATAGAGGAACTGGGAGAAGTAGAGGAATAGTAAACTGTAACAGAATGTATTATATGAGAAATTAACATGTTTTTAATAAAAGGAGGGAAATAAAATCTGGAAGTAAAAAAAAAGTTCCCTCCCAAAAGAGGTTATTAATGGCTTCACACATATTGGGAGAGTCAGTACCTTACATAAATCCTGTTTGACACTCTCAATTTACAGCATCATTTTTCTCAGAAGAAGATAAAATAGTGACAAAATAATTTTAAAAGTGTTCACTATCCTCAGTCACCATAGAAAGGCAAATTAAAAGTACTTTGGGATTTCATCTTATTCTTGTATGTCTTAGTCACTCTTTTACTGCAGTGAAGATAATCCCATAATCAAGGAAACTCTTATCAAAATAAACATTTAATTGTCACTTTGCTTAGAGTTTCAGAATCTTACTTCACTATCATTAGGGTGTTGGTCATGATGGTATACCAATAAGCATTAAGAAGAAGTAGGAGAGTGTTATTATCTGGATCCAGAGGGGGGTCAGGGACAGGGAGCAGAGAGGAGGAAGGGACTAGCAGGAACTTTTGGAACTTCAGCACTCTATATATTCAGGTATGGTATAGCTGATTCCCATGGCAGATTGATTTCTATGTTTTTGAGGAACAGCCTCACTGCATTTTTTTTCTTACTCATATATTTACAATTTATCACTTCTTTTTCACTTAAAAATACGTTATCTACCTTTTTTCTTTACTATCTTTAGGACCTTTTTCACTTTCAGTCAGTGTTTATGTCATCATGAAGGAGAGTGGTAGGTCCTGAATTAGTAATTTCATGGGATTGAGGTGCTCTATGGGTAAATCAGTGTATTTGGGATAGATTTCTCTGAGGAGATGTAGAGTACCTTCTGGTTAGAGGTAAGCTGCCTGCTGGGAAGCCTTAGATGAAAGGGTGACATATGCATGAGTGGCTTGTGCTTTAAGTTCTTCTCTCTGCTACCATTTCATATTCCGTGCCTTAAATGCAAGCCCCTGTGTAAAATATTGTCAATTGTTCAGAAGTAACACTTCAGGGAACTCAATTCTCCTTAGAGCTGCGTTCATCTATCTCCCCCACCACACACACACACACACACACACACACACACACACACACACTGCCTAATAGCTATGGGAGGAATATGAATTCAAAGTTTCATATAAGCATCCATTTGGATTTAGACTGCGCTAACATCTGGGACTTGGATGTGTGTATTGATAAGAACATTCAGCTTTCAAAAAAACTTACACAGAGCTCAAAGTTCACATTAGAAAAAAGAATCAATACTTGCTCACCATTTGTCAGGAACCACTGTATACATCAAAAATTAAATGTATGT
>NW_022196905.1:179322031-179324475 GCF_008632895.1 Mastomys coucha | reverse complement strand
TGGCTGTACTGGAACTCATTCTCTAGACCAGGCTGGCCTCCCAAGTACTGGGATTAAAAAGCATGAGCCACCACCACCTGGCCTGGAAAACTCTTAAGGTCTTTGCAAGAACCTTATACCCAAATCCTCTTACGCATGAATCGTCATTATGTTTTCACTTGATGTCAACTAGAGATCCAAGAACATGCTATTTCTTTTATGCTTGTATAGATGAAGCAGCTGATTCTTAGGTGAAACTAAATTAATGACAGGTTTTAGAGATAAGCCAAATCCAGGCTTGAAAGAATAGACTTATTTTTAAAAACTATTAGTTTTTTTCTAAATAATTTTCAAGTGGACTGGGAGTAGTTTATGAATCAATTGTTGCTGTTTTGGTGTCTTTCCTCTAATGGACCTCATTAGAATGGTGCATCTATGATAGAACCCAGTGAAGGAGTTTGCTTTATTTCCTCTATCCCTCTGTCTTCTGTATAACACACAAGGCATGATAATGTGAATGTACTAAGAAAGTGTAATAGGAACGGGACACAGATATTACCATATACTTACCAACCTATCCACCTACCATAACAGCAGTACCCTCTGCGGTAATGCAAGTCAATAGACATTTTTTTAACTGTTAGGTGGTACTAACCATTTGTAGACATTATTGAGTGACCAAAGCATGAGAAATCTGGGAATTCTGTGTGGGATTTCAAAAAACAGCATAAAAATGGGAGTGAAGGGACCATGCATGAGCCAATGAAGAGTCTTCATTGAGAAATTCCAGAAATATTTAGAAAACTTCAAGGAAACAGAAGTTCCTTGATAAACGGGTCATTAATTTTATAGATTATGTTCATTTGAAGATCAATGTGGCAGACTGTAAAAAATGTTATCAAATATGAAATCTGTTCATGGAATTCGAACCTCTGTCAACTTGATGTCTACAAAGAAAATAAAATTCAAATGCTATTAGTTTTTAGGCACCAGAGAAAGGAGAAAAAACATAAAGGACATGAAAAGTAGCAGAAGTAGAATAAATCAAGAAAAAAACAAAAGAGAAAAATGACTTTAAAATAAACAAGAATTTTAATAAGTTGCTAGAAATGATAGGTTAGAAACTATCTCAATATTAATTTGTATTTATCCATAAACATGTATATATCCCTATATACATGTATGTTTCAAGTGATAACAGAATGCATTAAAGTTAGCTTCAGTGTTTAGACATTCCTAAGTAATCTGTGTGTCATATGTTTATAAATTGACTTAAATTACATATTTTATTAAGACCATATTTACTTTAAATATTTTATTAATCATTTGAAAATTAAATTCATTACACTTTAGACATGTTTGTTCCCTGATTTCACACACCTTCTCAAGCTTCTTTCGGAACTCCACAGCATTCCATACCTACCCAGCTTTATATTGTCTTTCTTTTCTTTTTCATTTTTTATTGGTTATTTCCTTTATTTACATTTCAAGCATTATCTTCCTTCCCACTTTCCTTGCCACAAAGCCCTTATCCCCTCCTCATCACTATTATCTTTATTCTTATCTTTTGTATGTTATGTTGTGTTTTGGGTTGTTTTAAACAAGTCAAGTCAAATCAATGCTATCTATACAATCTTGGAAGTGTGGTTGTTCACTGAAGCATGTTAGACCTGGCAAGGAACAAACTCTTCAGGAAAAATCTTTCCTTCTTCCAGCAGCCATCACTTACCAATGGCTCTTTTGCTAGGGGTGGGACTTAATTACCAGCTCCCCTTCCATGCCCAGATTTTCTCTGATTTAATCTTGGATAGATCTTATCCATGCTGTCACAATCACTGTGAGTTCATATGCATAACTGCCCCATTGTGTCTGGAAATTGATGTTTATTTGCAGTAATCCACTACCTCTAACTCTTATACATTTTCTACCCTCTCTTCTACAATGATCCCTGAGCTTTGTGAACAATAATTATTATACAGATACTCCACCAATGGCTGAGCATTCTACCATCTTTTATTCTCTGTAGCTCTGTCAGTAGTAGGTAGGTCTGTGTGTTAGTCCCTTTCCCTTGGGGGAAAAAAAAGCAAAACTGAATCAGAACAAGAACAAAAATAACTTTCTGATGAAGTATGAAATATACCTAATCTATGTGTATAGTGATATGTCATTGGGAATCAATTTAATTCTATGTCCCATTAGCAGAATATTAGTAATAACTTCTATTCTATGGCCTTTGACATGCTATTGGTCTTGACTCAGCTTCAATATCTGTGTTAGGTATGATTTCCACTAAATCCAATAAAAATTTCCTGGTTATTGCTATAACAACTATGCAACTCTTTCACCAGTGTATATCTAGCTGATTCTTATTGAAGCTGAGGTTATCTTAACTCCTGAACTCCTGAGAAAGCGCTCTCTCTCTCTCTCTCCTCTCTCTCTCTCTCTCCCTCCCTCCCTCCCTCCCT
>NW_022196905.1:179260342-179321767 GCF_008632895.1 Mastomys coucha | reverse complement strand
CTCTCTCTCTCTCTCTCTCTCTCTCTCTCTCTCTCTCTCTCTCTCTCTCTCTCTCTCTGTATCTCTGTGTGCATGTATTTGATGGAGTTATCCTCTTTAGGGTCCAGATCTCCATACTATCTTATTCTTTATACCTTGACCACTCGGCAAGCATCTATATTAGCTGCCACTTACTTCAAACAGATATTTCTCTGAAGAAAATTAATAGCTGCATTAATTTGTGTGTACATAAAAATAACCGTTGAGAATGCGTTAGTTATATTTGGTGGAGCATGCCTTAAATTCAATCATAAAGTAGTTGGTTGCTCTTAAAATGTCCATAGCACTATTGCATTAATGGGCACTAATTTCTATGTTGGTCAATATTGTAGCTTCCAAGGTTCAGAACTGGGGGAACCTTGTTAATGACTTTTCTGTCTCACCAGCCTGCATAGCGCCTTTTAGCATTATAAAAACTAGGCACAAAGGAGGACACTATCACGTCAGATCCAGTTCTATTTCTCCATATTCTGCAAAGCATATGGTGTCTTGAATGATGAGTTCATACCATCAAATTCTGGTGGACAATCAACAGCATTTACAGTAGCCTGGTTGCTTGGTAGACATCTGAAATCTCCCTGCCTGGCAGCTCATGGGGAGTTTTACCACACAGTACTACACATTAGTTTTTTTTTAATTTAATTCCCTATGCTTTCTAGTAGGAATATTACTCTTCACATGTAGTGTAACTCTGAAAAAACATGTTATCCCATTGATCCTTCCAGCCTTTTAAAGTCTATAATTTAAACCCAGGTTTAGAGAACTGTCATAGAAGTTTTTATGGGCTGGTTTATCTTTATCTTGAGGTACTAGTCATATAGTGATCATTGGAAAATCACAAATATTCATAGTTCTTAATTGTACCAAAAAGAATTGTCAGAGTATCCAGTGATTATACCCAACCAGGAGAATCCTTTTCTAAATCAATATGGACTGTATATTAGAGAACAGCAAACAATACTGGTGGTGACTGTGCTTCAAAAATCTAGGCTTATGAGCCTCCTTTCCTGTGAGGAATATTATATGCAGCACCTGTGCTGAAGGGGCAAGTACCATAGACAGCTAACCCTAGGATAGGGCTGCTGCTACTCTGATTCTCCTGTTTCCTTAGGTACATGGAAACTTATGGCCATAAGAACAGGTATAGTGAGATATAATCAGTGTTAAGTATAAAATATGTGTTAACTGCTCAACCTAAAAAAGGAAATAATAATCAGCTTTCTTTTACAAAGAAAGCCACAGAAAAGCCACATTTTTTTTTTTTTTTTTTTTTTTTTTTTTTTTTTTTTTTTTTTTTTTTTTTTAGTAAAGCAGCTGTGTCATTTAGAATATGCATCTTTGCCCACACAAATAATGGTGAGGATCATCACCCAGAGTCAGCACCTGGGGAACTGATTTCATCTCCATGCTTTATCCATCATAGAGTCAACTGAGTTTGTGAACAGACAGGTGGGACCATTTCTTCCTTGCATGCTGTATTCTATGGAGTTGTGTGAACTCTCCAGCTTCAGCTGACTACATAAAATGTTACCTGGCCCCTGTCTTCTTGTAGTACTTCATAGAAGACTTTTCTGAGACCACTCTCTCTTATCCTCATTGTCTTTTTATCATTCCAAAAGGGAGATACTGAAGCAAGCGGATAATTTGTCATTGACGCTACCCCTGAGAAACAGCTTTGTCTTATTGAGAATTGAACTCCAAATAAGACTACCTTAGAAGCTTGGCTTCTCATAGAGCCTTCTTGCTTATGAATAAACATCAGCTGGTTAAGGCAGTTCTTGTCTGTAATCCTAATACTTAGAGCTTGTACTGAGTACAAGCATTTAGGAGGCCTCCTGGGATTACAAGGACAGCCAGGCCTATAGAGTAAGTTCTGAGCAGCCTGGGCCACATTATGGAATGCTCTCACTTGAAACATACCCTTTCTAAAACCAAACCAAACCACAAAAATGAAAGTTACAGAAAAGCATTACTATGCATAGCATGACTATGTTGGTGAAATGTGACTGCTTCTTATATGAGCATTTTACAACCATGCATTATTAACTAGTGCCAGTATGTCTGGTCAGGGTAGCTGTGAAGTGTGTATGTTTCCTCTTAACAAATACTTCTATTTTTTTTTCAGTTCATAACATTATAGAAGTTCTTTATGCATTACACCATATCTTTAAAGTAATCCTACAGTGAGGAAATCTAAGAATCATTTAGGTTAAAGAATTGTTCCAAATGCATTGAGCTGGCAAGTACTCAGATAAAATTTTGAAACCACATCTGCTAATTCTGATTCTGGTTTCATTCTGTTAACACTTTAGGGATTTTTCCCTTCTTCCCAGGTGTTCATTATTTCAAAATGTGCATGTATGGAATTCATTGGGTCAGAAATAATTCAGGAAGATAGGAAGGGAGGAAGAAAGAATATGAGGGAAGGAGGGGGAGGCAAGGAGGAAGCAGGAAGGGAGGAGTACATTAAGCAAAGGAAATTGGTATTACTTAAGTAATTTCAAGGACCTTTGAGGAGCTATTTGGGGCTACATATTTCTTTGTATTATAGACGGTAAGGGAAAGATTAAATGTACCCACTTCAATTCATGAGAATAAAATACATTTTCAAAGGAGCTCTTTCCACCCATAGCAACTTTATGATTCCATTATTCAAATCATTTTATTTTCAATCTTCTTTCTTGTTCATAAGGGTTCATAACTATGAATTTTATTTCAGTACCTCTGAAGAGAAATGCATTGAGATAATCCATACCATCTAGAATTTCATTTCTGGAAGGGATATATACCTGTGCATAAAATAATTAAAACAGATGTGTTGGCAGCTGTCTCATGGAGGGAGATCCCATGTCATCTGTGCTTTTTTTTTTATTACACAGCAGCTTTCATCTTTGAAATGTAACCATTTTGGTTCCCTAAAATCTGTCCCAAACTAGGAAGCTGGCACCAGCCACAATTCTTTAAACTAGCTTAAAACAATGTACCTACAGGAAAGATGGCTTTGAAATGTGACATTATAATTCACAAATAAACAAAACCAAATATCATCTTCTGGCCTTACAAATGGATCTACAGTTAGTATAAAGGAAAGACTCATCATTAATCTAGACATTCGTGTTTCAGATTAATAAAATACAGGGAATAATTGGAAAAATCTCTCCATACACAATCCATTAGTGCAGGTGAAGATAAGCCTCGATAGAATTTAGAAAATGAAATGGATGATAGACAGAGAATTTACATGTAAGGTCACAGATGTATACAAACATGCATGCCAAATAGAGATAGCAGTGTTTTGTTAGGTTAGTGGTGCTCAAATCAGGTCATTATTAGTAATCTTACACACATAGAAGAACAAGATAACTACGCATTCACTTTTAAATGTGTTTTCTCTTTATTAGTATCAATATAATTCATAATTCATATTACTGCATTTTAAATCGAATGTACTTTTAATGTAATTTCATGCAAAATATTTTGCATAACACAATAGAAAGCTATTTTCCAACTGTGACAAAATTTCATTACTTTTGTAAAGAACCTAGTGAAAGATGACCATGTATTTGTCTTTGGAAAAATGTTTAGTAATATTAAGAATTTACTAAACTATAACAAGCATTTGTTCAAAACTGGTGTAGTTTACAATTTGTTTTAAAATCTCATATAGAAATTCAGATGCATAATAGCCTAATTGTCATGCAATTGGCACTTCTTCATGGGCCATTATGAATGACTACTTTTACATACGTCTATGAAAAATTTTAGTTTATTGCTTAACTTCTGTTAATATAGCCCTAAGATGTTTGGTGACCTAAACTTACTGCTTTTCTTTTCATCCTATATGTGTGTATTTAGAAGAGCACTGATGATTTAATTTTTGTTTGCTTTCTTTCCTGTGCGAGGGCTTGAACCCAAGGCCTTGCGCAACCAAAACAACCTTGCCACCGAGGTATATTTCCCTGCAAATTGAACTGTTTGGTAAACTAAGCATTAACAACTTGAAGACATTTCTCAGAGAAATTGAAAATGTTAATTTCAATTCTACTCAAATTTGCAAAGACCAAGTATGATTTAGAAGCATGTCAGTCTAGTGAGATTCTTTGAGACTACCAAATGTTTAGTTACCAAATGGGGTAATTTCAATTACTTTCAATACAAAAAGTATGGGAAAAGTTTCACTAAGTATTCAGACAAAATTTTTGTGACTCCTATATTATTAAATACTTGGATAATTTTTCAAAATAAACGAAAAACTTCATATCTATGGCTATAGCAGTGTAATATTAGGAGTTATTTTATTTCTATGTTCCATAAGCAGAACAAGAGTGGTTTTCCCCTAGGCTCTTTTTATTTTCAAATTCTTGGCTGACAGGCTGTGTCAGGCATGGGTCCCATCTTATGGAGTGGCCCAAAAATAAATTTGGAGTATGTAGTCACTCTCCAATGGACTCTCACGGGGTACATTAACTACTCTTCAAGATAGGACCTAAGCCAAGTGGTACATGGCTAATAAAAAATAATTTCACTAATATTTTTGTAGACTTTTTTCTCATATTTATTGGTTTGTATATTTGTTGTTGTTTTCCTCTTATTAGTATTTTGCTGTATATTATGGTTTCCAATCTTATGGGTTTGTGTGTGTGTGTGTCTGTGTTCTTTTTATTCGCTTCTATTTTCTAAAGAGAAATAAAAAAATGTCATAGAATTGGTTGGATTTGGAGATGGAGAAGATCTTGGAGGAGCTAGATAAGGGAAAATGTAATCAGAATATACTTTCTACAAATTTAAAGGAGGTGGGGAAGGGAGGGAGGGAGGGGTGAAAGAAGGAAGGAAGGAAGGAAGGAAGGAAGGAAGGAAGGAAGGAAGGAAGGAAGGGAGACAGAACAATGGAAACCTAGGTATGGTATTGCATTCCTGAAATCTCAGCACCCAAAAAGCACAAGACCAGGTCAGCCTAGTATACAAATACAATAAGTTTGATATCAATTCAGGCTATTTCATTTTTAAATTAATTATTTTACTTATTTATATCCCTGTCCTCTTTGCCCCCTCCCAGAGTTCTTTACCCCATCCCCACTCCCTTTTGCCTCTGAGAGAGTGACACCCTAACCCCTCAGCACCCTCTTTCTCTGGAGCATCAAATCTCTACAGGATTAGGTACATTCTCTCTTACTGGGGCCAGATAAAGCAGTCAGTCCTCTGCTACATATAGGCTGGGAGCCAAGGAGCAGCCCATGTATGCCCTTTGGCTTAGTCTCTGGGAGCTCCCATAACTTTGGGTTAGTTGATGGTGTTGGTCTTCCTGTGGAGTTGCAATCCCCTTCAGATCCTCAATTCTTTCTCTACCTTTTCCATAGGGGTCTCTGACCTCAGTCCAGTAGTTGGTTGTATCTGCATATGTCTCAGTCAGCTCCTGGTAGAGCTTCTCAGAGGACAACCATGCGATGCTCCTGTCTGCAAGCACACCATAGCTTCAGTAAGTAATAGTGCTGGGTTTGGTGCCTGCACATGAGATGGATCCCATTTGTACCAGTCACTAGTTGGCCATTCTTTCGGTCTCTACTCCATTTTGTCCCCTCATTCATTTTTAGATAGGAACAATTTTGGGCCAAAATCTTTGAAGGTGGGTTGTTGTCCCCATTCATCCACTGGAGGCCCTTGACTGACTAAATAAGGGGCTCTTTTCAAGCTATTTCAGATCTCTGTCTTCCTTCCTCCCTCCCTCCCTGCCTCTCTCTCTCTCTCTCTCTCTCTCTCTCTCTCTCTGTCTCTCTGTGTCTCTCTCTGTGTCTCTCTGTCTCTCTGTGTCTCTCTGTGTGTCTCTCTGTGTCTCTCTCTCTGTCTCTGTTTCTCTCTCTCTCTCTCTGTGTGTGTGTCTCTCTCTGTGTCTCTCTGTCTCTCTGTGTCTCTCTCTGTGTCTCTCTGTCTCTCTGTGTCTCTCTCTGTCTCTGTCTCTCTCTCTCTTCCTTCCTCCTCCTATTTCTCTCATGTGTATGTCTGTTTATTTTGTGAAAGCAAATATATTACTGATTTTGTAGTTTTATTTTTAACTCAGAAAAAAAGAGATATATGACTACTAGCCCTCAGTTGCTTCTAATTCACTGATGAATACACATTTGTATGACAGGTGGAAAAAAACTATACAGGAGTAGATGTCAGGATACATGAATGATAAAAGTTATCTTTGCCATAGAAATTGTGTTAGCTCAAGTGTCTTAATAGAACTGTGGGTGACCACAACTTTCTGGGAGATAAAACTCTAACTTCACAGACTCTAAGTGACTACAGACCCTGACTACATTTTTGTAGCTCTAAGTTTCAATCAGAGTGTCTGGAAGCCCTTGTCAGTCTTTTAAAAGAAGTCTCATCACCATCACCTCAAACAAAGCCATCAGAGTGTTGAAATGCAATCAATTGAAAGATGCTTTTTAATAATTTAATGATTTTATTTTGTTCTAACTGAAAAACTTTATCATATATTAAATGAGAACTTCTTGAAATGACTGTTGACATAAATATAAATGAATGTATTGCACACTTAACAAAGTCATTTGTGTGTGTATATGTGTGTTTTAGTGGATATAGTCAAGAATCAGGAAATATCAAAGGAAATTTTCAGACATAAACAAACTCAAAATTTAAAATTTCAACTATGCTAATGAATGTGATGAAATGGATCAGTGCTCCACTTAGTATGTCCTGTACAATGGATCATACTTGTGTTCAGCACATTCATACTATGTATCTTACTCTCTTGTTAGTAGCTCTTAAGATTATAACACTCACCACCAGAGTACTGCAGTTTTTATATTTATGTAAATTACATTTTTTAAATAAAGACTTCAAGAGCAACATTACCAGATGATTTTCTAAAGCACGCATGAAAGTGTTTCTTTTAAAGAAAAGATGAAAGCTCTTGACTTAATAAGGAAACCTTTAAAAATTATATGCAAAGTTATGCAGAGCATCTATGACAAGAATATATCTATTTGTAAATTTCAAACAATAAAACTAGTTAAACCACTACATTTTAAGCTGTAGAAGTACATGATTACTACTTAGCTAGAATGAAACAAACGTTACACACATATCTAGAGATGTATGGAGGGAAAGCAGCCTTTCCAGGAGTTGGTATCATCACTACTTATAGCCATCTACTGCATTAAGAAAACCAATTCCCAAAAAATACAGTGGACTGTTACAAATAATTTTTTTCATATAAGAAAAAAGTGGACACTGTATGATATTTATGCAGCATAATTTTGAAGTATTTTTAATATTTTCTTTGGAAGTTTCTATTTGCTGGTTGTAGTAGAATCATACATTTTAGTAAAACTGCAAAAATTAATAATTCCATTTAAATCTTTTCTGAGTTAGTAATACAATAAACATCCAAACCAAGAATTAAGAATTATTTAAATCAAACAATTATCTATGAGTCATTTGTTACAGAAGCACTCTCTTTCTAGTTTTACATTTGAAATAAAATGTTCCCCCTTTCAAGTAGAATCTGAATTTCAAAGCCAAAATTTCTTACTGCTAAAGCAACAAGCTTAACTATTTTGTTGCTAAAAGGTAACAGTTTCTTTCTGAAATAATATCTGCTATCTTTAAAAAAATAATTGAGTAGAAAATGTAAGTTAATATACATGATCTCTCAAATGAAATGTAAAAGATCTTTTATGCTATATTATTGCATATTATTATACTTAAGCTTGATTGAACTAAAAAAAAACTGGAAGACTTTTCAAAATGTGCTGGTTTTTAACATGGCTGTATAATTACCCATATAGATTGAATTATTTTAAGATGCATTAGTATAATTATTTTAAGAATTATAAAGAAGAATAGACAAAGCCTTATCCGTATAAGAAGTACCAACTATTCAAGCTTTACATTTATTACTTTGCAGAGTTGAATATGGTGTTGGACACATTCCAGGAATAAAAGTGCAGGAGCCACAGTACTATCTTCAGATGCAGAATCTATCTCTTAGGGTTGATTCTTCATATTCATTTCATTTGGCTGTTATTCATTTCAACTGGAAATCTCTTAACGTCCTCACAGGAGGATGGAATAGCTTCTATTGATATACTACTGAATTAGGTGGTTGGACATTAGTTTCTTAAGTTGCCCATCTCTTAAATGCATTTATATCTGTAAGCTTGTTTTAAAACAAGCTTTTACATAAGAGGAAGAGTTATGTAGTTTAGAACAGGGTATGTGAAATATAAAGAGTCCTGTATTACTCTGGTAACCATCATGCTGCATGTTAATGTGGCTTGCAAATCTACTGTGAGGATATTTTATGCCTAATAATAGTTTTGAGAGAGAGGTGGGGTATATGGAAGGGTAGGAAAGATGAATTGAAAGAGAAAAGTGATAAAAATTATTTCACAAATGAAATAATACAAATTAACCAATTATAATTTTAATTGTTGTGAAAAAATATCTGTTTTCAGCCTTAATTTCTCTTCTGCAACTGCTCTACTCCTTGGATAAGTAATAAAAGTAAATGCAAATAACCAAAGTACACAATAATAAATAAAATAAAAAAATTTAATAGACTCATTTGTAGCCATTCTGTAGGCAAAAGTTGAGAAACAAAGGTATCTTTAAGTCTACTTCTAATCAGTAGGTGGCAAGACCTAGATCCCATGGTAGAGAGATCAAGAGTTTAACTTTACTTTCTTATTTGCTTCATAGTACATCATTAATTGTGAGAAATTAGACATAATTTGCAGAATTAAATGGCTGAATTTTATCTGAAAAAAATACGAAAGTAGTTTTAATAAAAATCTCAGGAACTTCCAGAACTAAACTTAAGTGTTTTATTTTAACATTGTACTTTATAATGAATTTGTAATACAACATCAAAATATGGAATCAGTTACTTGAAAGTAATACAGAAAGATAACTGGCATGGACCACTGCCCTCCACCTGCATGTCTGTACATGTGAATACATACAGCCTGTATGTACTTGAACATGAACACACAACCAAACAAAAATATATATAATCACAAGATCCACAAAATCAATTTCATGTTTACATATGCTTTTGTGGTAGAGGTTGGAAATACATTTGGAACATTTTGTTAGTGTTGTTAGGTATTGAAATGGAGTTTCATTTATCATCTTTTTTATGTAGGTCCATCCTTTACTTCTTAGAAATACTAATTATTTTTACACAAGAGGCAAAGGTTTTTATATAATCCATGAATTTTGTGGTTAGCATTGATGAAATGTTTAAATATACAATGCAATGTGCAGTCATCCCTTCTTAGTCTGGAGAGTTAGCATTTCCATTCTTTGAAAAGTAACTGATAATTTGTTTCTTCAAATGAATGGCAGACCATTTTGCCCCTTGATGCTTTCATATACAAGGGTCATTTCACCAGTTTCTTTTGAATTACAAAGATATGTAAAATAGCATATTTCAAATTCCCTTAGTTGGACAAATTCTAATATTAGACATTTTGTGAAAACAGACTAAAATATTCATGATTGATATTTTCCAACGTATCTATGAAAATATAAGCAAAGTAAAATAAAATCATATCACAAATCTTTTTTTGTTTTGTTTTGTTTTTCAGTAAGTGAATGTTCTTCCCAATCTCAGACTAGAACTGATGCCAGAATTCAAAACCCACCGAGACCTAAATGTTTCTGTGCATAATTCATATTTGCTAATTTTTATCAATTTTGTTGTTATTGTTGTTGCTTTGGACAATGCTGGTAGGGATTATCTAATCTATATTGTTTGTGGGTGAGACACAAATATCACAGTCAGGGCCTCACAGTATCATTACACTTGTGAATCAAAACAAAATTGATGTCTTAAAGTTTATTGAGAATATGCCTGATATTGGCATTCTCACATTCCTTGGTGATAATTAATAGTGGCTGTGATAATGTTGTAAAGCTGATAGTATTCATGTAATCATCTTTTATGGCACTTATATGCTAAGTTACTACAACACCATATGTGGATCAATTTGATTCAAGACACATATCCCCATATTCTATCCCCAGAGTAGACTAATTTTTTTTTACTGTATTGTCTCTAAATAATTCAGCCATATAACATAATTACATTTTATGTTATATATTTTAGACTCTTCAAAATCTAGTCAAATGCTAGGTGATTTTAACTATATTATCAAAATACTTAACTAGTCAGTTATTTATTTCAGATATTATTCTACCTCACCCTGGTCCACCCTCTGACTGTTCCACATCCCATACCTCCTCCCCACCTTCTTACCTCCATGAGAATATCTCCATTCCCCACCCTCCATTCCCCACCCCACCTGATCTCTAAACTCCCCGGAACTTCCAGTCTTTTGAGGCTTAGGTGTATCATCTCTGATTGAACCTAGATCTGGCAATCCTCTGTTGTATATGTGTGTGTGGGGGGGTGCTCACATTAGCTGGTATATGTTGCCTGGTTAGTGGTCCAGTGTTTGAGAAATCTCGGGGGTCCAGGGTGCTGGTCCTCCTATGGGGTCACCCTCTTTATTATGCTGCTACCAAGGTTCTAAGATAAAATTATTTTGTCTTTATAAGGTTTGGATGTCTCATTATAACAATATTTCAGGCTTCTGGAAATAATTGCTTTGCTGTATTTTATTATTGTTTGTTTTTTTAAATTCCATATGCAATAGGATAAGGAATTCTTTCATTGAAATTGAACTCTTTAATAATGAATCATGTAAATTTAAGTACTTGATTTTGTTTAACTCCATTTGTAATAGTGGCATAGCCTACAATGAATCTACCACTGATATCACCCTAGATTTTACTATGCTTTTATATTTAATTTTAGGAATTGTGGAAAAGAGGAGAGATACAGACAACACAATTTTTGATGTTTACTTAGAAACTATACAATATGGTGGAATGTTTTCTATATTACCTTAGATGTGTCCATGAAGTTCAGGCTTTCTGTAGTACCCAGGAACAATAGCAATATCCACTGTATTGTTTTCCATTGCAGTCACTGGTCATTTTTTTTTTCTGTAACCCTGAGAACTGTGCAGCTATTAGAATGAAGTTGTGTAAAGCAGTTTATCATATAGCAAAATTATAGAATATCCCAGAAAATTCTGCATCTATCTATAGTATTCCCTTGATCTCAACCAACATCCTTGTCTTTGTGAGCTGTAGACTGTTCTCGGCAGTTCCATCCCTGTGCTCCAGTTCCTGGAGAGTAGGAAGGAAATGCACATATTAATTAAAATTTAGTGGTTGTGGTGCAAATCATATTTTGACACCCTGGGGATTTATAAATATAGCATATCTTAGGGGTTGCTTTGGTGGGCTGTAGATTTAAGGAATTAGAAAACTGTAAAATTAAAATAGATTCTTTTATGTGATAAAAAGAAAAGAATGAGCAAGTACAATTGCCATGATTTAAGATGTAGGTTTAGGGAAGGTTTCTACAGGATAGCACCCTTTAGAATGACTTTTATTAGGATCCAAAGCCTTACAAACATGAGGACCATGGACAGGTGTAGAGAGGGGGAACAGTAGAAGAAATGCAGCCTCATGCCAGAGCCAAGATGTTGGGGTCTTGATTAGAGAGAACCTTCCTTTTAAAATCAAGAACAGAGCTACATTAGGAGAGAGGATTCCATTTCTCACATTATGCAATCTAAACAAATGAGCTTTTGGCTTCCCTAAACAAAAGGACTTTCTGACGCTCAGAGGTTTTCAAGGGGTTGAAGGAAATTCCACAGCATGTGATTTAGTCTGCCTAGTTTAGAGGCCAGAGAGACAGGCATACAAACCTACTTTGCACTGCAAAGGAAAGAGGCTGGTTTGCTTTTCCCCTTGATACTTGAGTCTCAGCGGATCATCAGGTCTTTGTTTTAAGGGATAGAATTGAGGGGACATGGACTGAATTGGGGGAAAGTCAGAGAGAGTCTGGAATCTACCGGTAATTAACACATTCTTATTTCTAAACATCATACATTAATTAAGAGGGTAAATGATTTACAAGGATGGCTTCATCATTTGGGAGGTCAGAATCTACTAACATTCATGGAAAATTGCATAGACTCTATCAGTAAAAGCAACTCAATGAAGCAGTGGAGGTTCATTTTCCATTTAAAATCTGTCTTCTCCAGCACTCAACTAAATGCCACATAAAAAAAAAAAAAAAAAAAAAAAAAAGCAAACCACAGGGTGGAATGCTTGTTCTAAACTTAAGTACACAAAAGCACACCAGGACCAACTTCTTAGAATGTTACATCAGATAGGCTACTCAGAACAGGAATTGAAGGCAGGGTAGAGCTAGGAATCTGCACTTGAGCTATATTTAAGCATATGCTAAAATATTAATTTCATTTTCATCATCATGCGGGGATTACCTGTTATATACTTTTGGTAAAAGGGATTCTGTTTCCAGATCAAGTCCTACTACATACGAGCTTCTCAGCCCTTCGGTTCACCGCCCCATTAATCTATTGAAGAGTTATTGAGTTATATGACATATATTAAAAGCTATGTCTTTTATAATATTAGATCCCCTAAACTTTAATAAATGCATATATGGAGGTACACTTACTTACCTGTGCATACTTATTAGGGGACCCCAAGTTGACTTCTAGTTTCTCATTTTTATCCTCTACAATTATTGTATCATCATCATCATCATTATCATCATCATTATTATCATTATTATTATTATTATTATTATTATTATTATTATTATTATTATTATAAGGCAGTCTCTTGTTTAACCTGGAGCTCAGTATTTAGGTTAGGTGGGCTGGCCAGTGAGCCCTGGATCCAAGTATGAATCAGTTTCTGGTTCTGGGATTATAGGTTTATAGGTGCACAACAATAATTATTTTCTGATTTTATGTGCCTTGCTAACCATTCCTTATTACATTTGTATACCACTTATAAGGAAACTCTACACATCAATTTTGAAATGGTTGAAATTTATTTAGGGTATTCTTTGTTTCTCACTATGTTTCCCTTAAATATCAAAAATTTTCTTCACACTATTGACTTCTTTTAGAACAACTGCACAACAACAGTACCAGATTTGAACTTGGTGTGAGAATCAGAAGTCTGGCCTTTATGCTTGTTCAGAAAACACTGCCATGTTGAACCTTCTCCTCAGCCCTCTACTCACATATTATTACAGTAAGCAAGTATGGTGGAAGCTTATGCTATTTTTGTTTGTTTGTTTTGTTTTTGTTTTTTAAGACAGGGTTTCTCTGTGTAGCCCTGGCTGTCCTGGAGCTCCCTTTGTAGACCAGGCTGGCCTCGAACTCAGAAATCCGCCTGCCTCTGCCTCCCAAATGCTAGGATTAAAGGCATGTGCCACCACCGCCCAGCACTTATGCTATTTTTAATAGACTTTTACAACATATTTGGTTTGGGCAGTTTGCTTAATTATAGTTCAATTATTTCACTTTCTACGATTTGACTGATCAGGTTTCCTTATTTATTTTTTTCAGTGTTGCATGTAAAATGTTTATTAGAGCAACAAAATATAAATTCTGCATAAGTACACTTTAGAGTACTCTTGTAAAGATCCTATCTAATCCTCAGTCATTTAAGCAAAAGGTTGTCCGTTCCAGCAATGAAATGATTGGCATGCATCTGTTTCTGCAAGATAGTTATTCTTAAATAATACAGATTCTCTGCTGGTACAGGAGACAACTACTTTCTTTTCCCTAAGGATTGTCCTAGTTTCATTTAAAATAGACAAAATGAAAGGGCAAGTGGTGGCCTTAAGTGGTGGCCTGAGATGGGTGCAGAAGGGACATGTGAATCCTTGCAGTGTTCTTCTTTTACAGTGCCCTCTGCTTGCTTGCTTCTCATTTCCTGTTTTATTTTCTTTCATGGAACTTACAATAACTTATTATTTCTATCAGTGAAACTGTTGGGTTTCTATTTCTAGGCTAATGGCATAGTTAGAACCAAGTCAGAAATCTCTCCTCTTGGATATATGATTAGACAGCCTACCTGTATAAATATAAAATATATTGGTTAAGTTACTACTGTGTTTTATGTTTGGCAAACATTGTAAATTGTTTTATAAATACTCCCTAATTAATTTTTTTGTACAAAATGAAAATTATTATCTTTCAGTTATGTTTTATATTTAATATCAAATATCTGTTCCCTGGGATTCTGTATTGACTCAGTGTTGGTAATGGTTTACCTATGATGTCTGTATGTCAAAGCCTTTGCCGAAGCCTCTTCTATGTCTGTGTTTATTTTCTGATTTTATGTGCCTTGCTAACCATTCCTTAGCACATTTGTTTACCACCTACAAGGAAACTGTACACATCAATTTTGAAATGGATGAAATTTATTTAGGGTGTTGTTTGCTTCTTGGCATGTTTCCCTTAAACACCACAAACTTCACTCTATTGACTTCATTTAAAATGATATTTTCAGAAATTAGATTCCCTAGTCCTATAATAATTTAACTTCTTAGAAATTAGGCATTCATGGACAAACTATGTATTTCTCTGGGTCCTTCTTTCAAATTTTTCCAAGTGAAAATAATAGTGCTTTATGATTCTAGAAATACTTGATGAATAATTATTATCAGGCTTACTTTCAATTGTTTAAATCACATGAAAATCAACATAATTCAGAAAGGATGAGACGAGACACGTCATGCAAAAAAGTAACTTTCCTACATTGACCATGGCCAAAAGATGAAGGTGGAAGCTATAATATCATCTTTCTAAAATCACTGAAACTAAGTTTTTATTCTGGTACATATTGACCAGTTTCATATAGATAATTTATTCATGTACTTCATGTGTTTTGAGCATACTTACCTCATTTATTTCTCTTTCCCAGATAGCTACTTTCATGTATATAGAATGATTAATGTTCATCATTGACATGGCTGGATTTAGTGTCACTATGGCAACACATCTCTGGGTATGTCTATTAAGCTTTTTCTAAAAAGATTTAACTATTTAACTGAGCCGGGCAGTGGTGGCACATGTCTTTAATCCCAGCATTTGGGAGGCAAAGGCAGGTAGATTTGTGAGTTCGAGGCCAGCCTGGTCTACAGAGTGAGTTCCAGGACAGCCAGGGCTAAACAGTGAAAACCTGTCTTGAAAAAAAAAAGATTTAACTGAAAGGGGAGGACATTCTCTGGTTACATGAAAAGGAAGAAAGTTAGCCGACTCCTAACATTTACCTCTCTTTGTGTGATCAGCTGTATTTATGTGTGTACATATGCATTCTCTGACATGATGGACTGTCCCAGCAAACTCAGATGAAATTCAACTTTCTTTCTTTAATTTTCTTTATATTTTCATATATTTTGTTACATAATGGGGAATATAACTAGTAATAAAATAAAATTTATATATGCATGAACATATCATAGGTATAACATATACAACAGGTCTTTTTATATAACATATATAATCTCTATCTACATATGTACATAAATACATACATATATACATAATGCATAATAGGATCAACATGAGAGAATTTATCTTTTTAAATTTATTTAATTTCATTTCATTTTTCCTATAAATATATATATATATATGTATATACATATATTTACATATATATTTATTATGGGAAAATCAAACTCCTTTATATGTGTTATATCCACTACATTGTTTTTATCAATTTATTTGTTCATGAATACTTGGAAATATCTTAGTTTTGTGATGATCCAAACTGTTCTAACTTTAGCAACCATTCTCTGATTTGTCAAATCTTATTGGGTTATTTCTACTTGATTTTTGTCTCGAAATTTGGAGTACCATCCCTGTTCCTTCCTCTCCTAATGTGCTTGAGTTCTTAGGAGCACGTTGTTCTGGTGCTGAGATCCAGCTGCTAAAGCCTACCCAGAGCTCTTGGCTGACTTTCATTTTCCTTTATCTTTTGCATCTGTTTCACTGAGCCTACCTTGAAACCTGTCTGCTTTTAATGGCATTGTCTATTTCTATAAAATTACTACAGGTCATGTGACAGAATAATAACTAGAAATATATAAGAAATTAAAGAATTATTTATCATTCTCTAGGGATCTGGGGTCTGGTGTTTTCTTTAATAGGCTCTACTAAGCCTCTCTTCCTAGAGTATACACCTGTACCCTAAGCTAACTCTGAATATGACCTATTCAGTGTGACCATTGTGATTCTTTGAACAGGTAAATTTTTATGATTATAATCAAAGTATCTATTTACTTTACACCCCAAATGCAGTTTTCCCTTTCTCCCCTCATCCCAGTCCATCCCCATACACGATTCTGCACCCCACCTCCTCCTCACTTTCACTTTAGAAAAGCGATGACATTCATGGATATCAGTCATGGCATATCAAGCTGCAGTAAGGCTATATGGGGAACTTCTTCTACTAGGCTAAAAGAGGCATCCTGGTAATGGCAAAGAGTCCCAAAGGCAGACAACAGAGTCATTGACAGCCCCTGCTCCCAGTGTTAGGAGTCCACATGAACCCCAAACTATACATCTGTTCCCTTTGTGCACAGGGCTCTCTTGTTGTAGATCCATCTCTATGAGCTCTTTTGACCTAGATTAGTTTATTGGTTAGGTTTTCTTGTGGCATCTGTGACCCTGCTGGCTCACACAATCATTTCTCTCTCCTCTTCCTCAGGATTCCACAAGCTCTCTATAATGTTTGATTTTGGGTCTTGGTATCTTTCCATCAGTTGCTGGATGAAGCCTCTCTGATGATGGCTGCTAAGCTCCTGCCTGCAAATATAGAAGGATAGCATTGACATTGTCAGGGGTGGGCTTCTTTCTCATGGCATAGGCCTCAAGCTGGACAAGATATTATTTGAACATTTCTTGAATTTTTGCTGCATCTTTATTCCTTTAAATCTACTAGGCAGGATACATTGTAGGTCAAAGTTTTATGGCTGTTCTGCCATCCCAATCCCTCCACTGGAATTCTTGCCTAGTTATAGGAGATGACATATTCATACTCCATGTCACCTATTGGCTACTGTAAGGCAAAGGGCAAAATCAAAAGACAAGTGGAAGCCTACAGGATGGGAAAAGATTTTCACCAAACCCCATTCTGGCAGAGGGCTCATGTCCAAAATATGGGAGGAACTCAAGGAACTAGATATCAACAAAGCAATTACCCAATTATTAAAAATAGGATATATACTGAGGAATGTCTAATGGCTTAGGAGTAAGTAAAGAAATGTTCAACATCCTTTGTCATCAGGGAAATGCAAATCAAAATTACACTGAGATTTCATCTTACACTTGTTAAGATGGCTGAGAACAAAAACTCAAGTGATAGCTGGTGATGGTGAGGATGTGGAGCAAATGAAACACTCGTCCATTGAGGCAGGAATGCAAACTTTTACAGGTATTTTGGAAGTCAATTTGACAGTTCTCTTAAAAATTGGGAATAGATCTATATTAAGACCTAGCTATACCACTCCTGGGCCTATGTCCAAAGAATTTATTTTAAATATCTAATATCAGTCAGATTGAATTACCTTAACTACCTCCTTCAATTCCTTATACAAGACTAGTTGCTTGTGAAGAAATTAGGTGTCACTATTCTAACATGTACAAACACTGAAGATTATGGAATTAATCACATCATTGCTATTCTTTTTTTGAGACTGAGAGTCTAGCTCTTTAGTTCAGAATTGCCTGGAACTCACTATGTGGTCTCATACTCGAGCAGACTTCTGTTTTAGCCTCCTGGATGCTGCAACTACAGGTATGAACCACCTCTCTTAACTACATTCTTTATATTAATAAACTAGTATGTCAATTCCAATAAACTCTTAGTTCTATGGTGAACCATTAATGATGAGGGTGTCTATCTCTAGAATATCTTTTTATAATTTTAAAATAAAGCCAACTAACTAACAAACAACAACAACAACAAACATTGAGGGAGATAGTTCCTGTTTTCTCGTATTAAACTTTTAAAAGATGAGAGGAGAGTTCCTCTAGCATAAAAGTTTATGTCTGGCTTGCATGGCTTTGTAAAACAGTGGCTCAAAAAAGAAAACTCTAGTTATACATTGATCTGAGCTAAATATGAGTATAGAAATGTATGTCATGTGTAACTGCTTTAGATCCTTCTTGTAAATTAGTTTTAAATCTATGCAAAAGAAGAGTCATAATAATAATTCCCTTCATATAGTGACATACTCCTTGTAAAATTCCTCAGTTTTAATTCTTTGAAAGAAATCTGAATGATCCTTCAACTTACTTGGTAAGTAACAATAATCCTTAATAAACCATGAAACTAATGTTTTAAAGAATTAAGTGGGAATACACACCCTTAACCTAAATCTGCATAATTGGTGGTGCCAAGCTATCTCCATTTATAATCACTTACCTGAGAATAGATACACAGATCAAATAATATTTCCTCATCCAACAGATTATAATCACAAACTTTCAGTTTGTATTGAAGTAATTTTCCATTAAAGAGTATTTATATTTTCATGAGGAGGAATAATTTGGTCTAAGCTAACCAAGCCTGTTTTATCCTGAAGAATTTTTACAGTTTTTGTTAAGAAGTCTGGAAAAAAATATTTATCCAAAGATACTCACTCATTTTTCTCTCTCTAGGTTAATGTTCCTTGGTCTTTAAGTATTGATGGTTTTTCAGAGCCTACATTCTCCATTGTGTATGAAAAAGGTACAGTCATTTAGTGGCTGTTCTGTTCCTTTGCAGAATCTTCTTAGTGATTTTGACAAAAGAGAAGAACAAAATTGGAGAGTTTCATTTCTTTACCTCACATGTTGAAAGTGGAGGCATGATGAGGACTATTTCCAAAAGCACAGATCTTAAGTATAATGATGCCTCATAGCTACTGGCGCAGAAAATAAAGGCAAACTGATGCTCCTGATTAATATCATCACATATTAATAACATCTAATTAACTTTCCCTTGAAGCATAGCAGCTGTATCATATGATCGTTGCATAAATTTCCCCATGATAAAGGGAACTGCATGCTAATGCATTTCTGTTTTAATCTAAGTAATTCATTACTAATAAAACTGCTACTTGTGTACAAAGATGTTTTTACTGAATCAGTAAGATTTTTCTCCAAATGTTATAATTCATACTCTGTTGTAAAAGTTTATAGCAAATAATACTTTCAGTCATTTTTGTCACCATCCATAAATGTATTTATATAGATTTTCTACAAGACTAACATTTCATCGCTGATTAAAATCCTAATAAATTAAAAGAAATACATAAGTAAACATGATTCTCCTATTAAATAGGTAAATAGACTAATGGGGAGATGGACAAATCAATAAGTTGCTTACATGCATACAAGAGGACCTGAGATCAAATACAGAGTCCATACAAAAATAACAAATTACTGTATATTTATAATCTCAGTTCTTATAACACAAAACAGGCAGATCTCTGGGGCTCTCTGTTCACATTTTTGACATATTTGGTGACCTTCAGGCCAAGGTAGAGCCTGTATTAATGAAAGAAGATATATGTTGAAGAGCATCATCTATGGTTGCATTCTGCCTTCTACATCTACACTTACACATGTCTATACATGTCCACATAAGTACCCACAACTATAGTCACAGAGCAAGACAATTCACACTAGATTGTTATAATGGGAATAATAGAAGGTAGTGAATGGAAGAGAAAGAATGTAAAGTATGTAATAATAATGAAAGAAATACTAGGTCATAATTGTTAGAAATTTAAAGATGGATTCAAGTCTAACAGAATAAAAGCCCTTACAAAAGAAAAATATCACTGCACCTTAGTTAATTTCCATCAGATATAAACAGATGTGTCATTCTTCACAGAATTGATGGCTATTGATGACTTATGTGCAACTGAGGCTAACCTGGTAACATCTCAGTCCTAGACACAGTGACTCTAGGCATCGGCAAGTGTGTGTTTTGAATAATTATAATCTACAGGTAAATTACTGCTTGGCACAGAGCATTTCTTAGTGTCATGTTGAAATGATATATGACTTGAAAGAGGTCCCAAGCTTGCTGCCACTCCCTTTTTGTACTTTCTAAACATAACTCTGACTTTAGTGAATCTGCCACTTGTTATTAAGTCCATCATCAGAATGTAGCAAGTAGTTTTACAGCAGTCACACTTTTAGGGCAGTACCAATTGTCTAAGAACATGCTAAGCTAGATAGATGCTTTGAAATTTTAAATAGTTTATTGTTGTGTCCTAATCTGGAACATGAGCTTTTATATGGTTGAGTGTTTTTTTTTAATATTTCCGTTTTATTGACAATAGACTATTTTTCTCATTTATAGTTTCCCCTCCCTTTACTCTTCCCAGTCCTTCCCAATACCACTTCCCTCTGGATCCACTTCCTTATTGTCTTTAGTTAGAAAATAACAGGCTTCTAAGAGATAACAACCAAGCATGACAAAATAAAATACAATGAGATGAAGAATAAAATATCATATCAAAGATGAGCATGAGAAATCCTACAGAAGGATAAGAATTCCAAGAACAGGCACAGGAGTCAGAGAGCCACTTATCTAACAGTCAGTCATCATATAAAAATAGTAAAAATAATACGTATAATATATACACATAGGATCTGGTGCAGACCCATGTTGGTGGTCCTATTTGCTGCTTGCTGCTTCAGTCTTTGCAAGCATACTTATATGTTCCTTGCTTAGTTGTTTCAGAAGGACTTTTTCTCCTGTATCATTTACCAACTCTGACTCTTGGAATCTTTCTGTCTCCTCCTTCCCAGGTTTCCTTGAGCTTTGAGGGGAAGATTTTAATAGAGACTTTCTACTTAACCCTCCTAATCTGTATATCTGACTTTGTGTCTCTGCATCTGTTTCCATCTGCTGCAGGAGGAATCCTCAGTGATGATGACTGGATAAACAGATCTATAAATATAGCAGAATATAATTTGATTGATACATTTTTTATGACTAGCAGTGCTTGGCTTTTCCCTAGGTCTCTAGGCTATCTGTAAGTAGTGAATCTTGGTTAGCCAAGCAGTATCAAATATGGGTTCATTCTCATGGAGTTGGTCTTGCGTCAAAGCAAAACATTGTTTACTCCCAGAAGTTCTAAGCCTCATTTGAAAGCCATTTTTCTTTTATCATTATCCTGTCACCATCTTTGTTTATGTAGTTATGACTCTTCTTTACACTCACAATAGTCCCTAAGTTATTTACTGTTCTCTTTTTCATCTCTTATGCTGGGAAATTTATCCTTCACAAAGACGCCATGGAGATATTTCTAAAGAATAACAATAACTCAGTTGTGTGTTGACTAAACACATCACTATGGCCAAGGGGTCACGGATGATCCTCTACATTGATTTTTTGTCCCTTCTCTCTACTTATTTATACATTGTAAGATTGTGGTATTCAATTTCTCAATGATTCTGAAATCTAACTCCCATTTTTTGCTTCTTTTTTAGTACTTCATTCACCAGATCTCCCATTACATTAGATGAAGTAGCTTAGGGAAAAGTACTCAATAAATATGGAAGGTGTTTCAAATTTTCCCAGGAAACAATAATAAGTTATATTTCAAAAAAATTATTCTAGTATATTATTTTAAGATTTAGGAGAACATCACTTGAAAAACTGAAGCTGGAAAGTTTTCTAAAACATAAAGAGCTCTATGTGAATATTATATGAGTCAAAATATAAATATATTTATTTAAAAAGTATGTACTGAATGCTTATAAGGGACATACCATAAAATATTCAGGCTGTTCTACATGTAACACTGAATTGCACAGATATACAGTAAACATACACACAGAGATACACAACATACATGCACATACAAAGACACACACACACAAAGACACACACACATACACACACACACGCACATACACACACACACACACACACACACAGAGTGTAGAGCCTCCTTCCCTCATAGATCTTAAGTACAACACAAAAAAATGTAAAATGACTGTTTGACTGAAGAATATTTAAAGAAGTGTAAGATTCATACTAGGCAATGATGGGATGTGACACAAGAGGACCAGGGATTGTTTTCTCTTCAAGTAAAGTATAAATTTACTCATATATGAAATAACCAAGCCCCAAGGCAGGGAAAGACCAGGTTAAGACCTTTAAATTATATTAGACATTAGATTTGGTAGTTTCTCACTACACATAATTTGAGTTTAGGTCTTAGGCTTGCAGCTTTTCTTACTGCTCATCAAAGACTCATTCTGGTTGAATAAAATCAAGACAACACCTACACTCATTGCATCAGAATCCAGGTGAGGTTATGTCATAATCTATTTAAATATGTTTGTAATAGTTTGTCTGTAAGAGTTCACCATGTGGAAAAAATGTCCAAATCATAAATCATATCTCCACATCCCCATTTTCCATCCCTTCAACTAGTGAATTCAGTTCCATTGTTCCTTGCATACTGTGACCCAGGTCCTCTAGGCTACGTGACACTCTTCAAGACCATGATCACTCTCAGGAGTTTATTTAGCATCTGCCCCAAGTGCATTCTGCATAACACACTTTAAATTTTCACTCATAACAGGTATTTTCTGATCATTCTGCTTAATTTTTGAGGATACTTCTCTCCAAATATGAATATATACGTATATATAACCTTAAGATATAAGTGTGTGTGTATCCTTTAAGAAGGGGATATATATGTGTGTATATATATATACAAGTATATATATATATATTTTACTCATCATTGTCATCTGAAATAACCTACTTTTGCAAGTGTTTATAATGTGTTTCTAAACTACTAGAATACAAGTTCTATGATTCTCCTTTCATATTTCAGTCATACATTTTCATTTTTTTTGTTACATCCCAATTCTGAATTTACGTTTGGCTTATGAGCATAGTACAAGTTGAATAAGTGTTTTGTGGTGAATGAATAAAAGAAGAGTTGTATTTAGAACCAAGTCGATACATACAAGAAGCTAGTTTTAGGTGAAAATTGGTAGATCAATAATGAGTAAAAATCAATGATTGTGAGCATACCTGTTAGAGAATTTTAAAAGCTCATTGAATAAGGCAGGGAGAAAAAATATGGACTCGTGATATATTTGGAGTTTATGATTGTAATCATAGCACTTGAAAGACTAAACCTGGAGGATTGTCATACAGTTTAGGCTAGCATGAACTCCGTAGTGGGTTCCAAGCCAACCTTGCCTACCGAGGGAGACCTCATCCCCACTTCTTTCTCCCCAACTGTTTGATTAGAAATGGGAGCAGATTATATAGGGAAGATTGGTGACCTATGGATTTCTAGAGAAACTCTGATTTCTTACACTGATTCAGGAAGTTTTATTGGATGATAGTTGCTGAAGAACAGAAAATTCATTGTGGAAATATTGAACTTAGGTGCTTGACTCCTTCCAAGAGATGCATCAAGTGGCTAATTGACATTGAAATTCTAGAGATGGTGGAAATTAACTTCACACAATCCACTTTTAGCTACCTGGGGATTCTAGATCACATGCTGAATGAAGATGGGAATTACAAAGATTCATAATTTAAATATATTTTAAATCAACATGACCCCCACTCTGTTCTTATGTAGAATAATTTTAGTGGAGAGTGGTGATTCCTGTGATTTACCGCATGATCTGATCCTTAGCATTTTCCAGAATATATTCTGACTTTCCACATTAAACATGGTGCCACATTTTTGGTTTTTTGCAGTACATTTGTTCTAACTGCCACAGCTTTGATATTTTTTGTATACTTTCTAGTTTCCAAATGACAAGGCTGCATGATTCACATTTTATTTGAAATGAGAAGGGAAGCAGATTGGTCATCAGCAAATGACAATGGAAAGGACTATCAACTAAGCTGTTAGCATCTATGCTACAGTACTGCCAGGCAGGACTTTGCAGAACCGAGTTTCCATCTTCCAGTAGGTATAACTGACAGTTCAGCTGTTCATCTTTACTCTAGTGGCTATTGTATTATTCATCCATTCATCCATCAATTCAGTTTTTTTTTTTTTAAAAAATATGTATATAACAAAATAAAGCACAATAAGATAAGTTAAAAAAACTATCAGATTAACTTTGGACAAAACAAAATCAACAGAAGGGAAAAGGCCCAAGAGAAAACATAAGAATTGGAGACCCACACATTCACACATTCAGGAATCCCATACAGCCACTAAATTAGAAGCCAGGATATATTGGATACACAGAGGAGCTGGGACAGATCCCTGAAGTCCCTGTGCATGCTGCTTCTATCTCTGTGGGTTCAAATGAGGTTTGATCCTGTTGATTTAATCGTACATGTTTTCTCTCTGTCTTCTCTCTACTCTGGATTTTAAATTGTTTCCAGCTTCTTCTGAGGGGCTTTCTAAGGTCTGAAAGGAAAAATTTGAGGGCAATCTCAGAAACCCCTCAGAAGAGTTTTAAGGCTGAGTGTTTCAACGTCTCTCACTTTCTATGTAATGTCTGGCTGTGGGTCTCTTTATTTGTTCACATCTGCTGCATGAGGAAGCTTCTCGGAAAATGGCTGAGCATGCCACAGATCTACAGGAGCAGCAAATTGTCATTATGAATAATTTTATTGCTCATTTTTTTAGTATTTTGTTTTACTCTGGGCCCTTGAGATATCTAACATGGGGTTCTTGTGCACCGAAACAATTTCAGGTTTGGGACCCATCTCATTGAGCAGGCTTTAGTTTAAAGAAGTTATTCATTGACAGAGATATCTTTTAATGGCTGATTAATATTTCCTTCCATAAATGTACCAGTTTTCTTTTGTTGTTGTTGTTGTTTGTTAGTTTTTGTTTTTGTTTTTGTTTTGTTTGTTTGTTTGATTTTTCAAGATGGGGTATCTCTGTATAACCCTGGAATTCACTCTGTAGACCAGGCTGGCCTCGAACTCTGAAATCCGACTGCCTCTGCCTCCGAAGTGCTGGGATTAAAGGCAGGCACCACCAGTGCACAGCACCAATTTTCTTTATCATTTCATTGTTGAAGAAAATCTAGGTTTTGCCTGATTTTATCTATTATGCAAAGAGCAGCAATGAACATGGTTGATCATGTCTCTTTGCTAGGATGAAGTGTCCTTTGGGTGTATGCTCGAGAGTTGTGCTGCTATATCTTGAGATAGCTTGCTTCTGTCTTCCTGAGACACTGAAACAATGATTTCCATTGTGTCTATATGAATTTGTATTCTCCTCAGTAATGGTTGTGTATTTCCCTTTGTTCTACATCCCCACCAGCATGAACTGTCATTTGTTTTATTTGCTGAACTATTCTGATAGGGGTAAAATGAGATCTCAAATAATTTTGATTTACATTTCCCTGATGGCTAAGAAATGCCAAACATTTCTGTAAGTGTTTTGCAGCCATTTGAGTTTCCAACATTGAGATTTCTATATTTTGTTCTGTACCTCATTTACAATTGGGGTATTACTTTTCTTAACATAAATCTTGTTTGGGTTCTTTATATATTTTGAATATTGTCCCTCTATCAGATTTGTAGTTGATATAAATGTTTTCACATCTGTAAAATGCTACTGTATATAGATGAGGGTTTCTGTTGTTATTCAGTTGCTTTCCAATTTCATGAGGTTCTGTTTATTAATTTTTTATCTTAGTGCCTGTGATAATGATGTTCTCTGCCAAAAGTATTTTCCTGTTCCACTCAGTTCCAGGCCATTTCTCACTTTCCCTTCTATCAGTGTCAGTGATTCTGTTTTTATGTTAAGGTCATTGATATATTTGGAGTGGATCATTGTGGAATCCAGTTTAATGAGCACCATGTGTCTAAGATGCTGTTTATTTTTACTGTTTATTTTGGGCTTCTTTATCAAAAATCAGGTATCTGGTGTGTGGATTTATGTTTGGGTCTTCAATTTGATTCTATTTATTGATGCTTCTTGTGTCATGGTATTGTGCCATTACAATGCTCTTTTTATTACTATAAATGTATAATATAATTGAAAGTTGGGGATGGTAATACTTTTAGGAGTTCTTTTATCATTTAGGATTGTTTCAGCTATCCTGGGTTTCTACCTCTCTTTCTGTAACAAGCATGAAAATTGTCCTTTGAAAGTCTGTGAAGAATTATGTTGGAATTTTGATGGGGATTCCATTAACTCTGTAGATTATTTTGGTAGGATGGACACTTTTACTACCTTAAGATACTGATCCATGAGCATCAGATATCTTGTTTCAACGTCTTAACTTTTTTTTTTTTTTTACAACATAAGTCTTTTACTTGATTGGTCAGAGTTATCCCACAATATTTTATATTGTTTTAGGCTATTAAAAAGGGTATCCCTTGATTTCTTTCACAGTCTGTCATTTGTATATATGAAGGGTACAGATTTTTGTGAGTTAATATTTTTATACAGCTACATTGCTGAGTTTATCAGCTGTAGGAGTTTCCCAATAGAAATTTTATTAGATATTTTCTTTATTTACATGTCATATGATTTCTCCTTTCCCAGTTTCCCCTCAAAAAAAAAAAAAAAAAACAAAAAGTCAAAAAACAACAAGAACAAACCCTTGTTCCCTCCCCACTCTCCCTGCTTGCCACCCCATCTTTTCGCGCTTACTGGCCCTGTCATTCCCCTACACTGGGGCACAGAAACTTCACAGGGCCAAGGGCCTCTCCTCCCATTGATGATCGACTTTGCAATCCTCTACTATACACATGCTGCCAGAGCCATCAGTCCCACCATGTGTACTCCTTGATTGGTGGTTTAGGCCATGGGAGCTCTGAGAGTACTAGTTAGTTCATATTGTTGTTCATTCTAAGGACCTGCAAACCCTTCAACTCATTTGGTCCTTTCTTTAACTCCTTCATTGGGAAACCCTGTACAGTTCAAAGCATGGCTGTGAGCCTATACTTCTGTATTAGTCGGGTACTGTCAGAGATTCTCAGGAGACAGCTATATCAGGATGGAGTGCCCTTCCTTAAGTCTCTGCTCCATAGTTAGTCTCTGCAACTCCTTCCATGGGTATTTGTTCCCCCTTTTAAGAAGGAATGAAGTGTCTACATTTTGGTCTTCCTTCTTGAGTTTCTTGTGATTTGTGGATTGTACTTCTTGTATTCCAAATTTCTGGGCTAATAATCACTTATCAGAGAGTGCATACCATGTGTGTTCTTTTGTGATTGGGTTACCTCACTCAGGAAAATATTCTCCAGATCCATCCATTTCCCTAAGAATTTCATAATTTCATTGTTTTTAATAGCTGAGTATTACTCCAATGTGTAGATGTACCACAATTTCTGTATCCATTCCTCTGTTGAGTGACATCTGTGTTGTTTCCAGTTTCTGGCTATTATAAATAAGGCTGTTATGAACATGGTGGAGCATGTACCCTTATTATATGTTGGAGCATCTCTGGGTATATGCCCAGGAATGGTATAGCTGCGTCCTCTAGTAGAACTATGTCCAATTTCTGGAAAAACTGCCAAACTCAATTCCAGAGTGGTTGTACCAGCTTGCAATCCCACCAGCAATGAAGGAGTGTTCCTCTTCTCCACAACCTCTCCAGGATCTGCTGTCACCTGAGTTTTTTATCCTTGCCCTTTTGACTGATGTGAGGTGGAATCTTAGGGTTGTTTTGATTTGCATTTCCCTGATGACTAAGGATGTTGAACATTTCTTTAGGTGCTTCTCAGCCATTTGGTGTTCATCAGTTGAGAATTATTTCTTTAGCTCTGTACCCCATTTTGTAATAGGGTTATTTGCTTCTCTGGAGTCTAACTTCTTGAGTTCTTTGTATTCGTTGGATTAACTTTTTGAGTTCTTTGTATACATTGGATATTAGCCCTCTGTCAGATATAGGATTGGTAAAGATCTTTTCCCAATTTGTTGGTTGTCGTTTTGTTCTATTGACAGTGTCTTTTCCTTACAGAAGATTTGCAACTTTATGAGGTCCCATTTGTGAATTCTTGATCTTAGAGCATAAGCTATTGGTGTTCTGTTCAGGAAAATTTCCCCTGTGCCTATGTGCTCGAGACTCTTCCCCACTTTCTTTTCTATTAGTTTCAGTTTTTCTATTAGTTTTCAGTTAGTTTTCTATTAGTTTTCAGTTTTCATATCTGGTTTGATGTGGAGGTCCCTGATCCACTTGGGCTTGAGCTTTTTACAAGAAGATAGAAATGGATCAATTTACATTGTTCTGCAGGCTAACCTCCAGTTGAGCCAGCACCATTTGTTGAAAATGCTGTCTTTTTTCCACTGGATGGTTTTAGCTCCTTTGTCAAAGATCAAGTGACCATAGTTGTGTTGGTTCATTTCTGAGTCTTCAATTCTGTTCCATTGATCTATCTGCCTGTCACTGTACCAATACAATGCAGTTTTTATCACAATTGCTCTGTAGTACAGCTTAAAGTCCGGGATGGTAATTTCACCAGAGGTTCTTTTATTGTTGAGAATAGCTTTTTCTACCCTGGGTCTTTTGTTATTCCAGATAAATTTGAAAATTGTTCTTTCTAAGTCTGTGAAGAATTGAGTTGGAATTTTGATGGGGATTGCATTGAATCTGTAGTTTGCCTTCACCAAGATGGCCATTTTTATTATATTAATCCAGCCAATCCATGAGCATGGGAGATCTTTCCATCTTCTGAGATCTACTTTAATTTCCTTCTTCAGATTCTTGAAGTTCTTGTAAATCAGGTATTTTACTTGCTTAGTTAGAGTGACACCAAGGCATTTTATATTATTTGTAACAATTGTGAAGGGTGTTGTTTCCCTAATTTCTTTCTCAGCCTGTTTATCCTTTGTGTAGAGGAAGGCCTCTGATTTGCTTGAGTTAATTTTATATCCAGCTACATTGCTGAAGTTGTTCATCAGGTTTAGGAGCTCTCTGGTGGAATTTTTGGGGTCACTTAAGTATACTATCATATCATCAGCAAATAGTGATAATTTGACTTCTTCCTTTTCAATTCGTATCCCTTTGATCTCCTTTTATTGTCTAATTGCTCTGGCTAGGACTTCAAGAAAAATATTGAATAAGTAGGGAGAGAGTGGGCAGCTTTGTCTACTCCCTGGTTTTAGTGGCATTGCTTCAAGTTTCTCTTCATTTAGTTTGACGTTGGCTACTGGTTTGTTATATTTTGCTTTTACTATGTTTAAGTATAGGCTTGAATTCTTGATCTTTCCAAGACTTTTATCATGATGAGGTGTTGGATTTTGTCAAATGCTTTCTCAGCATCTAGTGAGATGCTTTTTTCCTTTGAGTTTGTTTATATAGTGAATTACATTGATGCATTTCCATATATTGAACCATCCCTGCATCCCTGGGATGAAGCCTACTTGATATGGTGGATGATCATCTTGATGTGTTCTTAGATTTGGTTTGCAAGAATTTTATTGAGTATTTTTGCATTGATATTCATAAGGGAAATTGGTCTAAAGTTTTCTTGCTTTGTTAGGTCTTTGTGTGGTTTAGCTACAAGAGTAATTGTGGCCAGGCGGTGGTAGTGCATGCCTTTAATCCCAGCGCTTGGGAGGCAGAGCCAGGTGGATTTGTGAGTTTGAAGCCAGCCTGGTCTACAGAGTGAGTACTAGGACAGCCCGGACAACTCAGAGAAACCCTGTCTTGAAAAAAAAAAAGAGTAATTGTGGCTTCATAGAATGAATTGGATTGAATGCCTTCAGTTTCTATGTTGTAGAATAGTTTGAGGAGTATTGGTATTAGGTCTTCTTTGAAGGTTTGTTAAAACTCTGCACTAAACCCATCTGGTCCTGGGCTCTTTTTTGGTTGGGAGACTATTAATAACTGTCTCTATTTCATTAGCAGATATGGGACTGTTTAGATCATTGATCTTGTCTTGATTTAACTTTGGTACCTTGTATTTGTCTAGAAAATTGTCCATTTCATCTAGGTTTTCCAGTTTTGTTGAGTATAGGCTTTTGTAGTATGATCTCATGATTTTTTGGATTTTCTCAGTGTCTGTTGTTATGTCTCCCTTTTCAATTCTGATCTTGTTAATTAGGATAATGTCTCTGTGCCCTCTAGTTAGTCTGGCTAAGGCTTTATCTATTTTGTTGATTTTCTCAAAAAAGCAGCTCCTGGTTTGGTTGATTCTTTGTATAGTTCTTTTTGTTTCTATTTGGTTGATTTCAGCCCTGAGTTTGATTATTCCCTGCCTTTGACTCCTCTTGGGTCAATTTGCTTCTTTTTCTTTTTATTCTAAAGCTTTCAGATGTATTGTCAAATTGCTGGTGTATGCTCTTTCCATTTTCTTTTTGGAGGCACCTAAAGCTATTAGTTTTCCTCCGAGGACTGCTTTCATTGTGTCCCATAAGTTTGGGTATGTGGTGGCTTCATTTTCATTTACCTCAAGAAAGTCTTTAATTTCTTTCTCTATTTATTCCTTGACCAAGTTATCATTGAGTAGAGTGTTGTTAAGCTTCCACATGTATGTGGGCTTTCTATTTTTTATGTTGTTATTGAGGAACAGCTTTAGTCCGTGGTGATCTGATAGGATACAAGGAATTATTTCAATCTTCTTGTATCTGTTGAGGCCTGATTTGTGACCAATTCTATGGTCAGTTTTGGAGAAGGTACCATGAGGTGCTGAGATGAAGGTATATCCTTTTGTTTTAATATAAAAAGTCCTATAGATATCTGTTAAATCCATCTGTTTCATAACTTCTGTTAGTCTCACTGTGTCTTAGTTTAGTTTCTTTTTCCATGATCTGTCAATTGCAGAGAGTGGGGTATTGAAATCTCCCACTATTATTGTGTGCAGAGAGTGGGGTATTGATATCTCCCACTATTATTGTGTGTGTTGCAATGTGTGCTTTGAGCTTTAGTAAAGTTTGTTTTATGAATGTAGATGCCCTATGATTTGGACCATAGAGGTTCAGAATTGAGAGTTCATCTTGGTAGACCATACCTCTGATGAATATGAAGTGTCCCTCCTTATCTTTTTTGACCACTTTAGGGTGAAAGTCGATTTTATTCAATATTATAATGACTATTCCAGCTTTTTTCTTGGGACCATTGGCTTGGAGAATTTTTTTCCAGCCTTTTATTCTGAGGTAGTGTCTGTCTTTGTCACTGAGGTGGGTTTCCTGTATGCAAGAAAACATTTGGTCCTATTTACATACCCAGTCTGATAATCTATGTCTTTTTATTGGAGTTTATTGATATTAATAGATATTAAGGAAAAGTAATTGTTGCTTCCTGTTATTTTTGTTGTTAGAGTTGGAATTCTATTCATGTGGCTGTCTTCTTTTAGTTTTGTTGGAAGATTACCTTTTTGCTTTTTCAGAGATGTAGTTCCTCCCCTTTCATTGGAGTTTTCCATTTATTACCCTTTGAAGGGCTGGATTTGTGGAAATATATTGTGTGAATTTGGTCTTGTCATGGAATACTTTGGTTTCTCCATCTATGGCAACTGAGAGTTTTGCTGGGTATAGTAGTTTGGGCTGCCATTTGTGTTCTCTTAGGGTCTGTATGGCATCTGCCATGATCTTCTGGCTTTCATAGTCTCTGGTGAGAAGTCTAGTGTAATTCTGATAGGCCTGCCTTTATATGTTACTTGACTTTTTCCCTTACTGCTTTTAGTATTCTTTCTTTGTTTTGTGCATTTGGTGTTTTGACTATAATGTGGCAGAAGGAATTTATTTTCTTGTCCAGTATACTTGGAGTTCTATAGGCTCCTTGTATGTTCATGGGCATCTCTTTCTTTAGGTTAGGGAAGTTTTCTTCTATAATTTTGTTGAAGATATTTACTGGCCCCTTAAGTTGGAGGTTTTCACTCTCTTCTATTCCTATTATCCTTTTGTTTGGTCTTCCCATTGTGTTTTAGATTTCTTGGAAGTTTTGGGTCAGGAACTTTTTGCATTTTGCATTTTCTTTTACTGTTATGTCAATGTTTTCTGTGGTATCTTCTGTGCCTGAGATTCTCTCTTCTATCTCTTGTATTATGTTGGTGATTCTTTCATCTATGTTTCCTGACTTTCCTAAGATATCTAACTCCAGAGTTGTCTCTCTTTGTGATTTCTTTATGGTTTCTACTTCCGTCTTTAAGTTCTGAATGGTTTTGCTCTATTCCTTCACCTGTTTGTTAGTGCTTTCCTGTAATTCCTTAAGGGATTTTTGTGTTTCCTCTTTAAGGGCTTCTACTTGTTTACTCATGATCTCCTGTAATTCTTCAATGGATTTTTTTTTTGTTTCCCCTTTAAAGGATTGTACCTCTTTACCTGTGTTCTTGTGTATTTCTTCAAGGGAGTTATTCATATTCTTCTTAAATTCCTCTAGCACCATCGTGAGATATGATTTTAGATCCAAATCTTGCTTTTCTGGTGCTTTGGGATATTCAAGACTTGCTGTGGTGGGAGTACTAAGTTCTGATGAAGCCAAGTCTTCTTGGTTTCTGTTGGTATGATTCTTGTGTTTGCCTTTTGCCATCTGTTGAACTCTGGTCTTAGATGGTCTTGCTGTCTCTAACTAGAGCTTGTTCCTCCTGTGGGTCTGTAAGCTGGTGACAGAACTTCTGGGAGATCAGCTCTCCTCTGGCAAAACTCAGGCGCAGATGGCTGTGGATCTGTTGTCTATTCTGAGTCCTAAGGTCAGAGCATACCCTGTGGACAAGATCTCCACTCCCCACTCCCCTTGCTTAACATCCTACCCTCTCCTGCTTACTGGCCCTGGCATTCCCCTACACTGGGGCATAGAACCTTCAACGGGCCAAGGTCCTCTCCTTCCATTGATGACCCAAGGAGCTGAAGGGTTTGCAGCCCATTAGGACGAATAACAACATGATTTTTGTGGAACTGTTTTCAGTCTCACACTGTTTCATTTGATGATGATTATAGGCATGATGTATATTCCTTCTACCTGAATCTCCTTAGGAGTTTAGTTATGAAAGTTGATAAATTTTGTGAAAAGATTTAATGTATGATAAATATTTATGAGAATATTTATTTGTTGTCTTTTAGTTTATTTATGTTTATTTATGATGGATTATGTTTATCAAATTATATATATTAAACCATTTTGAAGCCAATATGATCATGGTGGATTATCTTTATGTTATTGAATTTGTTTTACAAGTAGTTTATGGATAAGCTATGGATTTATTTTCATAAGGAGAAATAGTCTTTGTGTGATTCTGTTTTGTTGCTGGGTCTTTATATGATTTATATATCAGAGCTACTGTGGCCTCATAAAACAGATTGAGCAATGATCTTTTTGTTTCTATTTTGTGGAATAATTTGTGGAGTCTTGACATTAACTCTTCTTTGAAAATCTGATAGAGTTCTGTCATAAAAGCATCTAGCCCCAGGCTTTTGGGGTTGCTAGAATTTTAATTACTGTTTGTATTTCACTAGGGGTTATAAGTCTATTTAAATTGCTTATCTGATCTTGATTTAACTTTTATAAGTAGTGTATATCCAGAAGAATTTCCATTTCTTTAAGCTTTTCCAATTTGATGGGATACAGGTTTTTAAAATATGCCATTAGATATCTCTGCATTTCCTCATCTTGTGATGTTATGTATGTCTCCATTTTGAACTGTAATTTTGTTCACTTGGATATTCTTTCTCCACCTTTTAGTTAATTTGAATGGAAGTTTGTCAGTGTTACTTATTTTCTCAAAAGGCCAACACTGTTTCACTGATTCTTTGATACATTTTTTTTTTGTTTCATGCTTGAGTTTATTTCTTGACATCTACTCTGTTTTATGAGCAATTTCTTACTTTGTTCTAGAGATTTTAAATTTGCTGTTAAGTTTATCATAAAGTGTCTTCGTTTTTTATATAAGTATATGTGTTACAATTATGTTTTATTTTATTTTGTTATGCTGTGATTAAAATATTTTTAAAAATAATTCTATTAGCTACATAAAACCTAAAATTTCATTAGAGGAAAAGGAAATAAAATGCTAATCTTAATCCATATATAAGCAAATAATGAAATTTATAACATAAAGACCAGTTAAGCTTTAGATATACCCATATAAATATATGCTTCTATAGGGACTCCAAGAAAGAAATGTTAAAATTTCTACTTGTACACCAACACTATTTACTACAGAAAGTAGATTATATACTATGTCATTGATAATGGGAGCAGCATTGTTGGGAAATTGCTCCTTTTTCAATGGATGGTTTTATTAAGATATAAAACATGTTTATGTTAACATTTACAAATCCTTGATTTTATTGTTTTGCTAAATAAAGTAGTTGCACTAGTGGTTACATAGACCCTGCTTTATAGTCATAGAATATTCTATACCTATAGCTATAGAACGAGTAGAGTCATAAATACCACTTTAAAAGAATACTTTTAAATTGTGGTTTGAATTCATAAATTTTAATAGTCTTAGGTTTATCTATCGATACATAAAAATTAACATGGAAAGTTCAAAGAACTGATAAACAGAAACATAATTATGTTTTTAATGATTATTATAAATAAATTCACTCTGTTTTATCTGTGAATTACTTGACATTGAGAGTACAATGATGAAATTTCTGCTGCTCTGAAAGTTTAGGAACAAATTAATTTTTCAAAAACACTTCTGGCAATTTAATACACATATTAAATGATATTTAACTTTATGCAGTAAAATTGTTTCCTGAAATTAATTACCTTATCCTCCATTTGGATTAATTATGAAGCAATACAATTGCAAATTAAATGTGTAAATGGTTTTGATTTAATTACATTGTCATAATTAATAATACAGGTAAGTTACTTGCACTAAAGACGTCCATGATCAAAGGATGTATTCCTAAAGGAATTTTTCAAAAAGTTTAATTATATTCTAAAAAGGAATGCCTGTGTATGCAAGTGAAAGATGAAAGAATATTAGTAAAAAAAAAATTACCAGTGGGATTCTTGTACAGAGTCTAAATTAAAACTTTAACAGCATCAGTATTTGTTTAAAACAGTATGCATAGTAATAAGGTGTGATAATTTTATCAAATTGTTCCCTGAGTATCAATTTTTGTCAGATAAAATGAGCTATGAAATTAGATAAGTTGCTCAGAAGGGTCATGAGTTTAGATCAGTAGGAGAACCCCAGCCTAAGAAACCTAAGAGCTTGAGTTTGTTCCTTAGCTCTGAAAAAAATAAAAGATATATCATGCAATAACTGAATTGGGTACAGAGATGGTCTATTGTTCTCCTGGTTTTATGAGTGGCATATTAATGATTGAATATTTTTATTCCTCTTTTGAAGATTTCCTCTTCTGCACAAGTCTCATTTGCAAAAATATCAATGTTTCAGCCTAAAACCATAGGATAATTTTCAATATTTATATTGTTATAAATAAAAGTTTTTCAATTTAATAATCTTTATACATGTAGAGGGGGAGATTTGCAAATTATAGAAACACTGTGAGTCACACATTCTAAATTACAGTTTCTTACTAATTGTTCTCTAGTATATTGTGAACATGTAAAAAAAGATTCCAATTCGACCTTCAGACACTGAGATATGCAATAATTAAATTTTTAAAATCTCATTTTTATGAAGTTATGTTATGATTATCCATCAATTAAAACTTATAAATGGATCATTATATTCTCTTTTCAACATCTATTGGAAAGAAAGGCAGTGTTGAGAGCAGATGTTTTATCCACTAATCTACATACAAGAACAATGAAAATGTTAGTGCACCATTCAAATAGATTTTATATGATTTTTTTATTTAATTAACAGATCATGAAAGTGTATCTGCTACTTATGTAGTTCAATATTACTTGGGAAAGAATCACATCAAGTATTTTATTATCTTAAGTTAGAGAGGTAGCTCGACTTTTAAAATCATATTCTATTTTAAAAGATGTGCATTCCAGGTCCCAGAATGCTCTAAGCCCACCACTGATGATGTAATACTTCTGGTCTCTGTGACATCTGCAATTACATGAACAAACCCATACAAGCATGCACATGTATACACATAAAAGATAAAATAAATCTGAAAAAGTTCACGTATCTTTCACTTAGAATAATTTACTAGTTAAGTTTCAGCCTAGTGGCTTCTATGAGCAGTATAACAATATAAGAACTGCATATTATGGTATTCATACTCAACACAGTAAATCGCTGTTTTAAAAATCTACATTTTCACATTGGAGTTACAATTTACTGGAGTCCAGATCATACAATAACAATTTGAGATGCTCAGTTACTGCTCACTATTTGAACAGGATTACCAAACATCTCAAAGACATGTAACATATCCCATGAAATGGTAAGGAAGTCTTTATACCTGTCTTCCCAATAGCCTCTCTATTACAGTGTATTCTGGGGGATACTTTTCCTTTATATTAGAATACATTTTCTGTAACTTATTGCAAAAACATAAATAATACATACCATTTTTATTTACCAATGTAATATTATTTTTCACATATTACAGCGAATAGTATGAAACACAAAAATATATCCAAGCTATTATATTTAATGCAGTTTCTTATTCAATTCCTATGCTACTGTTTATTTCAGAACATCATGGCAATTGGGTATTCCATCAAACACCAACCTCAGATTTCTCATTCTCCCTCTCCTGCATTTATTTAATTGGGAGAATTTTATTTCTTTTTTGACTTAAAGCTTTATTGTTTATAAATAAAGTAAGAGCTCACAAGGAGGCTTTGTACTTTCAGTAGTGTTTCAGCTTGTGATTCAGCTACCTGGCCTTGTAATACAGCCTGTGTTGTTTTTCTGGTGCCCTAAATGGACTACTGTGATGCCCTCCACACATTCCATCCTTGAATCCCTCCTGGATGCTTTGACTTGCACACAATGCAACAATTCACTTCTGGCAGTAAGCTGAATGGAATACATTACGCACACATCCTGCATCCTGAACTGCTTACTGTTTACTGTGAATTGCAATTCAAGGCATCGAGGTCAGAATCTAAATCTCTGGACACTTCAGACTCCAGTTTTCTCATAAATTTTGAGTCCCCTCTGCTTCATCCCATATTGGAGGGAGGCCTGAGATAAGTTGACTCCATGTGTAAAATCTTGGTTTATCAAAAGAGAGCAATGTTTTTTTCCCTTTTGTGAAAGAAAACATAAAGTTCTGGCTTCCCATACATGAAATAGAGTCTGAGAGCATGCCAGTGCTGTTACTGGCTTAAGAAAACTATAGAATTCTGGACATTTTATTCTTCTGTTTCAAGAGAAACTAGACAAAACAGTGAAGTGATGTAATTTTCCTCTAGTTTTAATATAGTGCTTATCTACCTAGTAGAGTCAAATATAAGCTACCAATAGATTTACACATAAGTTTGTCCAAACTCTTAAAGCATTATCTCATTCTCATTTTTGACCATTGAATATTTACTTATTTTCAAGCAAATGGAGGCTTGGAGCTAAAGAAAGCATAATACAATGGATAACACACCAACAAAAACCCTGATACTGTGAAAGAGAAAATAAAACCTTAATTGCTAAATTTTGTATATGTCATATACAGAAGTTTCCACCAAGCAAATCCAAACACCAAACTTCATGTAAGTTAATAAAAACAAATATTGCTATGGAAAATACAAAATCTTGTACCATATTAATTAAAAATCTGAAAATAAATATATGCCTTAAATAAAAGTAATTTAATATTAGTTTGATGCAAAGCTATCCTAAAGCAGCAAAAGATAAATTACTAACATTATAACATTATGCTTTGAAATGTATTTATTACCCCAAATTAACCATGAATAAAATCAAATCACTAGGTCAGGGAGATAAATCCATAGACTTCCCATGACTCACAGTCTATGCAAAGAAAATGTAGACCTTCATAACAGCAAAAACAAAACTCAGGTTGCATGGCACTTTGGAGAAAAGTAGATATATACATATATATATTTATATGTATATATATACATATATATATATTTAGAAGAATAGTATATATATATTTGTGTGTGTAAGAGAGAGAAGGAGAGAGAGAGGGAGAGAGAGAGACAGAGAGAGAGAAATGGAGAATACATATGCTTGTGTAGATGTAATGGCAAGAAGAGAGTTTCTACTGCTGTGCACCTGGTATTGTAGGTAAGTGGGAAGCTTGGCTTGGTAAATGGGTTCTGGGGTTCCAATTCAGGTTTTCTTTATTTAGCAAGCATTTAGAACCACTGAGGGAACTCTCCAGTTACCACATATTGTTTTTTCTTAGCAAACAAATGGAGAGTTCAAAATTTGTAAATGAAAGTATTATATGCCACATGAAAATCTCTAAAATTTAAGTTTGTAGGAATATGCTATAAAGCAAAAATATACTAGGCTATGCATATGATGTTGTATTTAACATCATATCATTGGCCTTTGCTATTTATGCTTCATAATAGTTTTGAGCTTGTGTTTTATCGACCATGCAGCAGTCGATACAAGTAAAGTGGAATGACAAGTGAACCTGCTCAACATAGTCCGAGAAGACTGGAGAGTACAAAGGCATCAATGCTGGCTTGATAATGTCCATGTGGGTCCCTTACATAGTCCTATAGTTTATATTTATTAGTAAAATTACTCTAATAAAGAGATGGCTTTCAAGTTAATTTGATGACAGCAGCCCTTGTGACTAGGACAGATTGTTTTTTAATTAGATATCTTCTTTATTTACATTTCAAATGTTATCCTCTTTCCTGGTTTCCCCTCCAGCAACAACAAAACAAAACAAAAACAAAACAAAATAAAACAAAACACCCTATGCCCTTCCCCCCACCCCCTGCTCAACAAACCCATCCACTCCTGCTTCCTGACCCTGTCATTCCCTTATACTGGGGCATAAAGCCTTCACGGGATCAAGGGCCTCTCCTACCACTGATGACTAATTAGGCCATCCTCTACTACATATGCAGTTATAACCATGAGTCTTACCATGTGTCCAAGGACACAACAAAACGATCATCCTTCATGATCAAGTAGGCTTCATCCTAGAGCAGATATTTAAAATCTTCTCCATTTAGATGTGTAATTTAGAGATTTTATGTGTTAGCCAACATGTTTTGGTGGATACCTGAGATATATAAGTCATTTCACAAGAGGAAAGCATAACTTTGGCTCATGGTTTCAGAGATTTTATAACATAGTCAGTAGGTGCACTGTAACATCATTGTTAAATGGGTTCTGGGGTTCATGGAAGAGAGGTGTTCTGGGTTTTCGATATTCCTTTAAAGGACATAATGTAATTCCAGCTTAGCAGACTACATTATATAAGGGTCTATGAACTTAAAATAATAGCAAAGTGTGAAAAAAAAATCTTTATGAAGTTTATGAAGAAGAAAACTATCCATACTCCAGCATCTAGTATAATTATGAATTAATTAGCATTAGTATAAGGAATATGCAGTAATAAACTTTATTATATATTTCTAATAAACTTTATTTTATTGGGTTAACTATATAAAGATACTAAAGAAGAAAAGTGCAGCATACAAAAACATTTAGGATTTAGAATGAATTTTAAAATATAGAGATATGAAGGCTGTAGAGAGATGAGGCTCAGAGCTGTGTTTTGCTACTTGTCTAGTTTTAGAAATGCAACTAAGGTTCTCCAGCTGTGTGCTTCCAAAATTATAATAAGTAGACTTACCTCAGAGGACTACTGTGACCATTTTATAATTAATGACATCACCCATTACAGGAAATAAGCATTGCCACTTACATAATACTTAATTTGTTCTGAGTATTGTTAGCCTGGATTGATTTATTTAACTTTCATAACAACTCCTTGGCATATTTTCAACCTCATGTTTTACAGAAATAAAGGCACAGGTATTAAGTGACTTGGTTGAGGGCTAAGATGCTCCCTGGTCCATTTGTCTGCGGGATCTTTAACAGCTAAAGGAGGAATAGGGAAAAGGCACAGGAAACAGTTAATGAAGTGTTAAAGATGAGCCATAAGGTCTTTTAGCTTTGAAATACACATGGAAAGGCACAGTTTTATTCTGTATCTACTAACTTCAGTATCTTTCACAATTCTGCCTTGAATTTGAAAATTAAAAAAAAGTATTCTGTAACAATTTATGCCTTAATTTCTTTCTAAGAATGAAGGACCTTTTATTTTGAGCACTTATTGTAGTAATCAATGTCCTCATGGCTCCTTATAGTTTAACATGGGTTGTGTTTTTAGCAGTCACGGTGGTTTCAAATGATAGGGGATCTTTAAGAAGTAAAGACAATGCAGTTTGAAGATGGCAAGTATTTCAGACAAACCCACGGCTTGTGATGAATGGCACTATGCACAGGGAAACTTAGAGATGACTCCACAGGCTGTTCAGAGGATCTTATTATATTATTCTCTTCAGGAAGGAAGGAGAAATTAGCAATTAACCTTTAGAGCCTTATAGTGAAAATTTCACAAATATTATCACACCATACTCTTTTTTCCGTCTTCTAAGAAAGTCATTAGTGTTCCAAACTCTATAGGAGGAGAAGCATGTAAGCTTCAATGAAATTAAGTAGTTTCCCTAAATTGTACATTCTACAAATTATAACTCAGGTTTAAGCCTAGATTAGTATGTAATTAAAGTCCATGCACTTGGCTTTATATTGAATATTTCCTGTTTTAAACCCATTCCCTGGAGACAATGGAGGGCAAGCAATTTTTAAGCAAAAAGCAGCTCATTTCATTGTTCTCTTTATTTCACATCATGCCACTCCCCTTTAAATGTTTATTTTCTACTCTCTCAGCCACGTCTCTAGTTTTCTTCTTATTACCTCCCTTCTTTCCCTTCTGTTTCTGCTGCATTTCCAACAAAGTACTTTAGCATAGGTACTCTACCACTGAGCTACTACCTCATAATTTATATATTTTCTCAAACAGAGGATAAACCTTCTTCAGCTGTTACATATCCAAATACAAAGCATATTAGAAAGAATTGGTAGACCTTACTTACTGGAATTTATGTAAATTTTTATTGCCATGCCTTTGTATCTTTTATATTTGTCTATCTATAAACTGTACATGACCCGTGACAAATTGGAGCTATTAGGTTTTTGAATTATATGAACTGTCACTATGTTTCTTCATAAGAGAACACATATAAAGAAATATTCTAATTTAAGCTCTTAACATATATTTAAATAGTTAAAGAAATTCAGTGCTAATGACTGTTAAAGAAAAAATGTGTCTTGATTCCTCTGGCTTTTGTATGGAGAAAACCTGAAGAATTAACTTAGCTTTATGAGATACCTAGATTTTACTGGGTCATTCTCCACTTGGTGAGTCACAGGAGTGCATCTAAAAGAAACCTGAATTTTATTCCTTTCATTTAAGCAGCATTTTAATGCAGGTGGATGATAAAAATAGGGTTGCGATTTACATGCAGATGACAATACAGCTTGCAAAATCTTATGAAACCAATTTAATTTTGGCTGAGAAAAATAGGCATTTGTGCTGGAGTGATGGTGTGTGTACTTCATGGCTAAGGGGATATTATTAGGAAGGATCACAGGACTTGTTCTTTTTTCATTTATTTATTCATTTGTTTTATATCCTAATTTCCATCCCCTCTCCTCCCAGTTCCCTATCACACATTGTCCCCAACCCATTTCACCTCCCCTTCTTCTTTGAGAAGGGAAGAAACCCCTGGACATGACCCCACCCTGACACCTGGTTGCTGATTCAGTCTCTGGGAGCCCACAATGGTCCAGGTTAACTCTGTTGGTTTTCCTGTGGAGTCCCTATCCTCTTCGACTTCTTCAATCCTTCTCCTGAGTTCTTCCACAAAGCTCCTGAAGCTCCATGTAATGTTAAATCTATGATCTGCGTATGTTTCCATTGGCTGCTGGGTGGAGCTTCTGAGAAGACAGTTATAGGCTGCTGTCCTTATCCCTCTTTTGCTTGGCTACAGTAGGTGGCACAACAGGTACCATATACCCAACTGCTAGGAGTCTCATGAAGAATTACTGCCCACCCCCCATAAACTCTGGGGCATAACTCTGCCCCAGGTCTCTGGAATGTCCTAGAGATGTCCCCCACCATGTCCACCACCAATTTATATTCTCCCTCCCTTCCTCTTCCTACACCTGATCCTCCTGCCCTGTTCCTCTCCCTGTCCCCTCTACCACCAAGTTCCCTCCCTTAAACCACCTCTGATACCTATATTTCCACTTCTGAGAAAGATTTAAGCATCATCCCTTGGATACTCCTAGCTATTAGGCTTCCTTGAGTCTGTGGATTGTAGCATGGTTATCCTGTACTTTATAGCTAATATCCGCTTATAAGTGAGTCCATGCCATACATGTCCTTTTGAGTCTGGGTTACCTCACTCAGGAGGACATTTTGTAGTTCCATCCATTTGTCTGCAATTTTCATGATGCCATTGTTTTTAATAGCCAAGAAGCATTTCATTGTGTAAATGAACCGCATTTTCTTTATCCATTCTTCAATTGATTGACATCTAGGCTGTTTCGGGGTATTACAAATAAAGCTTCATTGAGCATAGTTGAGCAAGAATCCCTGTGGCATGGTGGGGCAACTTTGGGTATATGCCTAGAAGGCTACAGTTGAATCTCGATGAAGAACTATTTCCAGTTTTCTGAAAACCACCATATTGACTTCCAATGTGTTTGTACAAGTGTGTACTCCAATCAGCAAGGGGTATTCTCCTTGCTCCCCATCCTTGCAAGCATGTGCTGTCACTTGAATTTTTGATCTTAGACATTCTGATGGGTATAATATGGAATCTCAAAATCATTTTTATTTGCATTTCCCTGCTAAGTAAGTATGTTGAACATTGCTTTTAAGTGCTTCTCAGCCATTTGAGATTCCTCTGTTGAGACTTTGCTGTTTAGCTCTCTACCACATTTTAAATTGGGATATTTAGGTTGTTAATGTCTAACATCTTGATTTCTATATATATTTTGGATAATCACTCACTGTATGTCAGGTTAAAGTTTGTGAAGATACTTTCCCAATCTGCATGCTGCTTTTTTTTTCCTGTGTTGTATTCTGTTCTAGAAGAGGTCTCCTGTGTCAACGAGTTCAAGGCTATTGCCCACTTTCTGTTTTACTAGATTTAGTGTACCTAATTTTATGCAGTTTTTATTACCATTTCTCTGTAGTACAGCTTGAAGTCAGAGATGGTAATACCTCTAGAAGTTCTTTTAGTATTCAGTAATGTTTTGTCTATCATGGGATTTTTGTTTTTCCATATGAAGTTGAGAAGTTGAGAATTGTTCTTTCAGAGTATATTAAGAATTGTGTTGCAATTTTAATGGGAATTGCATTGAATCTGTAGATTGCTTTCCGTAAGATGACTATTCTTACTGTTAATCCTAGTGATCCATGAGTGTAGGATACCCTTCTATCTTCTGATATCTTCTTTAATTGATTTCTTCAGAGACTTGAAGTTCTTGCCATACTGTCCTTTTGCCTGCTTGGTTAGCATTACATCAAGATATTTTACATTATTTGTAGCTATTGTGAAGGGTGTTGTGTCTGTAATTTCTTCCTCAAAGCATTTATCATTTGTATAAGGGGGAATAGTTATTTTTTTAGTTAATTTTCTACCTACTTTGCTGAAGTTATTCATCAGCTGTAGAACTACTCTGGTAGAATTTAGGGGATCTCTTATGTATACTAGCATGTCAACTGTCCATAGTAATTCTTTAACTTCTTCATTTCCAATTTGTTTCTCTGTTATCTTCTTTATTTTTTTACATTAATGTTTTTCATTCTCTTCTGCTCTCAACCAGAAGAGAATCAGGAGCAGATATATGAATAAAATAACCAGTGTTATACAAATCATATTTATATAAGATTTAATGTGGTACTCTTAAATATGGAGAATTTTGTCTAGGAGTGTTTTGTGTGTTAAGATGATGCTTCTGAACCCTTCTAGTGGTTAAGTAATGAGATATTAGGAGGAATAGGGTTAGCGCTTAGAAGAAAGCTTAAGAAAGGATGTGAGATAGTCAATAATGCATGAATGTATACATAGAGGGAAGGCAAGTAGAGTTTTTTACACTGACTTAAGTAAATCTCTATATATGAATATATGTGATATATATGATGTTACACATCATTGCTATAATACAAATTACATTCTTATGAGATAACAGATCACTTCCTACTGATGAATCCTGGATTTATTCACTGATATGACTTACCTATCTGATTCTAGACTGTGCTTCATGCTTCTTTTAGTTTAACATATTTTGGGGTTTGTGAAAATGACACACACATTTTAAATAAGTGGGGCTGTTTCTTTTCTTCTGTCTTACAATATAAACAATATACCACAGAACATATGTACTGCTGATAGAAAACACACATTTCCTGTATTTACTCCAATGCAGGTCCTACTGAAGGTTTCTACATTGTTAGAAAGACATAAAACAAGTGTGTAGCAGGGAATTTATATTGTTCAAAAATATTCCAAATATTTTATATGTTTAATACAGTAAATATTGGAAACAAGTTAGAGATGAGACATATGAAAGTTATTGTTCCAAAAATCTTGCAATGTGCCTTTCTAATCAGTTGATTTAAAACTGATTTTTTTAGCACTTGCTGAAAACTATTATTACTTATCCATAAACTAATGATCTGAATAAACTATTTAGAAGTACATAAGTTGAGAGCTTTTCATTGAAGGATATAAATTGGATGGTTTGTCATTTTAGGTGCTAGTATTAATAGTTATTGCCCAAGAGTCAAGTATCCTAAGAATAATCAACAATAAAGGCAATGTCCAAGGTCAGCTTCATTCACTTCCTTAAGTGATTTTTTTTTTCAAAAAGGATAATGAGGTAGCTGCTCACATTGAAAAGCAACACCGAACAACTCTAGCAGAAAGGACATAAAAAGACATATCCATTAAGTTTACAAAAGGTATTACATAAGCATCCTGAATTACTTCCAATTTTCTTGTAGAACATTTAGGTTTTAGTGATTACAAGATTTCTAGATCCAGAGTTTTGAAATATAGATGGAAGTAATTGCATATAGATGTGTTTGAAAGTAAATTGAGCAAGTCCATAATATTTATTGGAATTAAACTTTGATGTATGGATGTCTCTGGTCTTGCACATTTTTTTTTGTTGTAAGCATATTCTCACTGTTCAAGGTAAAGGATTAAATAAAAACAATGTCTTTCAATTATAGAATGGTCTTTGACTTCATAACCTTTTTTCCCCTCCTTTTCTTCACTTCCCCTTATCCACTCCTAAAAGCCTTCTTCCTATCCTTGTTTTTCTCATTTCACATTGTAAATTCATGCATGCCTTTATTAATAGGTACATTTTAGGAACCACATTTGAGAGAGATTTTGTAATAGCCATCTTTCTGATTCTGGCATGTTCCACTTAGTATTATGACATCATTGAGTTACATTTATTTCATAGCAAACATTGTTATTTTTGTTCAGCTTTATTTAGAGTAGAAGAAAACTCCTTGTATATGCCTACTTTTCTTTGTCTAGCTATCTGCAAGAGGAAGCCAAGGCAGATTCAGTATTTTGGCTACTGTGAATAGTGCCACAGTAAGAATGCCTGATCACAGATCTCTGTGGTGTGTTGACTCAGTGTCCTATGGGTATGTATGTAGAAGTAACATAGCTTGGTATTACTGTAAATCTACTTTCCTTTTACTGAATAACTTACAAACTAATTTTTATAGTGGGCTAACCAGCTTATAGTCTGACTAGCAGTGTACAAATTTTACTCTTTCTATATCCTTGCAAGCATTTATTGTGTTTTTGTAGTTGTTTTTTAATGACACTATTTCTTACTGGGAATCACATTGTAGTTACAATTTATATTTCCACAATGAATAAGAATAACGAAAAAAATTGTACATAGATTGGCCATCTCTGTGCTTCATTTGTTTGAGGGAAATTACATGTTTGTTTCATTAACATATTTACTTTACTTATTTGGCTTAATTGCTTGAATATTTGTTATTAAGATTTTTGGATATTTAATATATTATAAATAATGATCCTCTATCAGGTATATAAGTCTCAAAGTTATTTCCCATCCTGTACCCTGTCTGTTCCCTCTGCTCATGCTCTTCTTTTGCTATCCTGAATTCTTTAAATATCATTCAGTCCTATTTATCAACCCAGCATTACTTCCTCAGCTACTCAAGTTCTTTTCAGCAAATAAATTCTGTTTCTTAAAAATTTTCCCTATTTTTTTCTTTCCTCATAAAGAAAGAAATTATTTAATGAGTTTCAAGTCTCATATTAGGATCTTTGGTCCATTTAAAGTTGACTTTTTGCCCACAGTGAAGTATAAGAGTCTGGTTAGTTTCATTCTTCTACATGTCACTGTTCAGTTTCCCCAGCACTGGAGAAGAGACAGCCTTTGCCCTACGTATGGTTTGGCATTGTTTTCATTGATCACAGACCTATAGATATAGAATTTAATTCTGTTTTTTAAAAATTTTTCCTTTGGTACATAAGCCAGTTTTATGCCAGTTCCAGGATGTTATATCATTATTACTCGATGGTATCATGTATTTCTCTGGTGCCTTCAGCCTTGATGTCTAACTCAGGATTGGGTTGCCTTCCTTAGTTGTTTATATATGAATTTTATGATTTTTTTTAAATTCTACATTTGCAATGGGAATAACTGGAATTTTATAATAATTATACTGGATTTGTGGATCTCTTCTTAATGTAGTTGTGTCACCCATATTAATTATGGGACCCAAGAGCAGAAGAGGTCATGCCTACTTTTAGTTTCTTTTACAGTTCCTGTACTGGTTGAAATTTTTCATAGATTTATTCTAAGTTATCCATTTTTAGTTCAATTCTTAATGAGATTCCTTTCTCAATGTATATATTTTAGGTATTTAAGTAAACTGCTTGGTTTTGTATGTTGGTTTTGTATCCTGCTTTGTTGCAGAATTGGAATGTTAAGATGAAAAAATAATTTTGTGTGTGTGTAAAAAATTCAAAAATTGTATTTTTGAAATAGCTTTACTATATTCTTAATTATCATTCAGCTAGTGCCATTTTATTACTGTTATTATTTTTAAACTTTTTATAATTTTACACTTATCATTGTGAAAAATGAAGATTCTTTCATGTCAAGAAATAGATAATTGACTTATTTGGTTTCCCTCAATACTACAGAAAAAGTAGGTAACCATAATATCTTACTTTATTAAATATAGTGTTGATTGTCACACAATATATTTAGGAAGGTAAGGTCCAAAGACTTGCTGCATACAACCTGAGTAGAGACAGAAATGCCTAATATAGATAATATCTATAAAAGCTATCTCCCTGAAGACCCAGCAATACCATTCTTGGGAATATACCCAAAGGATACCCCACCATGCCATGGGGGCACTTGTTCCACTATGTTCATAGTGGCCTTATTTGTGATAGCCAGAAGCTGGAAACATCCAGATTTCGCAGGACAGAATAATGGATACTAAAAATGTGGTATATTTACACAATGGAATACTACTCAGCTATTAAGAATGAGGACATCTTGAGTTTTGCAGGCAAATGAATGGAACTAGAAAATACCATTCTGAGTGAGCTAACTGAGACCCAAATATCATGTATGGTATGTACTCACTAATAAGTGGATATTAGCTATAAGAAAAAGGTACAGAATACCCAAGATGCAGTCCACAGAACTCAAAATGTCAACAAGTAGAAAGGGAGGGAAAGAGGGGAACCTGATCTGGTACTGGGGGAGGGAAAACGACAGAAACCCTGAGGGCCAACAGAAAGAACAGAAACAAGCAACCTCAGGAGATAGGAGGTTGGGAGGATCCTCCAGAATGCACCAGAGACCTGGGAGGTAAGAGACTCTCAGGACTCGAAGGGAGGAACCTTAGATGAAATGTTCAGCAGTAGGGAGGCAGAACTTAAAGAGCCCACCTCCAGCAGGAAGGCAGTGCATCGGATGAGAAATGTGAGGGGCATCCGACAGTAACAACTCCGACCCACAATTGTTCCTGTTTGAAAGAATTGCAGGGATGGAAATGGAGAGGAGCCTGAGGAAAAGAAGGTCCAGCAACAGGCCCAAAGAGGGACCCAGCTCAAGGGGAGGCCCCAAGGCCTGACACTATTACTGAGGATATGGAACGCTCACAAAAAGGGACCTAGCATAACCGCATTCCAGAAGACCCAACAAGCTGCTGAAAGAGTCAGAGGCAGATAGTTGCACCCAACCAATGGACAAAAAGCAGCTGACCCCTGTTTTTGAATAAGGGAAAGCTGGAAGAAGCCGAGGAGGAGGGCGGTCCTATAGGAGGACCAGCAGTCTCAATTAATCTGGACTCCCGAGATCTCTCAAACACTGAACGACCAAACAGACAGCATACATCAGCTGATATGAGGCCATCAACACGCATGCAACAGAGGACTGCAGGGTCTATGTTCATTCAGAGATGATGTACCTAACCCTCAAGAGACTGGAAGGCCAGGGGAGTTTATCGATCTGATGAGGTGGGAGGTGGGGACATCCTCATGAAGACAGGGGAGTGGGTGGAGGTTTGGGATGTAGAGCAGTCAGAGGGGGAGGGTGGATGTGTTCAGGGGGAATAAAATATGGAGTGGAAAATAAATAAATTAATTAATTAAGTAATGTTTATAAAGCTAGTATACAGAATACTGGTGTTCTCTTGTGGGGATTAAGAAAAGACAAGAACATGCAAATTTCAATAGTAAGGTAAATTTAAAACAAACATGAATATTTAAATGTAGGAAGTCTATGGTAGGACAAGTGAAGAATTTGTGTGGGGATAACTGAGAGAGGAATGTTACACATGTTTGTTCAATATTTAGGAGATAAGCTACTGGCTTGAAATGTCTACAAAACCCTGCTGGAGACAAGAAAAACCAGTAATGACTAAGTATCAATGAAATAGAAATAGGTTCAATATGATTTATTGATTCTAAAGGACAAGAAATAAACTGATATATATGTATATAATAATATATACAATATTATATATATTGAATATTTTAATATTTTGAATATATATTGAATATTTTAATATTTTGAATATATATATATATATATATATATATATGTAGGTTCAAAGTTATGCATTGTACCACACTCTGCTGGAAATACTGTAAAGCCTCGGTCAAACTTTCTGTGGTTTTACTTGTTTGTTTTTGTTTTGTTTTTTGTCTCTGTCTTTATTCTCTTCTGTTTAATATGTAAAATATCATAGCATTAGGCTTAAATGGAGCAACATAAAAAAATACCTTCTCTTGTACATTGCACAGAGTAAACTCCTGTGATAAAAATGAAAGAAGAATTAAGAAGATATGGATGAAAATGAAGTATTGTTTCAGCTACAAGAAATAAAGAACTATTGCATAGAATTGGGAATAAAATAAGTATTAATAATAAATACATCTTCAGTGTTTGATGCAAGGTAGCCAGATCAGGAACTTTACAAATACTCATTTAGTGATAATTTCTAACAGTCCCAATTTACAAGGACATGCAGTACCTTCCAAAGTACACAGTCCTACTATTAAAGAAATATGCGGGAAGGAGCAGAGTGGAGGGTTACTGTTAAAAAAGACACAATAGCTACCCTCAATGGTTGGTAAAGCAGAGCACTCTTACATGTTTCCATATCCAAGACTATCAGAAAATCTTGTGTATGTGTGTGTGTGTGTGTGTGTGTGTGTGTGTGTGTGTATTAAACCATTGTGAGCTTGGTTACAAGAGCTGCAGAAATCACTAGCTTCTTTTGTGGGCATATACTTTGGTGTTGGTCAGCACACAATTCCTCAAATATCTTAATGTATTTGAAATGCAGTTCTCGTGAAGAAAGTAATAACTACAAGTAATCTTGAGCCACCCTAATTTTAAATATAATAATACATTTCACCCACATATTTAAAGGGAACTTAAACCAGTGCAGATGGTAGGTTAAGTGCTAAATTTGGCCTTTCTAAACTTTTTTGGTGCTTAACATTCCAAACAGAATCAGTGAAGATGTTGTATTATTTATGAATTTAAAATAAGATTAGCACTTAGCTCAAGAGTAACACTGGAGTAGGTGATATAAGCTCCATTTTGGTCAAAGTTTTGTATCTCTTTTATACTATTCTGAGATGGTGTAAGTATGATCTTGCTAGCTAGAGTGAGAGTTCCTTAATTAAAATGTGTTTTGACTTTTATTTGAGCATCAGAAATCTCATACCTAGAGGTAGATTTCTTGAACGGGGCATACAGATGAATATATTTAAAGTACTTATAACAGGTTAACATAGTGTATTGATGCATACATTATGTCTCCAGCCAGACACCTTAAGGAAGGTGGGCTAATTAGTGACATCAAATAAGTGGGAAGATTAACACTCAAAAGTCTGCACATAAATTTTATTAACCATTTGAAAGATGAAAATGTGGTTCTAAATTCACATAGAGGATGAAGTACATAAAAGATTCACTTAGAAAAAAGATAAAATAATTATCACATCTTAACAAAAATTTCAGAATTTTCTTACTCGTAGAGGTAGGATGTGGCCAGTGTATTATCTCTAAACCATATACACTCAACTCTAACTTAGACACAAAATTGAATGTCAGCCCCCCATCTCTTGCTCTCTCTCCTTTACCTTACTTTTCATTATGTTTTTCCAGTGTATGTTGGCTTCTAAAGACCCACCTGGCACCTTAGTACACAAGCTGGAACTTCCATACTATATATTGAAGAACTTTAGTTTAAGAGCAAGGGTGAAATGGTCAAGTCCCTTCTTCCTTAAGGGTGAAATGATCAGGTCTCCTCTTCCATTCAGCATGACAAATGGACACATAGTTGTGTATCTTTCAGGTTGTCTATGGTATTATTTTCCACCTTTTTTCCTTCTATTTCAGTTAGAACAAGAAAGAGACTTTTCAATATTATTTGCTAAGCATTGATAAACACTTGCTCTTGAGATGGAGCAGCTATTCTCAATATGGTCTTTTGGGGACCTAAAGCTTAGTGATACAATAGATAGCATGAAGTTCCCTTTCCCACTTCAGATGTCTGGGAGTTTCAAGGAACAGTTGTTTAATCCAAGCACTGTGCCAACTAGAACATCAACACAAAGCAGTTCTTTTTCATTTTCATTCAATCTTGTCCTCATTCCCCATTTTTTTAAAACTTAACTGAGTTTTAAAACGTTATTTCCTTTTCCAGTATTTTTTCAAGGTAGTAGGTACAGATTATAGTTTATAGTAAGATTTTACTTCACAGTGTCTTACAGTGTGATGGTGAGGAATCTCAGCAAATCAGTACAGAACTTAGTATATTGGTTCTTACTATGGTTTTCATCTTATCTATGTCTGTGTCTATATCTATGTCACCTATGTCTTTCATCTATCTATCCATCTTGCATCCATCTACCTATCTATTATCTATTTACCTATCTATCATATGTATTATATACATATATATCATATATCTATCATCCATCTCTTTATATGCTTAACTACTAGTATATAAGTATGATCTGGAACTTCAGAAAAGTCTAAGGCTGTGTATCTCCTACAGCAACTATGTATGTAATTGCTCTAGGTGGTGTCTGGACTTTGAGAGCTGAGGGAGGATTGTGCATAATTATAATGTTTATAGTAATTTGTGAATCATTGTATTACCTCCAAGCAGTTGCCCATTATGTTAGCTCTTCCTCCTTCCAGGTGTAGTTTGAAAAAGGTGGTGCTTTGTCATCTTGGGCTATTTTTGGGTCTTTAAATGAATATTAAATATCAGTACATATCAGTACTAAGAAACATTTTTGTTTGTTTGTTTCTAGGGGAGCATAAATTTGTAAAGGTACAGCCAAACATTGCATAGCTTATATTTCTAATAATCATTTTCTTCAATGAAATTTTTGAAGAGTAAATCATGACTGTAACAGTCACAGGCAGTTCAAGAGCTGACTTTGCACAATGTCAACAAGTAAAAAGATGTGCTGAAGCATTTACTATAATGATTTGCAAGTCAGCAAGGGCTGCCAGCAGCTGCTTTATAGGTAGAGGGAAATTGCACAGCATTTCTACCCTCTGGATATATTTTCTAATTCATTTCCTGTTGCAAATGTGAAACTCCACATTAGAATTACAAAAACGTTATATTTTATATTACAGACATAAAACTGATATGGATTAACTGAAAAAGAAATCATGGATTCACTTGGTTAGGGTAGATAATCAATAAGAACAATGGGAGAAATAGAGGATCCATCCCTTCCTGGGCGATTGGTAATTATTAATAGCTGCTAGAGAACAGATGCTACTTTTTGCAATTATGTATTTGTTAGATGATTAGATAAAAAAGAAGTTCAAAGAGAAAATAGCAGATCAGAGGATCAGAGGGAGTGAATATAATCTCAAATATATATATATATATATATATATATATAAAATCTCAGTTATATATTATATATAATCTCAAATATATATATAATCTCAGTTATATATTATGTATATATACATAACTTTAAAAACAAAGGAGACACACAAATTTTTATAAAAGTAATTTCCAAATGAAAAATATGAAATCAAAAATTAATGGCAGATAAGGAGATCATCTTAAGTAATCTCATTACTCTAACTTAGAAATTCCTACAATGATATTATTCCCTCTTCTAAAGACATAAGGAAATATAGAAAGTTATTCTACAATGTCAGGTGTGATCCTCACAGATTTTACTGTGTGACGCTTACCTCCTAAAGAAGGATTGTATTGGATGCCAAGGCTTTATTATTAAAAATCTGTATTTCTTTAGATTGGAGGAAAAAGTTAATTTATTTGGTGCCAAAGAAAGTAGTCTGTCCTAATTGTGGTAATGTACAGACCTGTGTCTGTACACACTAGTTTTAGGTAGAATAGTGGAAAGGTTGGAAGTGAGGGATGGGAGAGAGGAAGAGAGGGAGAGAGGGGGGCAGGAAGAGACGTAGACAGGGAAACAGGGAGAGTGGGAGAGAGGGAGACAGACAGGGAGAGATGAAGACAAACAGAGAGGGAAACAGGGAGAGAGGAAGAAAGGGGGAAGGGAGAGAGAGATCCAAGGGACTTGCTGAACATCAGTCTAGCCAAAGTTGTAAGCTCCAGTCTCCCTAGTAGACACTGTTTAAATAAAAGTCAGGGTCTTGTGAATTTTCCTCCATCCATGTTGGTCTTCTCAGGTCTTGGGGTGAGAGTTGGCAGGAGCATCATTGTTTTTCTATCTAAAAGATATTGTCCCTGGCATTCCCCTACACTGAGGCCCAGAACCTTCGTAGAGCCAAGGGCCTCTCCTCCCATTGATGACCGACTTGGCCATCCTCTACTATACATATGCTGCTGGAGCCATTAGTCCTGCCGTGTGTACTCTTTGGTCGGTGGTTTAGTTCCTGGAAGCTCTGAGGGTACTAGTTAGTTCATATGTTTGTTCATCCTGAGGGGCTGCAAACCCTTCAGGAGAGAGTGAGGTGGTGAGCAGGGGGAGGAGGGAGGAAATAGGGGTTTGTATTTGTTTTATTTTTTTGTTGTTGTTGTTTTATTTTATTTTATTTATTTATATTTGGATGGGAAACTGAAAAAGGAGATATTGTGTGACATGTAAATAAAGAAAATATCTAATAAAAAAAGATCTAACTTAAAAAAAAGGTATTGTCATACAGTAGGTTTCCTAGACCTCAGGGACTCTGTGATCTTTCACCTCCTGTTCCTTAATGTTCCATAAGCCTTACGTGAATGTATGTTTTTAGTTATAGATGCCTTGCTTTTGGTAGGATATGCCATGACCATGTATTGATGGTGATTATCTTTAATATTCTTTAACTCCTGCCAAAGGAGCTTACTTGATGAGATGAAAAGCTGATCATGGAGGGAGATCCTTTTTATTCTTATTTTATTTTATTATTATTTTTTTTTAAATTTTGGTCAAGGACAAGAACACCGTCCTAAGTGGTCATCTTCCAGCACATGAAAATAAAATTAATTTGCCTTTTTGATTCTCTCTCTCTCTCTCTCTCTCTCTCTCTCTATATATATATATATATATATATATATATATATATATATATAAATTTGAAATGATTTAGTTTGTGGAGCATGTGAGGAGTTTGACAGAGAATGTTGTAGAAATTTGTATTCCAAACCTTGGGGTTCTACCTCACTTTGATCAGTTCTGGATAAAAGACACACACAACCCTTACATTTACAATAAGCCTCCATCAGCAAATAGCTGGGCAGCTCTCTACCTTCTCAGCTATTAGAATCTACTTTCCTACAGATAACCCCAACTTATGACTTACTACTTACTACGGTTTTATCTGGGATGCTGTTAACTCCAATTTGCCAGCACTCAGGACCATGTTTTCACAGTTCTCCTAACCCATGTTAGCTTTTTTTCTGCCTTCATCTTCTCCATGTAGTTCTCCTCTAACCCCAAGTCTGGGAAACCTAGATTCCACCCATGTCACTTCTGCCCACCTGTTGGCTCTTGGCATCTTTATTTACCAATCAGAAATAACTTGGGGGCAGTGTCACAAATATCTATGTGCAGACTCCAGATCTTGGAGTCCTGCACTTAGCATTACAATGCATAATAAAAGACAGAAATTCATATGATTGTTATTTCTATACAAATTTGTTTAGATAAAGTTTTTCTTTGCCCTGTTCAGGTCAGTTTTGATAAATATGATAATTCATTTGAATACATGTAGGTCTGGTAGAAGAGTGAAAAATTATGGTATTTTTATTGTTTCTAAACTTTTTCCCAATTTATTGTCTAAATAATCTCTATTTTGTAGGTTAGGCGATAGCTTTATATGACAATTGAGCTATTGTAAAATATTCAGTATGATTGAAATGTGTTATAACATAAAATATAAATCAAATGGCTAGATTTGTACGTATTTTGCATAGGCATGGTTCAAAGTCCAGTACCAACAGTACCTTAAACTAAATTTAAAAATGTATTACATTTTGATTACTTAGTATAAGAAACAGAAAGTATACCAATCTATGTGTTGTGTGTGTGATTTCAAGATAATAATATTTTGGATATGTTGAGCAAAAATGTAGCACTAGAGCTGGATTTTGTTTCCTTTTTCAATTTCAATTTTCTTACAAAAATACTTCGAATTGAATCCATGTTTTATAGTATATGTATATACAAGAAAATTGATTTACACAATTCAAAGATATCAAAAAGAAGAAATCAGTTTGTTTGATCAAATTACTTAAAAGTAATGATAAACCAAATCATCTTGTGAATGTTTTGAAGCTATGAGCCATCATCAATTTAAATAAAAATAACCCTTCTTATTTATAAAGAAGACCCATATAAAAAAAAAGTGTTTCACTATAATATATATGCTTAAAATTGTTTTTAAAATCAAAATGTTTGGATGATACAATTGTTTTGAATTAAAATACTTAGATGAAGCAATTCTGGAAACATCACATATGAAATTACAGTTCGGGGAAGAGTATCAGAAAGTAATGGCCCAGTTATGCACTGGGTCAGATGAGGCAGGCAAAATGCTCTAAAAGCAGGTACTGGCAATGTGCCTGGAACACTCTGCTTTCAAGTGCTCAGTGTGAGAAAAGTTTTTTTGCAGAATCATATGGGATAATTGGTGATGAAAAATAAATATCTCAAACCACTCTAAAGTTTCTAAGTTGTTATATTAGATACGCATTAAGCCAGGACCACTAAGGAGCCCAAAGTATGGTATGAACAGATTGATCTTTGTTAGTTTATTTTTTTAAACTTGACAAAACTTGGAGTCATTTTGGAAAAGTAACCTCAATTAAGAAAATACCTCCAATAGATTGCCTCAAAGATTTATTGTTGGGGTATTTTCTTGTTTAATGTTTGGTGTAGGGTCTAGCCCACTCTGGGCAGTGTTCTCCTAGACAGGTGGTCCTGAATGATGTTAAAGAAATGAAGGATAAGAAAACTCTGAGCAAGAAGGTAAACAATACTTCTACAAAGCCTCTGATTCAATTTTTGCTTCTAGCTTCCTCTCTTAAGTTCCTGCCCCAATTTACATTCCTGATTGGCTATGATCAGGAGATGGAAGATAAAAATAAGCCCTGGTTGCTTCTGTTCATGTTCTTCATCATAGTAGTAAAAAAAAGAAATTAAGACAGTGTGAAATCATCTTTCATCCAGGGTGCCAGTCAGTATAGTATTTTAAATATGACAATCTTGTTCTTTTATAGGGAATTCAGTATTTTGGGCTGTGGATACATAATAATGGTAAGGTTATTGCCCCAGTTCCTATTACTGGTACCACAAAAAAGAAAAGCCAAACTACAGAACAACTGCGTGTAAGATTGACATTCTTGACTATCTCTACAGAAGAAAAAAATGGGCCAGTGACCTAATTTTCAGCTGTTGCCTAGTATGAAATAACATAAACCTAATATACCTTCTCAGTTAAAACAAAATTAATGGACAAGTATACAATAATAATTTAAAATCAGTGGCAAGACAGTAAAAGACACTGGCTTCTGAGAGGCTGAAGGGTACATAGAAAAGCATTTTGTGAATTTTCTTTGGTTTGCTGAGGGAGCTCCAGAACTTTGGAGCAGTGCAGAGAGAGTTAAGAGACCAGGCAGGTAACTGGAGAGCTCATAGAATGGTATCTAAGGGATGCAAACTGACTTGGATTTTTAGGAGAGAGTTTTAGAGAGAAGCTTGCGTACAGACAAATATGGTGTTAGCCCTCAATCTGTGGTTTGACTGAGGTATATTTGTGACTAAATTTGTGGCGATGAATTCACAGAATGCTAACATGTAATAACATGTAGCCTTTGTACAAGACTGAGAGTTCTGTTCATTCACCCAATAGGATAAAATCATTATTTATTTTTTCTTGGGAAGAGTATACAAAAAAAAGCCTTGTTTTGATGATGAATAATTATCTCTACTTGGGCCTTTCCTCGCTTTCATCAAGAAAAGCATGACTCAAAAGGATCAACATATCTGTAGGTTAGTTATTTGTAACATAAAACAAAGTTGGGAGTGTTCAAATGTCTGAGCCAAAACAATTTAGTTTGGGATGTGGAATGAATTAGCATGTGTAAAAATATAGTGGGTACAATGGCTTTAGAATGCCATATGTACCTACAGTAGTGGATGAGAGGTAAAAACAGTGAGTAAATGAGTGAATGTATCAAATACTCCATTATTATATAAATTTCCCTAAAACAATATTGACCATTCAAAAGTCATTATTAGCAATGTGGAGTGTATAGTGTTTATAAAACTGAAATGTATGACAAAAGCATAATTGTTAGTGTTGAAGTTGTATATTATCTGTAGCCTTTTAAACCGTAGGAAAAGTAGCATAACACTCCGTGAATGTTGAATTGATAAATTAATTACTTATGACCATTACTGTGAAACCTAATACAGCTGCAGAGACAACTAGAGATTTATAGCAAGCAAGATTGTGAAGAAGATGAGCCAGAATGATAAAGACTACTAAGTTAGCCTTAGGTAGGTCAGAAAGGGCAAAAAGGAGAGCAAATGACAGTGGAATGGAAAAGAAGCACGATAACACAAAAAACTTAACTGAATTATAGGTAATCACACTGAATTTTGTCTCAATGCACAAATGAAAGGGCAATGCTTGCCAGGCTTGCTTAAGCAACATTCAATCTGCTTCCTGAAGAAACTCATTTTGGAAAAATAAGAGAGAAGAGGAAGTCAAATAATTACATTTTAATAAAATCAGATAAAAAAATGAAAAGACGAACACACAAAGAGCTGAATGTAAAATATGTTAAAGGAAGCTGTGTTGGTCATACAAGCACTTAGATTAATTAGGAAAAGGGAAGGTGAGAAAGTTGTTATAAGATGTGTCAGGATAGAATATAGGAAGAGCGCCACGGAAGGCAGAGGAACAATGGTAGATTGCTATGAATAACTCTTTGCTAACAGTTTCTAATAACTAATATGTAATGAAGAAAATTATGGAAGAAAAATTTAATTTTATTTAATTCTACTGAGTGATCATTTCCATATATTTTAGGAAGAAATGATACAAATTCTCTGTAAGAGCTTCACACCCAACTTAAAGGGGAAAACGTAGTTCATTGTATGAAGCTGAAGACACACACCAGAACAGGAAGTTATAGTTCACTATGCCTCATGAATATAGTCAGAGAAAAACAAGATTTTTTTTTTTTAAATAGGGAATGCATAATGGCTGTGTGGGATATATCCTAGAAATACAAGATTGGTTCAACATTTAAACTTATCAATATAACTTATTGTGTTAGCAAAACAGACACATTGCAAACTGTCCGATTTAAAAAACAAAGCAAAACAAAGAAACACCAACAAACCCATTTGAGGCAATTTGACACTTCCACCTGAGCAAAGCTCTAAGCTTGCAGAGGACATACAAGGATATCTCTGAGTAATGAAGAATAACTCTTGACAGTGCCGAGCAGCATCATGATAAAATAGTGAAGCCCACCTGAGGTCCCTTGTGAAGCAATAGCAATCACATCCTTTCCGACTATATCTTGCTGCTTATTAGAGATCTTTGCCAGTGCAAATATTGGCAGTTGTATAAGTCATCTTATAAATAGAAGACAATAAGCAAAAATGATTATTTATATACAACAAAGTTGTACTAGAACTAAGAATGCTGATGTTCAAGATGAATGATTGATATACAAATGAATCTTTGTTTCTCAAAATAGCATACAGCAGTAGTAAATCTACTGTTTATCAGAGAACCAAAAGTATGTTGAATAAATAACATAGAAGATAAGAAAAAATGTAATATTTTCTAAAGTACATTAAAGTTACCCTTATAATAAAAGTATATAATATATCTCTACTATTAGCATTTTCATTTTATTCTATTGATTTACAGTTTTAAAGCAATGATAGCCAATACATCAACAGACATTTTTGTTGGCAATTAGTAAACAAAATTATATGGAAATGCAAATATAGTAGAAAAAGTTACATTAAGATGGAATAAGAAAAAATATGTCATTATTCTTTATATTAATTACTTTATTTACATTTCAAATATTGTTCCCCTTCCCAACCCCACCTTCATACTCCCTCTCCTTTGCCTCTAAGAGGGTGCTCCCTCACCTACCGATCCATCCAGTCTCACCTCACCCCTCTAGTATCCCCCTTCTCTGTGGCATCAAGCATCCACAGGACCAAGAACATCATTTCCCACAAGGAGGTACTCTGCTACATATATAGCAGAGGCCATAGACCAGTCCATGTATACTCTTTGGTTGATGGTATAGTACCTGAGAGATCTGAGGCTTCTAGTTAGCTATTATTGTCAATCTTCCTCTTGGGTTGCAGTCCTCTTCAGCTTCTTTATTCCTTCCTCTAACTCTTCCTTAGGCTCAGTCCAATGGGTGGCTGTAAGTATCTGCATCTGTCTCAGCCAGGTGCTTATAGAGCCTCTTAGACGACAGCCATACTTAATGTCTGCTAGCACATATTGACATCAGCAATGGTGTTGGGGTTTGATGTCTGTGCATGGGATGGATCCTAAGTTGGAGTGGTCTCTGATGGCCTTTCCTTCAGGCTCTTCTGTATTTTTTGTCTTTGCATTTCCTTTAGACAGGAACAATTCTGAGTCAAAAATTTTGAGATGGGTAGGTGGCTCCATCCAACAACTGGGAACCATGTCTATTTAGTGGAGGCAGCTTCTTCAGGTTCCATCTCCCCATTTTTGGGTATTTTGGCTACTGTCATCCTCAATGGATCCTGGGAACCTCTCCCATCACTGGTGTTTGGGTTTCCCCTATCCCCCACCCCGTGCTGTTCCATATTTATACTCATTCTCCTGGCCCTCTAGACTTTTCTACTGACTCTTCCCATACCTGCTCCCGCCTGATATTTTTTCTTTCCTCTCCCCTCTTTAACGTACTACTCTTTCTCTCTTCCTCTGCCTCCCATGATTATTTTGTTCCCCATTCCAAATGGGATTGAAACATCCATACTTGTGCCTAATTTCTTGTTAAGCTTCATATGTATGTGAGTTGTATCATGATGATACAACTGATACTTACTGATAAGTGGGTAATATCCACTTATCAGTAAGTATATACCATGTATGTCTTTTTGGGTCTTTGTTACCTCACTCAGCATGATATTTTTTAGTTTCATCCATTAGCCTCCAAAGTTCATGAAGTCATCATTTTTTAATAGCTGAGTACTATTCTATTGTGCAAATGTACCACATTTTCTGTATCCATTCTTTGGTTGAGTGAAATCTGAGTTGTTTCAAGATTCTGGATGTTTTAAATAAGGTTACTATGAACATCGTGGTGCCAAAACCATACAAAAAAGAGAGTATATTCGACAAATGGTGTTGGTCTAACTGGCAAGTTGATCCATATTTACCTCCTTGTACAGAGCTCAAGGCTATGTGGGTCAAGGAGCTCAACATAAAACCAGATACACTAAATCTAATAGAAGAGAAAGTGGGAAATTACCTCAAACACATTGGCACAGGGGAAATTTTCCTGAACAGAACACTAATGGCTCAGGTTCTAAGATCAGCAATTGACAAATGGGACCTCATGAAACTGAAAAGCTTCTGTAAGGCAAAGGACACTGTCAATAGAAAAAACTGCAACCTATAGATTGGGAAAAGAACTAACCCTACATTCAATACAGAGTAATAACCAAATTAAACAATGAACTCAAGAAGTTAGACTCCAGAAAACCAAATAACACAATTAAAAATGGACTAGAGAGCTAAACCCAGATTTCTCAACTGAGGAATCCTGGATGGCCAAGAAGCATCTAAAGAAATGTTAAACATCCTTAGTCATCAGGGAAATGCAAATCAAAAAGGTCCTGAGATTCTATCTTACAACATTCAGAATGGCTAAGATCAAAAGCTCATGAGATAGCAAAGGCAAGGAGGATGTGGAGAAAGAGGAATACTCCTCCATTGCTAGTGGGATTGCAAACTGATACAACCACCCTGGAAAGCAATCTGGCAGTTCTTCAGAAAATTGGAAATAGTTCCACCTGAAGACTCAGGTTTACCTGAGCTCCCCGGCTGATGTGGATTTTGTTGAAAGTTTGTATTATATTAATTGGATCCCCCAAATCGCATGAGAATCTTCACATAAGATGCTGAGAGTCCTTGACCCAGTTAGTTTTGATTGGTAAATAAAGTTGCTACCAGCCAGTGGCTGGGCAGGAAACAGAGGCAGGACTTTACAATGCTGGGGCAGAGGACAAAGGGAGGAAGAAGAAGAAGATATAGCTGCCATGCCAGGAAAGGAGTAAGGACCAGGCCTGAGAAGTTCAGAAGAGAGAGCATAGTGATCATATAAGAGCCTGAAAAGAGCGCCACTCCCCTTGCACCTCCATCCCCCTACCACCCTCCCCCCCACACACACACACACTGGGTCTATGACAGCAAAGACTGAATTTTAGTTATAATTCAGAAATATCAGTGGGGAGGTATTAGCCACATGGAGGTTTGGGGTGGCTCAACCTTTGAGCTATTTAAGGCATATTTTTTTTTTTTTTTTAAAACTAT